>NC_138730.1:35069112-35628853 GCF_965113295.1 Leuciscus leuciscus | reverse complement strand
TGGCTGAGTGAAATTGATCAAGCCACCAGTGCCTGTTCCCATCTTCTTCTGCGTGGCAGGTGGAAATGGGCTGCGGATGGACTGCAGTCTTCTGGAAATGGGATTGGATTGGGAGTGAACGGGGGCGGAGAAGTTCACATTTCACTGGAAACGCACTCACGCCTTCTTTTCAAACTGGAATTGACCTCATTGATCTAAAATGCTCTGGATTTCCAGTTGATTGGGAGAAAAAGATTTTGAAAACAAAGTCAGTTTTCAATTAAGGATTACAAGAATTGATCGGGTGGATTTATTTAATTGATATTTAATCATTTATATATTTTTTTGTTTACTGAACACTTATATCAGGTCCACCAGTTTCATTAGACAAGCAGTTTGAACTTAGCTGAAAGAATAAAGGGTCTGGCATTGAGTAATGAAAATCGCCCAACTCGAGGGGCGGCACCAAGCATGCATTTGAAAATCTCACTGCACGCAATTGGATAACACTACGACCAATCACAACTATAAGCCCCATACGCTTAGCTACCAGCGGAGCTAACTGGTAGATTAGACTCTTGCCGTATCCGGTCGGCAAAACAGCAAAAACGTCCTTCTTGCAAAGGAACGAATCGAGCGGCGTCTTCTGTTCCTCTTTTAGATAAAAAGCCTCTAACTCATTCATTGTAGCGGCCAAAGCCATTTCAAACAACTGGTGTTCATCCATAGCCATCTTGCAATGTTTACTAATGACTCTGACGTCGCAGCGCTGTCGTCATCTGTTTAGCTCGCCTCTGGCCCGCCTATATCAGATACACCGATGTGATTGGTGCAGCTCGGCTACAAGGGCATAGTTAATGAGCATCATTACTCAATGCCAGAGTGACTCGCTGAGCAAATTCAAATTGTACTCTCATGAGAACTCTGGATTTCCAGGGTAGTTTGAACTATATTTCAAGAATATTTAGATGGTACTTTTCTGTAAAAAAAGAAATCACCATTCAATTTGATTGTATGAACTAGCAGCATTGTCATTCTGATAAATAATTCATTTCATGAAAAATAAAAGTCATGAATGAATGTTGAGTATTGAGGACAAAATAAAAAATAAAAACGTTTACTCGTTGATTGGGAGAAAAAGATATTGAGATCCCAGTTTTTATTCAAATGAAGGATTGGCAGGAAAAGATCAACCAAAAATTATTTCCTCCATTATTTACTCACCCATTTATCTAATTTTGTGTGTGTGTGTGTGTGTGTGTGTGTGTGTGTGTGTGTGTGTGTGTGTGTGTGTGAGTGTGTGTTCACATGAAAAGTTCAAATCAACCAATTTCATTAGACAAGCAGTGCAAATAGGCCTAAATAAATTAATTCATGATCCTACATGCACCATCCAGTTTTTTCCATTTTGAAAGAACAGCTTTGACATTTTGCTAAATAACTATTTTATGAAATTGAAAAATTATTCAAAGTCTTGATCACGAATATATCTATGCTGAGAAATATATACATACATGGTCACACTTTAGATTAGAGTCCAATTCTCACTATTAACTCCATAAACTCCTAGTTACTTTCTTATTTGTTGTTAAGTTTAGGTATTGGGTAGAATTAAGGGATGTATAAAATGGCCATGGAGAATAAAGCATTAATATGTGCTTTATAAAGTACTAATAAACAGCCAACCACCTAGTAATATGAATGCTAACAAGTAACTATAATAGTGAGAATTGGACCCTAAACTAAAGTGTTACCATATTTAGCTATTTAGATGGCCTTTTTTGATGGTTTTACAGGGGCTTTTGATTTTATCAGCTGGTTAAACCAGCTTAAATGACTTAAGACCAACAAATCCACTTTTTTTAAGATTAAATGAACTCTATTTCGGGTTAAATAATGTTTTGGACATTTTTCACATGCTGGAATGCATTTTCCACTTCAGCTGTGACGCAGATCTAGCTTCATGTAACTGTCAGAATCGAATACAGAATATATGCTGCATGTACTATAATGTATCAGATAAAATCATCAGCGCTGAATTGTGTTTAATGTAGCAGTGCAGTTATTTTCTCTGCTGTGAGGTGTGTGTGAGACAGCCCTCCATCATCATCTTTCATCTCCATCCACGAGTATACTCATCTCTCCACTTCTGCTCGTCCAACGTACCAGATCATCTTTTCCTCCAATCACTCATCATTATAGTACCAGGGTAGAAGTGTCTCTCTGTGTCTGTCTCTCTCTCTCTCTCTCTCTCTCTCTCTCTCTCTCTCTCTCTCTCTCTCTCTCTCTCTCTCTCTCTCTCTCTCTCTCTCTCTCTCTCTCTCTGTGCAGTCTTAGTTTGCTTTTCATTCCCTCTTCTGCTTTTTCAGATATATCCCGACTACAGGACTACTTTTCCACTTTCAATCTTTCAATTGTTTTTTCTTTTTCTTTTTCTTGTACATGCAGTGATGCAGGAGGGACAAGTGTTTCAGTGTTCTGGGGAAATCAATGCTCGCTGAGGTATCAGGTTGTAACCCAAGTTTGGGAGAACAGTGTGATTTAAACAAGCTTGTTCTCCACTCAGCTAAATCCTGTGATTGCAGTTGGGCTTTTTGACCTGCTAAAATTTTTCACAAAGCTATAGTTTGAGGATTTTTCTGTGTGGAAATAAACTCTGACAAATTCAGTTGCTGCAGCTCAAGTTATTTCACTACACTCTTAAAAAATAAAAAGGTATTTATTGGCTTCTTTGGTTTCATGATGAACCATTAACAACTTGGCAGCCTTTCCATTACACAAAAGGTTCTTTATAGAGGGAGCAGGTTCTTTAGATTATTAAAATGTTTTTCATTCTTGGAAAAAAATCACTGAAAGGTACCCCTGAAAAAACTGAACAAAAAAAATGTTTATACCTGGAATGGAAAAGCATCTGCCAAATGCATAAATGCAATGGAATGGAATGTTAATGCAAAAAAATTATAAAGGGAATTCTTCATAAATGGTGCTGTATACTCATCTAAATAATCTAATTGCACACATATATTGCTTAGGAGATAAATCAATGACAGGTAGATTTTCTTTATGAATTTTATGAAACTTGTTTATATATACAGCCCGTTCTCATACCCAAGGCGTCACTTTTTGTCACTTTCAACCATGCTTCAATATCTGACGCTCAAAGCACCCTTTAGCGTCCATATGAGACGCAGAACCCTACCACAGACCTAAACCTACCCAACCGAAGCGTCTCATATTGACGCTAGGGGGTGCTTTGTGCGTCGAATATTGACGCTTCCGAAAGCGTCAGTTACATGACGCCTAAACCTACCCATAATGCCTAATCCATACACTGTAAAAGTTAATACATTTATTATTCATCAGGCTCTTAGGTTGTATCAGATGAGATTTAACTGTCCCTAAATGTCAAGTCTAAAAGAAGATACTTCACATGTCAGTCTGCTGGCCTCTTTCTGGGTGATTTTTAGCCGGAAAAAGTCTAATAAAAATAGAATTTGATCAGAGCGATGTCTGTGTGTGGCCAAAAGCCCATCAGCAAGTAAATCTAGATTTCCCTGAGCTCACACAATGGCATGATCCACCATAATCTTTTCCTCAATAATATATTTTCCAGCGCTCAGATGGGGCATTCTGCGATCTAACGTTTGCAAGATGTGGCACGATGTTTCTGGAACACGCCACGAAAAAGACAGGACCGAAGCTCATTTTTCACCCCACAATCAAATGCAACCGGCAGGGACGACTCTTCCAGAAACGAGTGCCAGCTGTGCACCAAAGAACAGCACATCTGCAGAGGGTTAGAGGAAATCCAGACCTCCACTGAGCACTAGCTGGAGAAAACATTTCCTGTACGATGCACCAACTCCCCACAAAACCCCCAAATAATGCCCTTTTTGAAAGAGGAAAGTCAACCAAATGTTATTGAGCGGTTCACTATAACACTCACAATGGGAATACTGGCGTCCTGCCCGGAGCTGGTGGAAAGCAAGGACAACACATAGCGTAGATGGTGACAGCTCCCCCCTTTCTTCTATTATTCTTCTGGCATGGCAGAATGCAACGAGCGCATTCTTTCCTGCATGGGTCAACAGTATTGAGCGTGCATCTCACTGTAGCGCTGATCAAAGCGGGCACGATGCGGCCCATGCATGAAATGCAGTTTATAACGCCATACTCACTTTTCAAATTGAATTAGGAACTGTGATAGCTAATGAAAATTTGAGGCAGGAAATGCTTTGAAAGAAAATGCTATGACTTGGAATGAAAACAAGCACAGCAAGAGGCGATTGTATGAACTGTTTGATTAAAGTGAGATACAAAACAGCATCAACTACAGTATATTTGCTTTTAGTGTACAAGCCAAGGTCATTTAAAGACTCCCTTGACATCTTTTGAAGACTTCCTGACTAAAATAAGTGTGGTTGTGGAATAAGTGATGCTGATTCATCAGTACATAAGTCTGTGAAGTTAGACTTTTCTGTAAATGATGCTGTATGCATGGTAGAATGGTTTTCTAGCAGGCTGATAGACGGGCATCTGTTCCAACAGGCTCTAATTAACGTGTGCCGTCTGTAAAGTAACATCTCTACTGTCAAAGCCAACAGCTGATCGTGCATGGAAAAGTGATGGCTGCAGTGTGGAGTCCTGATAGGTTGGTATTCCGTAAAATCTGCTTTTGTTCCTCTTTTCTCAGTCACTTTGGATAAATGCGTCTACTAAATGCGAAAAAATAAATTTAATGATAGCAATATTAAACATTATAAAATGTACAGTTCCAGGTCCTGGATGTTATTTGGTCAGTGCAGCATTTAAGCCATATTATATAATATAGTTGCCTTATTGCATCATTGTTTTTGTTGCATAGCAACTTTCTATTATGTTTGGGACTATTTTCTAGCGAAAGGATGACACTTTGAACTTGCTTAATAAAATTAAGTTTTAATGAAAGAGTGCATCTCTTTTTGATAAAAAATAGTGGTCAAATCGATTAATCGCAATTAATCGCATCTAACATGAAAGTTTTTGTTTATATAATATACGTGTGTGATTTGTTTATATGTAATCATGATTAAAGGTATAGCAGAGGATGTTTTACTTCCTGGTGGGTAGTCTAAACTATTGGTCCTCCTAATTGTCAATCATTCTAGTGAATCAATCAAACTTTTCAAAAAGTGGAGAGGGCGGGTCTTATCTAAAATTTGGAAAGATCCTCCGCTATACCTTTAATCGATTTGACAGCACTATTAAAAACAATAACATTCTATAATATGATTCTATTTTTGTATAACATTATTCTTATCATTTAGTTCTGTTAAAGCTGCCGTCGGCAAGTCTGGCAGATTGGGTCGATTAGCCAAAATTTTGAATGTTTACAACTCTCATGCCCCTCCCCACTACCAGCGAGCACCCTCCCATCGAGGTCGTGCTCGTCAGTGCGTCACTGTGCGTGTGTACCTGATTTTCTGTGAACGTGTCCGTCTCTTCAGCATCTATCAACACCATGGACTCGGAGGTATCTGCCCTGGCTAATCTATCCATAGATAACCGAGGAATTGGAAGCTTGTTAGTAGATTTTCTCTCCGCCATCACGCTTCATGCAATCTCCAGGCGAACTTCATAGTGATGGCCGGTTCGTGAACGAATCGTTCTTTTGAACCGGTTCTTTTTAGTGAACTGGTCGAACCAGTACACTAAATCGGACTGAATCGTTCGAAACAGTTCGCGTCTTGCGTCAGCACTGATCCACAACAAGTTACTAAAGTTACTCACTTTCGGACATGCCTGAGTCCTGACATTCCCTTCGACTCAAAATAAACCAATATCCCGGAGTAGGCATATGTTACTCCAGTAAATCCAACAGTTCACTGAACTGAGACATGTTGTGCTGACAGATGAGCACGAGCAGTTGATACTGAGCATGCGCGCACTACCGAACGTACAGGTACAGCGGTTCTCGGACCACCAGTACAGAACCGAGAACTGTTTCTTTCGGACACGTTCGATACGGAGAACTGATGAGCTGATGAGCTGAGCATGCGTGCAATTCTTTCAGAGGGACGAAATGCATGTTTCTTGTAGCCTAGCTATTTTATTGAACATCAATAAGTGTAACAAAATAAAACATGTTAGAAACATGTTTATCTCATAGGCTACTGCCTTTTCACTGTATTATTTTAAAGATTGGAAACACAATGAATGGACTGTAAAACTAAACATTTATTATTATACTAAAACATTATTTTCTGCAACAGATCATTTAATTTCGAAGTAAGTTGATATAAATTTTTGACGTAAACTCTTGCCTAGGTTTTAAAGGGTGCAAAGTAAATGTTTATAATGTGTTAATCAAAACATAACGTATTAAACATACTGGAGATATGCATCAAGTTTTTAGTTTTGTAGACTGAATAAGCCTAGTAAGGTTTCAGTAGTTCTCAGCTCACACACAGGCATACCATACGGTTCTCGAGTCAAGAACTGGTTGTTGCAGCAGTTCTCGGATCACCAGCACAGAACCGAGAACTGTTTCTTTCGGACACGTTCGATACGGAGAACCGACGAGCTGGAGAGACTGCGCATGTGTGATCGCACCGTCTCTGAACCGAACTTTCTTTTGGCCAACTGATGCTGTTATATCTATGCGCTGTGCTGATACATGAGCACGGGTGAACCAGGACTTGAATGAGGGGCTGAATTCAGCTAAATGTAAGTTTATTTACAAATAAAATAAAAATGATGAAGACCAGTTTATTCACTTTAAGACATGTAAAACATCCGCGTTTGCGCATCGCCTTAGGCCTACTACAGGGTTCATTCTCAAAACGTAAATATAAGAAACCTATCCAAGATGATTATGACGATGAGTACTATTATTTAACTGAAGTTAAGATTACAAATGCCTTTATTTGAATGTATATTTATCCCCCGGGATGATAGAATTGACGTCATTACGTGATGACGTGAAAGAACTGGTGAACCGGTTTTTTGAACCGGTTCATTGAAACGAACTATCCGAAAGAACCGGTTCGCGGAAAAGAACCGGACTTCCCATCACTAGAACTTCAGGCGTGGCGTGTGCATGTGATATTAACGTGCGCGAGTGAGGGGGGATCTGTGGCGTGTGCACGACCTGTGATTGACAGTCAGATCTCACCCCCCCCTGCGCTGATTGGACCTGATGAAGCGGGAGCGCTGGATTTTTGCAAAACAAATAACACGCTCCAGGTGGAGTTAGAAGCTCGGGTTTTTTTCTAAAACCACCTTATTTATGTTGTTCTGTCGGATTATAGTGTCGATTACACTGAATGTGATCAAAAAAATGTTGCCGACGGCAGCTTTAATAATAAAAAATTATATTACTGCATTAGTGCAATTTTTTTTGTAGTTTTCTCTTTGTTTGCTATAGCTAAGCCAGTCAGCAGCACCTTGCTTGGATTGCAGGTTGGATTGTTTGTTGTTGTTGTAATACATTTTTATTTTATTTTATTGATTTTATTATTTATTTTTATACCGTGAACAACTGATTGACTCTCCAATATAAGCAATTAAATAAATAAAATGTATAGAAAATGAATGTATTTATTTGAAGCACCTTATAAATTGTATTGTATAGTGTATAATAAATACCCCCAAGTTTTCCACACTGCACAATAAAAACCATATGCATTACCCAATACAATATGAATATACATGTGTTTATTTAGAAGGGGGAAAAAAAGTAATTATGTGTCTTGCTCAAGGGCAGTGGTGAAATCCACCGACTTTTGATAACCTAAGCAGATGTTTAACCAATAGACAGCGCCACTATTTAAGCACTAAGATATTACTTTGGGGTGTAATATAGAAAATTGTTTTATGGTTGCAGTTCAGGAAAGCCCCTATTGAAAATGCAGATTCCTGACCCATTCATTGAGTCCCAGTGTGGCTGATTTTCAATTTTAATAAAGCCGCTTACAATGGTCTAGCTGTACAATCATCAAAAACACCATTCACAGGGCCCTCGCTGAACCCGTCTACAACAGCCACGACAGCCCTGTTTGTAAGTAAGCCGTCCCTATAGATGTGTTTTGCTGAAGTGGATTAGGATGACGGCCGGACTAATCTAGTTAAACGTGAAGATCGCCTTTGTGAGCTGAAATTCTCCCACACTTCCTGTGGCTCATCCTCTACCACAGTCAAACAATAGCTCAGTGAGGAGCCGGATCATATTAAACACAGAGGACTGTCGCGCAATCACATGTTCGATGTTCCCCAAGCATCTCAATATGTGAGTAAAACCGGCTGTTTTTTTTTTACTGAGCAACAAATGCGATTTTGTTTACAAAGAGAGAGAGAGAAGTAAACTGACATGTATGGCATATTTTTATGAAAAACAACATCTGTTCAAACAGCATTAGCTGTGTAGGTTCAGCAGTCACAGGCTGACATGTTAAACGCTGTCAGTTTGAGCTGAGACATAGTGAGCTAGCATGACGAGGGAACTAGCATACTAGACTTCCTTTAGGATTTTAGTAGTGATCAGAGTGCTACGGTGTGTGACCTTTTTGCTATTTGCTGTCGTTTAAAGATGGCACTGAGCGTTCTAAACGTTTTGTTTTTGCCTTAATGAAAGTAAAGGCCGGGCGCACTGGGAGCTAATGCTAAATGTCAACGCTAATCAACCAGGATGATTACGTGACAAATAATAATAAATAAAAAAAAACAGCCACAGGGCCACAACTAAGAGTAAAAAGAAATTAATCTAATTCAAATTTATTTCCACATTTATCTAACTATATTTATTTTCGGATTGGATTGGCTTTGAATTAGCAAGAAATATGTGTCCAAGCTTAATGTATTAAGTGCTTCCCAGTTAAACACATCCAAGAGAGAGCGCGGTGGGAACGGATCGGTTCCCGGACAGTCGCGCCATCCAGTCACGTGACCCAAATTGAATCCTCTTCAATCTCCCTTTGTCATGTTCACCATATTAAGCAATCATATGACACCAGTAAGCAGGGCAGAAAGGATGACCGGCTGTCACTTAGGACCCTGTGATGGATCACCCCGTGATAATGTGTCATTTTACCAAACCACAAATTAGGACCATGTCCATATATTAGCAGATGTGAACAATCGGCCACAGTATGACATATTGATTCATTTTGAAATACACATTGACATAATTTGAAAAGGTTATATGGTGTGGCGAAGAAGGCTCGAAAGGCCAAACTTTGACGGATGGGGTTGTCGGGCTTGTGCACAAACTCGTACACTGTACAGATTCACTCTGAACAAATGCAGATACGCACTAACCCAACAAATTCACTTTTACTCACTCTCTTTGTAACACACACGCACATCGTAGCAAGTCCCGAGGGTGTTTAGCCTAATTACCCCTCTCAGTCATGCTGTCAGACAGGGGCTTAGGTGTCTCTTAATGTGAGTGCAGAAGGCATTAAAAGAACACAGGAGCCCGAGTCTGGATGGTGCGATATAGATCCACTCAGACCTCCGGAGGGTTCGGACAGAAGCGCTGGAAAACTGACCCCTGCCCCTTGTAAAGATGGCCCTGAATGAACGCCACACACCTATTTCGAGACGGCCCTGCACAGTGAAATGCTAAATAAACAAACCGTGCTGCTCATAATACCTTTTATACCTCTTTGCTTAACAAGAAAACTTCCCACACTTGTGATTTGTCTACTCTGTAAACACTGTTTTTAATCATTGTGTAATGGGAACACAAAAGCCCATGTAATACTCATTAAATGGAGAAACTACTTCCATTTCTTTCTGTTCTCAGCTGAGGCACTGCGGCAGAGAGGACCGTTCTGACACGCAACGAGTCCGCTATGGCAAAAGCGTACTGTTAGAGATGATTTGTGTACTGTTTGAACTTATGTAATGCAATATGATTTGTTTGAAAAACAGTCCGCAATGTTCATCTGTACTGTCTTGCCTGCTGATTGTATTATTGTGGCCCTACAGGCTGCCCATAAATCTGTCCGCCTGCCATACTAATGATGGCTGAAAAATGACTATGTGTTCCATATGATCTGTGTGTGTGCGTGCGTTCTGTATAATGCACAGCAAGACAAAGGAGAGAAAAAGAGAGTGGGGATTGGTTGTAATGGCCATAACATAGAGTGAGAAGAGAGGCAGGAGTGCTTTTAAAAGCTGACCTTCTCTGACCCGTTCTCTCTCTCTGGAGAATACGACATCCGTCTCTGGCACAGCGTGCAGGTCAAAAAGGCCCTCTTTTGCTTATCATAAATAAAAAAATAGGACTTTTTGCAGTTACAGCCTCATTAGGATGCTCTGCTGAATGTTTTTGTATTTAGTTCTTCTTTGTGCCACTTACTGTAATTTTAAACAAACCTTAGTTAATTCTGCTTAGACTTACAAATTATATATAGAGAGATTTCATTCTAAGGTGCACACATTTTATTTATTTTTTACTTGATTTGATATATATCAAAGAAAAAAAGAAGAAAAAAAAAATCACAAGATGTGTCTCAGTTTTATTTCACTATTTTGGTGTTATTCATAAAGCCTTTAAAATATTTCAATAAGTCTAACTAGAGTTTTGTCAGTTTATACAATTGATGTATATAATTTTTTCCTGAATTTTTTACAATTTAAAAAAGGGCATTTTACAGTATTTCGGATGTGCAATACAACATCATTGTGACTTGCATATAATGCATTGCTATTGTTCGATGGATGCATCAGTGTCTAAACCGAAGTTTAGGTATAAAAACGTTTGAGTCCCATGGCGTCTGCGTGTATGATGCATTTGCATGATGCAGAGGTGCGTTTAGAGAAGAAGGAAAAGAGATGCCAAAGCTTCAGGTGAGAAATTAAAAATATTAGCTTTTATTACAGCGACATGAAGAACCTCAATGCGTACACTCTTTTTTGCAAGCTCATAGAAACCTGCAGTGTGTGAAGAGATGATGGGCACATAGCTTACAAAAGAACAGAGATCATTCACAAAGGATCAGCCCAAACACATGTACAGAGCCAGGGCGGAACAAAAGACAACAACTTTATAAGCAATGTTCATCTATCATCTTCTATCATATTAACAACATTCCACATCCTTCTAACACTGTTTAGTCACACAACCACCTGCTTTGATTCATTTGGTGAGCAGATACAGATAGATTTGCATTTGCAAAACCAGAAAGTTTATGTTGCAGTAGTACAATTTGGAGCTTATGTTTTATTAATGGTTATTAATATTGCCATTATCAGCATCATCGTCAAATCATGTTTTTATTGTTTCAATGGGACTTTGTGCAGCCAATTTCGCCACATTAGCATATTGCTTCCAGAGACAGTTGAATAGATTTAATTTTAGATTTGAACATTAGCATAAAAATGGATGAGATTCTGGCCTTCTGCAATTATTTTACATATTGAAATCTCAGATTAAGAGTATAAGATTCATTAACTCATCTCAGGATAGAACAAATTAATTCATCTGAATGCATAATCGCTTGTTTAAGGAAGTGTGTTTTTTCTCTTTAAAATAGGGATGCACTGATACCAGTATCGGTATCGGGCCGATACCAGGCAGCGTTTGTACACTTGTGTCCAAAGAAGGAAACATGGACAACAGAGAGTAGGCCTATAATGCGGATAAAAAAGAAGGCTGTCTATTAAGTAAATGTATCTTATTAGTGGAATATTAAATGAAATATAGTAACACATAGTTGTGGTGCGCGAGCTGATAAGAGAAAAACGTGCAATGGATTGAGCGCGCAGCGGCACAGACGCGCGAGCTGGTCAAGCGTGTAGCTTATGATTTACGTTAACTGACACGAGAGAGAGAGAGAGAGAGAGAGAGAGAGAGAGAGAGAGAGAGAGAGAGAGAGAGAGAGAGAGAGAGAGAGCAGTTCTATTGAATTCTTTTGATCGTTCACTCAGCAGGTGTTATTTGGATTAAAACTAAATCGTTCACGTAAGTGAAACATGAACAGTTAATTGATTTATGTATAACGAGTGATTCCCTACATTATTACAGGACGTGTGCAAGTCAAGAAGTTCCATGAACGCAAACATTCAAAGCGCGCGCCCCGAAAACCAGTGTCTCAACGCGCGAATACTGAATTGAATTGTCTTCAACGTCTCTTGCTTGTACTGACGAATTCAATTGAACGTAGACAGTATATTTAAATGGGGACCGTGCGTTCGGTCTAAAAGGGGCATCAGGTCTAATAAACCTGTTGCTGTGTTTTAATGTTAATCAAACAAAGGACAAATAAATTACTTACTGCTCTTGACTAAATAGGCTACCTTTTGTAACTTTACAAACAGATCCATCTATATTTAATTTATTCAGTAATGAATATGCAGTGTTTTTTTCACATTTGATTGATTACTGTAGTTTTTGTTGTAGTATCAAAATTGGAATAAAGAATTGATATTTCACTGGTGTCTAAACATTTGTACCACTGACCCGATCCTCAGCACTGAGCTCTGCTGGAGCTGCTCTAAATATGTGCTGTACTATTAAATGAAAGATAAAATATGATAGAGCAATAGAATGAAGAGTGAAAGTAACAGAATGCAATGCATTTTAGCAGGCTTAAGCATGAACATTACTGAAGGATATATTTATTTGATGAACGAATTAAGCCAACTAATATGATTTATATTCTTTTGGTTTCTTTACCAATACATTTAAAAATTACAAATGCAGAGAAAATACAGGTATCGGGTTATACGGTATCGGTATCGGCGAGTACCAAAAATGAAAGTATCGGTATTGGACTCGTTCTGGATAAAGTGGTATCGGTGCATCCCTATTTTAAAATATGCTAAATTAAAAGAAAAGTGCAATAGTAGTGACCCATTAGCAATATTGGTATGATTTACATTTTTAAATGTTTTGTTTTTGCCGTTTATGGTATACTTTTCAGATTTTCAGCAAATTTTCCAGTTATATTGTATATAATCTAATGACAGATGATGATGGATTTTCCTTAAAAATGTACTGAAGGAACTGTGGTCGTGTGTGCTTAGTTAAAGCCACTCGGATTCTGCAGACACAGAATTCTGACATATTTATTTTACTCATAATTCCATTCTAAACAAGTTTTGAATCAAGATATTTTGGCATATTTAAGTCCTTTCAGTGAAACCCGACATATTCTGAGTAGCTCTTGCGATTAGTTACAGTGTTGTGCTGAAGCATCGAAACAATGACATAAAAGAAATCAAAATTTGAAATGATGACAGGGAATCATGATCATGATCTGAAATATGATTATCTCTCAGAACCCGTTCCTGTATTTGTCTCATATATATTTAAATAAAACAGGTAGACTTTGACTTTACAGAACAACCTCACTAGTACAAAAATATACAGTGCAGCAAATCAGTCTCAGTAAAGTTAGCATGAGGAATTTAGTTCAGCCCAATAGATTTAATAAAACCTCTCCGTCCCTATACCACATGTACCCGCGCCTCCCGCGAGAGCGGCATGGATCGAATGCGTTTCCACAAACAGCAGACTAAAACAACGGTAAACATGTCGAGCCTGGCTTTAATATCGAGCTCCAGCTTCTCAGTGACGCAATGATAAATACTATATACATTATACTTCATGATATCATTTCTAAGGGGAGGACGAGAAAAAAGAGAGAGAACTGCACAGTTAATAAGGCATCTAAAGTCAAGCAGCTAAGGGCACCACTTGAGTGAAAAAACTGCAGTCACTGTCACCTGTCAATCAAAGACGAAGCTTAGGATCCATGCTACATTCCAGAGATGAGTTATTATCGCACATCAGCAGACAGCGGTGATAACGCACCACACGGCCGCTAACTCCTCTTCATACTAAATAAAAGTACATCATAACAAACATTCTAGTTTTTCTCCTGTTTTTTTCAATTTTGTCTTCATTTTTTAAATCAACACTGTACATTTTATACACTATAGTACAATAGTATATGTCGTCACGCACTACGAGTGTAAACGTAAAGACGATGCGGACGTGGTGCACGAGAGCACACACACACGTTATGATGACGTAAATAATGTTTCGAAGTTGTTTTCGCTGCAGTGGAACAACGTGTCGAATGGACAGAAATAACATTTCACTTTTTATCTGGAAGTCAAACGATTTCTTATTCAAATGCTTGCACTGTTTCAGCGCCTGTTCGCATAAGGAACAGCGATGAGTGAAGAGCAGTTATTTCTCAGCTAAACAGAATATAATGCTCTTATCTTATCTTGCCGTCCTGCACTGGCCTCAAACTTCTCCTTCGTCGTTGCGGGTGCCATCTTTGCTGGTGGAACGCAAACTTTTCTTTCCGCCTGAATATTGGATTCAGCGACGTGAATCCATCGGTGCTCAACCATTGCCTCAATTATGACAAAATAAATATACTATAAACATCTTCTGTTATGGTACTGTGGCTTATAGTGGATGTAGAAGAACAGACCGATATCCCAAACATGGATGTGATAAAAAGAAACAACAACCCTCATTTTCATGAATAGTCCAACCTTTGATATGCAAAAGATCACATATGAATTGCAAACATTGAAACTGTAAAACACAAGCTGTGAATTCTCCCTAATGTATTATTGTTCCTTTTTTTGTTTAATAACCATACTTCATATCTGATTTGCCGTAGCCTTGTCAAGCGATTGCAGATCGGTCTCGGTGTGTCCCTCGGCTCGTAGGAAGCTCGGACGTGCATGGACGGAAGCCAGAGCGCTGACGAAAGGGTCGTATGCGGAAACATCCAGGGTGGGAACTGTACAGTGAAGCTGCTGATAGGGACTGTAGTGGGAGCAGTTGTTAACTCTCTCAGTCTGTACGCTCTCAGGCGGTGGAGAAGGCTTGTTATACCTGCACGTGTGTCCCCTGTGCGTGCAAACTCTGGACGGCAGAGACAATCTTCTTTTGGTGCCCCACCAGAGTCACACCCATCTTGCTTAACTCACTGAGGAAGAAGGGACCAAAAAAAAAAGAGAACTTTTGAAGAAATCATGTAATAGCAAGTAACCTACAGTTTATCTGGTGTTTGGCTGTAGAATAATTAATTAAAGAACAATATATTTAAAGGCCCACTGAAGTGCCCTGGAACGCACAGCTTTGTATGATGTGTAGACATAATTTCCTCTGAAACAGGAAGCTACGGTGGGACATACTGAATGGCTCCTCCTCCTTTTCAAATAGCCAATAGTGTTTAGTTTACCTCACAGACTGCAAGTCGTACTTGACAGCATAATGGAAGCAAATCCGAGCGCTGTCATAAACATCCGTGATCCATTTTAGTGGAAGTAAGAGACTGTAAGTTTTGAATGCTTCTATCTCCTAAATGCGAATTTTGTCATTGTTTTGGAACACATTCATAACCTTAAGGCTAACATATTCATACTAAAAGCTAAAAAACTTAAATTTTGATTTCAGGGGGCCTTTAAAAGTAAAGGTTCTTTATTGGCATTGATGGTCCAATGAAGAACCTTTAACATCCATGGAACCTTTCCATTGCGCAAAGGGTTCTTTAGAGTGGAAAAGGGTTCTTTAGATTATTTCAATGTTCTTCACATAAAAAGAAATGGTTCTTTTAAGAACTGTTCACTGAAAGGTTCTTTGAGGAAGCAGAATTTGTTCTTCTATGGCATCACTGAGATAAACACCTTCTAGCAACTATTTTTCTCTGATGTCTCATTTCAAGTTTCTGAGTAATTGTTTTGCCCTTACTGAAAGGAGGAAAAAAAGTACAGTAATCAGAACCTATTTGATGTGCTTCAATGTGGAGCACAATTTTATAACCGAAGAGATTGCTTTGTGGGCAGAGCTACCCAGCAGCACATTATAAAAATACAAATCAATCGACTTTTTTTGCATGACACATATTGCAGCTGAATTGACAAAGCTGCATTTTCATCATTCTAATATGTTGATTTGATGCTCATGTACCATTTCTTATTATTATAAACGTTCATATTTTTGAAACCTTGATAGTTTTTTTCCCAGATTTCTTTGATGAATAGAAAGTTAAAAAGGATTTCTTTGATGAATCGAAAGTTACAAAGAACAGCATTTAATTGAAATACAAATAAAAAACAATACAAATAAAATAAAACAATATTAAAAAATAAAAGTTCTTCAGTCTTTCCAAAAAATAAATAAATAATCTTACACATCCCAAATAATTATAAATAATAAAATAAAATATTAAAAATAAAACTTTTGGTCTGAACACCTGCCAAGATGTGAGTGCAGATACACAAACTTACCACAAGCTGATGTACAGTATGGAATCTAGAGAAACGTAGCCCGCGCTGGAGAAGTTGTCCTTGTACTGGCCCATACTGATGGCGTCTAGCCATTCATCCACTGTACTCACGCTGAACTCTGGGGTGGTGGGGTCTTCCCTGGAAAGGAAATTGGATTTGTATCAATTGTGGTGTGGTTCAATGCTAAAGAATTGAGTAGAGAGATGGAAAACTGCTCTTGCATAATAAATCGTTGTTGGAATTGTAGGTTATAGTGTCAAGGCTTCAGCTTCAGGCTTACAGTTAACAAAAATCTAATCAAACTGTCATTTGTCTCGGAGTATAATGATAGCGATTTTTCAGGACCAAAAAAGCAAGTTGATCCAAGAACTTCCTTGCACTTCCTTGTGAGAGTCGATATCTTAAGTCATTTCATGAGAAGAGGATAAAGAGTTAAAGAGTTGCGGTTGAGGTTAAAACCCATTGTGTTCCCTTTCCGTTCTTCGTGACAGACGGGTTAGGCTCACAATGTTGAGTGACAGCAGCGTTTGAGTGAAAACCGGGGGTCAATTCAATCTCAGACCTGGGATGTATTTAACGCCCTCGTTCTTCTTTGTCCTCTTTGGACACAGAGGGATAAAATGACTGGCAGGTTGGGCTGTAATCAGAGAGACTGTGATGGGCTTGAGGAAGCGTATATCTCAAGAAGGGCTCTGACTCACTAGCTTTACGGCTGTAATGTGAACTCTGCGTCTCCGTCTCCAGCGCTCCTGATAAACCGCAGGTGGAGGGGGGAGTCTGCGCTCCGTCTCATGTCAGGTTTTACAATAGGGGTTCAGGCTATCTATACGACAACGACTTTTTACAAAGCTGTGAGATGAATGTCTGCTGGAAAAGGATCAGTGAACACTAGGTTTGGTTATATTAGACGATATGGAGTTTATCAGCTTGTTGTCTCACATTAAACGAAAGATTTGAGAGTTCATGGGGCAGACAAAGAAAAGCTGGATTGGATTTTCTCTGGATTTATTTGAGCTGTTAGGGATTTGTTTTTGTGGCTTTTAAATGTTCACTTTAAAATGGACAATCCTTTGGTTTAAACTGGTGTTGTTCTTTGTGTTTCATGTTTCCACCACTTTATTTAAACAATGTTAATAAATGGTTAAACAACGGCTCTTTATAACCCTGAGTTAACATAATGGGTTATCTGGATCCATCAGGTCTGATCATACTTTTTTTGGTACACATTTTACATTAGTAAAACTCTTGGGGTAGTTTTCTCATTTTCATATTTAGTGATGAACATGTAACCTCTTTGATTGTCTACCTCCTCAGGCACTAATGTTGCATTAATTAGAATATTTTTTCTAAAGAAAATAAAAATAGAGATATATGCTCTGAAAATAAGCCTTAATATTTGACGCACTTCCCTTGCAAATGTACACTACCATTCCAAAGTTTGGGGTTGGTAAGACTTTTTAGTTTTTTTAATAGTCTCTTATGCTCACGAAGACTGCATTTATTTGATAAAAAATACAGTAATATTATGAAATATTGTAACAATTTAAAATAACCTTTTTATATGTTAATATGTAATTTATTCCAGTGATGCCAAAGCTGAATTTCCTTCAGAAATCATTATAATATGCTGATTTGTTGCTGAAGAAACATTTATTTTATTACTATCAATGTTGAAACCAGTTGTGCTGCTTAATAACACACACACAAAAAAAATAAAAATTCTTTGATTCTATGATGAATAGAAAGTTCAAAAGAACAGCATTTTTTTTAAAAATAGAAATCATTTGCAACATTATAAATGTCTTTACTGTCTCTTTTTATACATTTAATGCATTGTTACATAAAAGTATTCATTTCTTTCAAAAAAATTTACCTGTTTTATATTGTTTAAACTTAAGGATATTCACATATTTTTACAGGAAAACAAGATTTTACAAGATTTATTGCACATAACCAAGGGTTAAAAAAGTGGCTTTAATGCAGTGTTAAGCATAGTGTGAAAAGCTGAAGCACAGGTTCATATCAGTTTCTCACCAGACTGAGCTATTGGCAAGCTCTTTCAGACTGTTGGGGTTGCGGATGAGTTTGTCAAGAGTGTTGACAATCTGCCCAAATTTGGGCCGTTCGCTTCTAGTCTTCTCCCAGCAGTCCAACATCAGCTGGTGGAGGACCACGGGACAGTCCATCGGAGCGGGCAGCCTGTAACCCTCATCTATAGCTTTAATTACCTGAAACAGAGGCACATACATCAACATACAACACAATGAACAAAGAACAAAACGTGAAACTGCACTCTAAGAAAATTCCATAAAATAGGGCCCATTGTACTGTGTTAACATGAATCGATTTTCCATAATGATTTTTCACAGGTGTTTTACCCATATTATTTACCCATAACTTCTATTATTCAGTCAAATAAAATCATATTTTTGACTCAAGTAAAATCCAGTAATATAGTTGCTACCGTATGAAGCACATATTTAGGTTACGTAGTTTTTCCAGTTTCATTGCTGCTGTTATTAATGTTGCTACAAAACCATACTAAATGAATGTAGGATCTTTTTCAAATGTAAGAAGCTTTCTGAATATGTCGGTCCTTTTCTTCTTTTGATAACACTGTTAATGGCTAATACCAAGCATCTGGTATGCTATCATTGTATTTTAGTGGAAAATCAAGTTTAGTAGCAGTTACCATGGTATATTAATGTAAATAACATTACATTTACATTTCTATATTACTTAATCTAAATGAACTTTTTTTCTATTCCATGGCGTAAAACATTGGAACCTTTCATTGAGTCATGTAACATTCATTGGTACAAGACATCTCCTATATGACTATAACTCATTGCTATGGTTAAAACAGCCCCTGTTCTCTGCCACTTCATGTTCTTAAATCAAATGAGCTATTTTCTTTTAGACATGAAACATTCTTCTGTGTTTCAGAATGAGCACAGAAGATCTAAATCATTATCAGCGGTGCCCTGAAGGTCTTCAAGATTTCTCTGACATTTCCTGTGATGGTAATAAAGGGAGAAGTCAGAAACTGTTAGCATAATATAGCAGTGAGGGATGAAGTGTGTTTCACTGGCTTGTATTAAATGCAGGAGCAGCTGGACAGCTCTCGTTTACGAGGCTCCTAAAAACCATTGTCATTCGAGCGGTTTCTATACAGACATCACCGCAGGAAGATTTTACTTGCAAGGACACACTGCTCGGAGACTCTGCCCTCCCCCCTCCCAAGAGGCTTCAATGGAAATGATATTAGTGGAGATATTAGATATTAGTGGAGCAGATTTCAATTTAAACAATACACGAGAGAACATGAGTGTTTCCAGTTTCTCAAGGACACTTACATCTTGATTAGACATCTCCCAATAAGGCCGCTCTCCATATGAGATCACCTCCCACATGACGATGCCGTAACTCCAAACGTCACTTGCTGAGGTGAACTTCCTGTACGCTATAGCCTCAGGAGCCGTCCATCGAATGGGAATTTTTCCACCCTAAAAAGGAAATAAAAAGATGGTGTTTCTTTAAAATCAGGTGCTTTCATGTCCCAGGGGTTGATTTTAAATTTGTTTAGCTATATGACAGAAAATGATTTCTGTCATTTTCAAAACTTGGGATTGTCCCTCATTTGTGGCATAATTTCTACCACACCAAACAAGTTTTCAAAAAAAAGAAATTGTGTACTTGGTTACCAAGAGATAACAGTATCAATGAAGAGCTTGGGATTAAGTATGACACGTCACATAAATAAAAAAATTAATGTTTTTTATTGTGCGTAATTATGCACAAAATGTGAAAATACACTACTGTTCAAAAGTTTGGGGTCAGTAAGATGTTTTTTTAAATTTTTTATTAAGAAATTAATACTTTTATTCAACAAGGACACATTAAATTGATGAAAAGGGACAGTAAAGACATTTATAATGTTACAAAAGATTTATATTTTAATTAAATGCGGTTCTTTTGAACTTTCTATCAAAGTATTAAAAAATAAAAGTGTCAGTTTCCACAGAAATAATAAACAGCACAACCGTTTTAATCACTGATACAAAAAATAATAATTCTTGAGCACCAAATCAGCATATTAGAATAATTTCTGCAGGATCATGTGACACTGAAAACTGGAGTAATGGCTGCTCTTTTAAAATAGAAAAGAGTTATTTTAAATTGTAATAATTCACAATATTATTGTTTTTACAGTATTTTTGAGCAAATAAATGCAGCCTTGGTGAGCATAATATACCTATTTTAAAAACATAAAACAATTAAAAAAATAAATGACCCCAAACTTTTTAACGGTAGTGTATGGCTTAATACTGTAGCAAGAAATAGTTTTAGCAAGGAAAATACTGTAATCCAAAAATGTTAATTTCCATCATTGTAATTTCAACACAATATACAAGCTGTGATGTAGCTGAAATAACATTATGGTGTAATTTCCATGATAAAAAATGACTGAAATCTGTGCGGTTAGACGTTGTTAGTACACTACTAAAATGAATGAGTGTGTGAAAAATGTGTTATAAGAAATTTCATTCTCTGAAAGTTAAAGAAAGACCCATAAACAAACAGCAGAATAGATACAATATTTGCCTTTCCATTCCAGCACTATGGCGGGGTCTGTATTTCCCTAAATGCCTTTTTAAATAGCTGCAGTAGTTTGTAGTTAATCTCTACAGTCAAAGTCAAACAAAAGACAAACTGGCTGTACTCTATATAGACATACGTGACGAGAGTGCCAAAGAACGGCAGCAGGGCCCATGGGGTAAAATCATTTAAAGAGAATTTCAAAAAGTGATCTTTACAATTTTTTTTTTAATTATATAAAGTCACAGCAACATAAACGGCTGCTTCGCGTGGCCTGAAGGGTTTTGTCTCTTCATGATTTCAGGGCTTGAAGCACAGGGGCACAGGGCGCTGAACGCTTATATTTTAAGAGTTCCTCCCTGTTGAAACACATTTTGTCTCAGGCGCGCGCACACACACGAGCATCAAAAGGCAATCTTCAGGGTTGTACAAGCACCTCCCTCCCTTGTTTGCATGTGACAACAGATTCTCCTGCTGAGTCTATGCTTTGTCCACCCAAGTAGACACTGAAGGCTACACACACACACACAGCCTCGCATCCCTCTCTTGCCCTTGGCCTTCATACGCATCCGCAGGGGTGCTCACCAATTACCGAGCTGAGAAGGACAGAGAGCTCTAGAAGAACGAGTGTAGGCTGTCCTGTCAGAAACGGATGTAATTAATACATGCTGTGTGGACAGAGAAACTGACCCCTGAGAAAGCTAACTCACTTCTCAAACATCCCTCCTCTTTCTCTCTGTCTCATCTTAGTTCATTCACACAATCAAACACTTTTAAAGAACATAAGAGCCATCTCTTTCTCTATTCAGATCATACATTTCAATCAATATTTCTTAACTAAGGTCTTAAGGGATTTGTCAGATTTACTGTATTCGCAAAAAAAAAATGAGACCGCAATGAAAGCTAGCTCTGAAAAAACACTAAATCAATAGCAACCAAAGCAGAATTTATACAGCACACAAGATGTTACAAAACAATAAACAACATGATTTTTTTTCCCCATTTAGTTCTTCCTTTATTCCCTGTTTTTGTAAAATTGATGATGACTCTAAAATAACCTTGACAGGGAAAGGTGTTTTACCCGTGTGGTGTACGCAGCTTCAGGGTCGTCCTCTAGCACTCTGGACAGGCCGAAGTCGGACACTTTGCACACCAGATTACTGTTCACCAGGATGTTTCGTGCCGCCAGGTCACGGTGGACGTAGCTCATGTCAGACAGATACTTCATTCCTGAAGCGATACCGCGCATCATCCCCACCAGCTGAATGACCGTAAACTGCCCATCATGTTTCTGCAAGAGAAAGTGACGGCACATGTTAGTTTTTATAGATTTTACAGGTGTTGTACACTGTGAAAACAAAGGTTTAAATAGTAACTTTAAACTGTTCTCCTGTGGCAGCAGGATGCAAAACTTATTGTGGTTTGAACTGGAACCTTTATTTACATGCAGAGGCAACTATAAGTTGGTTAATAATGCTTTACAATTTGTTCAAATCAGGTATCATGAACTAACAACATTTTTTTACTTTTATTATTTTACAAATCTTTATATATATATACACACACACATATATATATATATATATATATATATATATATATATATATATATATATATATATATATATATATATATATATATATAAATATATACACACACACACACATTATATTATATTATATTATATTATATTATATTATATTATATTATATTATATTATATTATATTATATTATATTATATTAAATTAATTATATTATATTATATTATATTATATTATATTATATTATATTATATTTCCCCACACTGGAATAATATACAAAATATAATTTAAAAAATAATAATAACAATAATTATTATTAAATATTATTAAAATGAATATTAATTTGCTCATAAATGTCTGAAGATTTTCTTTCTGTTAAAATTTCTACATTACATTATTCAGACTTCATGCATTTTCAAACAGTCCATTTTCACAGTTCCATTGGTTTTGCCCCGAGGTCTGATTCATTATGCAAAAGACTCTGACCTCTGGTTTTACAGCTCTTTCTGCCATAATTGCTATAATGTTGACAGGCCTTTATTAATGTAAAACCATCTGGATTTGGTGCCTCTGTTAGCTAAACAAAAGAGCTCAGACATCCATTTTGCCTCAAAAACAATCTTCGCAATAAGCAATTAGCTCAATGTCTTAATCTCCATATTTGGGAGTACACTAATCTTGTTAAAACCCCACTTTTGTACCTCCGAGCAATATCAATCAGAAACATGCGCTCGTATAGTATTTCATGCATCATAATGTGGGTAAGTTAATTACGCTGTGTTTTGTGAAATGTGGCCGCTGATTGATCATCCGGCCTGATCAACTGGTTGTTATCAATCTACTGTCAGAAGCCACACTACTTACAGGAAGAGCAGAGAGACGCAGACATAGAGACAGAGAGAAATCATTTGTTTTTCTACTAGTAAGTGATGCTGCTTAACTGATCTGTCTTCTAATTAAACACATGTAGCTGGGTGGCCGAACTATGAGCTATTAGCCATAAAACGGACCCCATAATTATATTAGCTTTTTATGTGGGCTAAGGGGGTATTTATGGGATTCATTATGTACGCTGCAGAAAGATCGAAAGTCTCAGACAGGCCCGTTTTTAGGGGTGGGGGGTGTTAGATTTCATTTTCATTTTCTCAAAGTGTAGGCAATTAAAAAGAGTCCTGACTTAAAGGGAAACGTATCTGTGCTGTGCGTAATAAAACTTCGTGGCCTGATCCGCTGGGTGACAAAGGCGGTAATAAATTAGTGAGGATTGCAGAGGAGACATTATGGCAGCTTGGTGGAGCGAGTGTAACCTTATTATAAATCTACCGAGTTCATTTACTCACTTCCTGTCTCTGTACGAGACACATTCGCAACACGTTCACTCAAATACATGCTCAAGCGTTATTATTGTTTACTAAAACAAAGATGGGTAACGCTTTATTTCGATTTCGAGTCCACTTTAGACATTCTACATTTACAGTAAGTAACTTTCCAACTACAAGACAACTGCCAGTAATTAAAGTATTAGTAGACTGTCTGCTTAATATCTGCTAACACTTTATTTTAAAGGTCTTCCAACAGACATTCTACTGACTATAAGTAACTTTACAACATGTCAATTATTCTTTCTACTAACCCCAACCTAACAGTCTACTAATATTCTAATGAGAGTTAGTTGACATGTAGTTGCAAATTAATTAGTTAGTTGTCATGTAGTTGTAAAGTTACTTATAGTTAGTAGAATGTCTAAAGTGAACTATCGAAATAAAGTGTAACTCAAAGGCAAAAACTACATTTGTGAGCAGAATTTTTTTATATTTTTTTATATTTTTTAATACAGAACATTCTCATTCACAGTTCCATGCTGGTGGAATGATCTCCCCACCGGCATCCGGAATGCAGAATCCATGACAACATTCAAAAAAGAGCTAAAAACTCTTCTCTTCCGTGAGCACTTAACCTCATGAAAAAAAAAAAAAATATATATATATGTATATATTGCTGTAAATTCTCGCTTATCGGGCTTATGCTACTCTGAATAAAGCCTGAACTTCGTATTTTGAGCACTTCTTGTGTTGTTTTTGCCTCTTCACGATGACTTGCTTAATTTAGTCCCAATTTGTAAGTCGCTTTGGACAAAAGCGTCTGCTAAATGACTAAATGTAAATGAATATATTAATAATAATAAAAATATTTAATGCAAATAAATAAATAAATAAACTTTGAATGAAAAATAAACTGAAATAAAACTGCAAAAATGAATAGCAATATAGTGTGTGATGCAGTTTAATTCAACCATTACTCTGAAAAATGTGAATGGCACCATGCAAAATCTATTTTAGAAGGGAATATTCTGTTGAGTCTAAACAGAAAATATTGAACTAAAAATAAGTATATAAAAACGCAACAGAATTTTCCATGTAATGAAAACTAAACTGAAACAAACTATAATAACCTTGGAACGTTCGCTGTACAACAGACAGGATGCGAGAGCCCTAATGGACAGTGCGCAACTGAATCTGTGCTGCCTGAACCAGGCATCCATTCCATGCTTAATTTCCCTCCAGTAATAGACTTTCAGGGAGGTATCCGTGGCTTATACCCTTGAGCGATGCTCGTTTATTGGCTGTAGGTAATTAAATGTAAGGCAGCATCTTAAATGGCATGTGAATATCGGTGTGGACTTGTGCCATGGGCGTTTTGCCTTCCTCACCTTCAGGAAAGTATCCAACGATCCATTCTCCATGTACTCTGTAATAATCATCACGGGCTTGCCTGTAGACATAAAGAAAAAAAAAAGAAGACAAAAATACAAGATTTACCATCAGCCTAGATGGAAGGAAAAAAACATAAAATGTCCTAACAGATTGATGATTCTACAAAAATCCACACAGAAATAAATCATGGTAATGGTGTCATTAATCCTTTATAGCTAAGATGCTGAAACACAGGAATGAAGGAGAGAAGAGAGGAGGCGAAACCCTGGCCACACTCTCAGCCTCTGTCCCGGGCAGCCCCATTATTTAGCATGACAGACCTTCATCAGAGCCTTCCACCATCAAAGACAGCAGTTAATTAACCCTGGATAATCCACTGAGAACCAATTAGAGAGCTTTGTTGCCATGATGGGCGGGCAGGACAGTCAATGAGAGCCGATGGGAGGGCACAGCACCTGTTGTGGTGGGCATGAGCAGTGATGGATCGGTGGTAGGTAGCAAGAGGAAGATCTCCAGTAATCTCGACAGTTTAACGCTTAACAATGCACACAGTTCGTTTTACAAATGACTGAAGCAAAGCTCCAGACCCCAAACTAAGAAAACAACATTAGTCAGTCAACTGAACACACTACAACCGCAAGTATTAATCTATTAATTGACCTGAGAAACAACCTCTCAATCAATTGTAATCATAACATACTGTACATGTGTACGTTCATTTCCAAACTGTTTCAAAACCTAATGAGCTGCTTACAGCATTTTAAGACATTATTATTGTACTTCTGTCACAAAGGATCCAAAAGAAAATGCTGCTTATTCCAAAGTAGCTCATGCTAGCCAAATGTTAAAACTGATCCAACTGGCCAACTAGTCTAAAAAGTGGATGTGGACATATATTTTATTACTTCCACCACTATTTCAATCAATATTTGTTTCTATCTATTGTTGGTGCTTCTCATTAGAGATCAACATGATAGCTTAGCTTTGCTAATATCAAACTGTACAGTGCTGTGTTCTGTAAGTAAAGACACCTTCTGTAATGATTTCCACTGATGGCAAGTTTGTTGAGAACCCAAGTGCAACTTTAATTCCAAAACATGATCAAACATAAAGCAAAGGCATGACGAGGCATGGAACGCAAAACATGAACTTACACGACACAATAGTGGTTACAGGAAACATTCAATACTAGACAAAGACACATGGCAAACATGAGGGCTTAAATACACTGACTAATTACTAGACAAGGGAGACCTGTGACCAATTATCAGACGATTAACCAATGACAAGACACATGGCAGGATCACATGACAAACAGGGAATCACATGACAAGACACAGAAACATGACAATGACAGGAACAAGAATCGTGACACCTACTGTACCTATTGTACCTTTTACCTTTTTCAAATACTTTTGGTTTCAAATCAAAGTTTGTAATGTTGTCATTCACCTCATTGCTAGTTGGTTTGGTTTATGGATTATAATCCTTTAACAAAGACATTTGAAAAATCCCTATGGGAAAAAATTAATGGGAATTTTTTTTTTCATAAATATGACCACTGAAAAAGTGGGTGGGCACTGTTATATACAGTATAACATATACACTTACACTATATGTTAAACCGCCCAATCAGATAAATCTGTGGGTGGGATAAGGATATTTACATTCAGACTAGCATATTCAGATGACAAATGCATCTTCTGTTCAATTCCTTTAAGCGGTTTGAACACAAGAAGACATCCTACATGAATGATCACTTACAAGGTAGCTGCTTCAGTAGATATCAAGGCAAAAATGAGTCAAACAGAGTCTTACAAACACACTCCCACTTATAGGCATAAGTTATACTTCTGCTGCTACCAATCTACCGCAGGGCATCATCTGCAACCTGATATCTGAAATAAAGCGACAGAGTGAAATAAACAGAAAAATGTTCCAGCGCCTTGTCGAGTCCCGGTTAACAAGCTCTGTCATATCCCTCTCAATCCTCTGACCTAAATATATCACTCACAGGTCACAGAGAGTTCAACAATTTAGCGACCCTTGTTTCATTTCAGAAACGTCCATGTACAGATTTGACGGAACGAATCAAAACGTGACCGCTGGGGTAATATGACCATGTCAAATGTGCCTGTTGATTAGTCGGTGCGTATGATTCTGGTGGTGTACACCATGCTTGTCTTCGTAAAAGGGGCATATCAAGGCTCTGTATGAACCTACGCCAAGCGTAAGTAGGTCTCCTCAGAGGAGGCTTATACATATACAGACACTGAATGCTAAGTGGGCATCCAGTGCTTCAGATAGGAAATAGGTTATCATGTTAGCACCCAGATGAGATAAATGTGTTAATGATAAACATTCACTTAAGCAAATAAAATGCATTATTGGATTAAATTTCATACATTACACAAAATTAAAATCAGTTTACCAACATTTTCAGAAACAGGTCTAAATGTTTTTATTGGTCAGTTAAAAAAAAATGTTTGCATCGCATAACATCATTTATGCTTTCCGTAATTTTCAGAGTCAAGCTTTTGCTCTTTTCTAATGTAAGGACCTGCTTGTTTTGATGGTTTTAAAATTTTAAGGTAAAAATAATAATATTATATATATATATATATATATATATATATATATATATATATACACACGTCAAAAAGTGAAATAAGTTCCTCAGAGAGAATTCAAGCATAATTTTTTTTTCGTTTTCCATACTTAACAATTTATAGATAAGGCAGATGCTAATTAGATGCAGTAACAATTCATTCCGGTCCAGAATATTATCCTATTGATTAGTACATTTTACTGAAAATGACATTGTTCACTGAAATCTTCCGTTTTTTCCGGTCTATAAGCAACGAAGGAGGGCGGAGCTTAGCAAATGGTCTTAGTTTTTTTTAAATCAAGCTTTTAATGTTGTTTATATGTCTATGAGGTGTTTTTAATATGCTTTTAGACAAACCATGTGCAAATTCATAAGTCAACACAAAAGACAGTCTCAAAAACGCGGTTTGAAATCGCTGGGGTTTCTGATGTCACAAACTTGTAACCAATCACGTCAACGTGTGACTGTCAACAAGTGGATCTTTGAACTGGAGGCGGGGCTAATTTGCATATTCATAGAATCACGTATACTAAATGAGGCAAGGTTTTAGAGTTACATTCAAGCTATTTTATGATTTTATTTAGCATGACAAATATATATATTTATTTTTTAAGTCCAGTTACTACTCCAAAAAAAGAAGAGAAAAAAATGAGTGTACACAGAATGTGTCAGTGTATCAGTGTTTAAGTGCTCAGTTGTGGGCTGTTGTTCCTGCCTCTCTCAGGGACGTGTAAACACTAGCCGTGTCACTGCTGATAAATGACTTATATTCCCGACATCTCCACTCTGGAATACAGAGATATGTGCTCTAGTCATATACAGTATACAGTATATGCCTCTATGAGTTTGTGAAAAACAGGTTTGATCACCCCCCTCTGAGCATCACCACGGCAACCGGCTGGTTATACATCACCTGAAATTAAATCACTATCTCACTGAGATAAATGCCTTCCTCGACACCCCCAAACCTAACCCCTCATGTCTCATCCGAAAAAGGGGGGAAAAAAATGGCAATTGCTTTTACTTTTCAGAAGCAGACTAATGTAGCTGTCAGCCGCAGAAAGAGAAAGAGAGGGAACGGACCGCGGCACACTGTGTTCTGGGAATGGCACGGCGACGGGTGGCAATCTGATGTCACTGTGTGTGTGTGTGTGTGT
The DNA here is from genome assembly GCF_965113295.1 of Leuciscus leuciscus. Classification (NCBI taxonomy): domain Eukaryota; kingdom Metazoa; phylum Chordata; class Actinopteri; order Cypriniformes; family Leuciscidae; genus Leuciscus; species Leuciscus leuciscus. The sequence goes on along the minus strand of NC_138730.1, from coordinate 35,600,008 downwards.
GACTGCTTTATCAGAAAGACAGTTGAAGCGGCAACTGGCATTGATCCTGAAAGAGCGGGTGGCCGAGGCAGTGGATCCGATCAGAGAAGCTTACGGGGCCTCCCGGGGCCCTGACCTCAGCGTAACAGCCTACAGCCGAGCCCAGAGACAGAAAACACGAGATGAACGTGCAGTTAAACACTGCGAGGGCAGATGTGAGGATTTAACAGGATCACGTACGTGCCTTTAACAAATATCAAATCTCTAATGCGGGTGTCCTCCAGATCGGAATTGGTTTCAAAAGCTGGAATTTACCAAGGAAATTAATTTCATACTCAACGCTTGACTAAAGTCTGGCAAATCTTTTTGAAAGGTCATCTAGTGTTGATTTTGTACGTGAGTTTAAGTGCTAAAACAACCGTCAGCCGTGATTACAGCAGGCGTTTAACTAATAAAACACTCCTTGTTATGAGCTCTTCGGAAAACAGCTCTGAAAGATCCGCTCTTGACATTAATCTCTGGCAACCTTGAGGGGATTTTTTTTTTAATTTCCCCTCTAATTCATGCGTTATCAAGAGATAATCTGGACATCTGATGTGGCATATTTTCCTGATGAGTTACAAAAAGGTTATGGCACAAGCACACACAAGCATCTCCATCCGGTGCAGAATGTGTGCTCGCTATCACAAAAGCGCACAATAGAGCTCATTGAGAGCTTCCTACATTAGCATCACATGTCTTATGAACAGAGGGCAGGCATATCTCTGTGATTTCACCCTCAAGACCCGTTCTTCTCTTTCTGCTTTGTTTCTACAAAGAGAAGAATATGTTTAACCCTTCGTGAACCCTGCATGGCTGGAATAGCAGCCATCTACAATGAGGTCTGTGTGTGTTAGTTAGAGTTTCAACACAGGGTTAGGTTATAGATTTACATACTGTGAAGATCAAAAAACCCTGAGAGTGACACTAAATAAAGTTAAGGCAGGTTTACAAATTAATCTTTTGTGTTAATACAAAGGAATTTTCTCAATTTCCTTTTCATAGGTTTCCCCGTATTTTGAACTACGCATTGCATTGTTTTCTGTTGCGTTTTAGAATTAAAGGGATAGTTCACCCAAAAATGAAAATTCTGTCATAATTTACTCACCCTTAAGTTGTTCCAAACCTGGATAAAGGTATATGTTCTGCTGTACGCAAAAGGAAGATATTTGAAAGAATGTTTGTAACCAAGCAGATCTCGCCCCCCATGACAACCATAGTTGGAAAAGAATCTGGAAGTCGATGAAGGGGGGTGTTATGATCTCCTTTGTGTATGGCAGAACAAAAACATTTATACTGGTTTGGAACAACTTAAGGGTGAGTCTGTAACGATCGTTACTGTGTATTCATGTTTATCACATTATAGTGCAGTGTGCCCTTTAAGAGAGATGGTTACGTCACTCATGACGTATACTATGCGTGGTGATGTTGTTGGAGGTGAGAGGAAGATGAGTTGAGACCATTGTAGATGCTAGACGTGCTCTACCCTTTTCCTGTATATTTTATTTGTTGACTAAGTTTTGTGACGCTAAGAAAGAGTAGCTCTCATATATGAGAGGATTGCATTGCCTGTGCACTTATCATTAAATGTGCGTGATCACAGCCATTTCGCCTTCAAGCTCTTTCTTCCCTCGATTTCTCTTGAGTTATCCGGTCCAAGCGTTACAAAATGATGACAGAAATTTTTTTTTTTTTTCTGTAAGTCCTTTTCTAGGACTTTTTTTCTTTTCTTACAGTGATGCCATTATGGGTTAAAAACAAACTTTGAAAAAAAAAAAAAAAAAGTTATGAAAAGTTTCACTACAGAAATAAGCAAAAACACTCAAAAGTGACAATAAAGACTTTTACATTGTAACATAAATTCTATTTCAAATAATAGAATCTTCTGAACTCTCATAAGAATCCCCAAAAAATAAAGATCACAATTTCCACAAAAAACTGTTTTCAATATTGATAACAATAGCACAATGTTAAGCACAATGATTTGTGAAGGATCATTTGAAATTTGACAAAATTATATTTAAAATTTTATTAAAATAGTAAACAGTACTTTTAAACTGTAATAACATCAAATTAACCATAAAAGCATAAGCATAAGTGGCTTCTTTCAAAAACATAAAAAAAACGTCAAAAAAATTTTAACAGTAGCCTAGTGTAAATAAATAAATAGTTCAAAATTAGTTTTTTTAAACTTTGATCGAATGATTTTCCCAACTGCTGATCCCTCGCTACCTTCAAGAAACATCTAAAAGAGACAAAAAAATTATGAATCGCTTATGTTGTTGCACTGTCGTGGTCTTGGATAAAAGTTTCTGATTAATGAATAAATGTCAAATGTAAATGTGACTATTAATGGCCCGAAATAAGGACTAAGCTGTCATTGTCTCTGATGAAAATAACAGATTGGATCCAGGTCTACATGTGTTGTGATATCTAGGACAGAGATTTTAAAAACATATCCACTTAGATAAAGCTGTCACAGCACGCTGCTGTCAAAAGCATTTTGCACAGAATCTCTTGAACTCTATACATACTTGCCGTGGAAAATTGCCGGATAAATCTATTCCCAGGGGAGTCCCTCTGACCTACATGTTTGTATTGCAGGTTCCGTAAAAAAAATACAAAAAATAAAATGAATACCTGCAACAAACTCAAGTAATCAATATCACATAACACCTCATCTGTGTAATGCAATGCCCCTGTGATTTAGCTCTAACCAGGACTGTAGGATAATCATTAAAGGAAACAGACCTTTGTAGCAGGTGATTTGACATCTAGAGTGTTTGTGTGTGTGTAGGCGATAAAAAATTGATCAGATACGAGGCGGATTGGGTAATTGCGAATGGGGAGAGAGGCACACCAGCTTGAACACTTGTGTATAAACATATGTTTGTGTGTAGAGCGGCACACAAGAGGTTTTACATGTGGCCTGCAGTCGTCCCATCAAGGCCCCCAGCAGTGACACCCCTTAACAAGCTCAAATCAGGCAAGCAGATTGGGCTATTCTCAATGCTGGCTCACCCACAAGGCGAGAACCCCTTTTGCAAATAGAGTATTGATTTTACACCCCCATTAAAGCGGTTTTATTTAGTTCGACAGCGGTTACTGTGGGAACAGCAGAACTCATATCTCCATATATTCCTGGCTTTGATCTACAAGGTACTAACTTACAGGATTAAAGAGATATTGACCAGGTTGATACCCCGACGGCCCACTTTGTGTCCTCCCGCTACGATTATGAACAAAAGAACAAAAGACGCTGTTCTTCAACTTTACAATCTTATCGATTTTCCAAATGGTGTTTTAACTAAATGACACATGATGTACTTAGCACTGAGTTGCTTTCCAAGTCCTTTCCAAGAACAGCACAGGGACACGGAGGTACATCGCAGCCCTTAATCTACCACAAGAGTTAACGCAATTTAACACAAGAGTCTCCGCAAGACTTTAAACTGTCATTGTCCCCTAAACAAAAGAGCGGCGGCTTTAATGAATGCTTTCTCGAAATAGCAGCCACTTCGTTAGGAGGAAAATCCTTTGCGGTGGAAAGAGTGCGATGAGAGGAGATGATAGCCTCCTCCAAATTGAATGCTTCCAGATTAGGCGATTGTTGGCACATAAAGGAGGAAATGAGAGATACGGAAAGATCATAACTTTTCTGACAAATGACGAGATAGCAATTAAAAGGGCTATTTCCAAAGATTTCTTTTAGTCGCGCCATACCCACCATCTACATAACAATGGAAGCAATCACAGTGAGAGGGAGGGTTTGGAACATTATTCTGATAAAGCGCTGCTGATTGGGCCTCTGTTTTGGATTTGTTGATCAGGGAGCCCACAAGCAGAAAACACACACACACACACACACACACACACACACACACACACACACACACACACACACACACACACACACACACACACACACACACACACACACACACACACTCACACACACAATAAAAACTACATTTACAAAAGCGTCTTTGTGTACATTACTAAAATGAGCCCTGAAAGATAACAATGGGAGGCCAGAATCATTTTGGAAAATGGTCTTAGTTTCAGGCCTGAAAAAGAGTATTATACGTAACATTTCTAACATTATAAGAAATACTAAACCATAATAATGAGCCTTTAAAATATAAATGAAGCGCTCAAACGCACGCATAAAGCTTGCTGCAGCGCACCGGCAAAAGTAATGATTAAGAATGTGTTGGGGAAAAAAAGAGAGGAGACTGTCTGGACATTTTGTTAATTTATTAATAAACAATTTTTTTCTTAGTCAGTGTTGGCTGCAAAGATGAAGTTGATGACGCCCATTCGTCTATAGAGAGAAATGCAGGTCAAGTTAAACTTACTGCAGTAAGTGCGGTACTAATATAGCTTCCATACTCCGCACGAACACTTGGATATGTCCCTATTAATAGCACACATTTATCTAGGTTAACATTGACGTTAAAGCGAGCGGCCATGTAAACTGGCTAACGTAGGCTACTACTTATGATATGATAATCATTACGAATGATAAGCCATGTTTGAGGTCAATTATAGGCGAACGTTAGGATGTCTTGCCTGACATAATTACCACATGGACCAACTGTATTAACGATATGTCCATCATGGACTGCGTGACTTCGCAATTCATCCTTCGCAGCGAGTTTAACAGACGATCTGACAAATCATAGTCGGCCATCCGCCGAATCTGCTATTTTGTCTGACAAAGCAGTCAGGAGAGTTTGTAGACTAATGTTCAGTCGACTATTTGGTGGCAGCCTTGTTTATAAAAAAACAAAAAAAAACAGTTAAAACTTGATTGACTCATTTGAGTTCAAGAGTTCCCAAAAGTTCCTGCACAACATTTTACATTACTTTTGTAGTCCTTTGAGATTGCTGGATTTTTTTATAATTTTTTAGAGACTGCAGCCTTAAATTGAATGTCTTGCTTTCACTTAAACTGCTACTTTATTCATCCAAAGAGTCTGCGTGCCAATGAAATATTTTATTAAATATTTTAGAGCCGAGCAAAAATAAAAGGACATATATTCACTATAAAAATTATTTCAATATCTTTTCATCCATGGAAATGAATACAAAATAATGACTCATTTATGAATCAGACACCGTTAGCGAAGGAGCTAATCAATGATCATGCAGTGGTATATTGAGACACTACCCAGCATATATTTTAGGTTTTTAAAGGTTGTACAAAATAGAAGGATTTGAATGCTGAGAGCTGTTAGAAATGGATGTTTTGAATAACTGTTTGGAGTTAAAGGTTAGCGAGTTGGCCCTGATGTTCCCTTGCCCTCTCCTCGGCCCTGCTGCCACTGACCTGCAGAGCAGTGATCTGTGAAATTGCCTCTCTTCACTGTCATACATGCAACTATTCACACCCCCCAAGGCCAGAGTACATGCGGCCATATGGACAGTGACATGACTATCACTTTACCCTTCAAAAAACTGTAAGATGCTTAGTTAAAATTAGATATTTAAGTATATACCACAAGACAAATTATCACAAAAATAATATCTTACACAAAAGTGTAAATTAAATTTTTATATGTAAGAATATGTCAAATAGCTTGATCAGAAGTTTTACATGTACTTACAGTAAAAATAACAGTAAATTAAGCATAATTACATGCAACTAATCCTAAACCAAACCCTTATCCTAACACTAAGCCTATAGTAAGTACATGTTGTTAATAAATATTACTTAGTACTTAGTGTAAATATATTACACTGTATTTACACTGTAATTACACTGAAACAAAGAGTCAAATCAAAGATATCTTTTTTTACATGACAAACATCCTGCAGATTCTAAAATTAGTAAACATAAGCCGTGTACATTTCTATGCCCTCATGCTTGTTTCTAAGAATGTCTCATTTTTTCCCTCTACGTCTTCCTCTAAACTCTCTTTTACCCTGTCAAAATCAGGCTTTTTTTAGATTCCGAGAGAGGACCGGTCTATTCCATGAAGACAGAGGTCAAAGTGCACCCCAATGTTGAATGCATTACTCTCACTTAAACCGCTACTTTGTTCTTCCAAATAGTCTGCGTGCTCCGAGAGATACTGAACTGAGCTTTAACCCTGAGCCCCTGATATTTGCTCAGAACATAAATACACCACTTATAACTGGAAGACAGGCAATTAGGCAGCGTCTGCCTTTTCAAAATGAAAAGCAAACTCGATTTACAGAGAAAATAGTTCTGTAAACTGCACAAACCAATGCTAACAAAAGGTCAAAATTAGCATTCCGCATTAGAGAGAACAGAGCGAAAAATGAATAAGAAATGTCGAGACTTCGCTGTTCATATGTGCGCTGCTGAATATTTATGACACTTAAAACACATCCAATTAACTATTTAAATGATTAATATTCATGCAGTCATAAATATGCATACTCTCATTGTTGTGCTCTATAGGTAGTGTGGAAAGTCGCAGACGTTGGTTCAGTCATAATGACACTTGAAAGAAAGGGTTTTTGTTTGGCGTCTGGTGAAAGCTGAAGTTCTTCGATAAGCCCCATTACTGGTGAGATAATGAAACTCTTAAAGGTTTCCAACACGCATAACCCAGTGTAAGTCTATCTCTGTCTGCGATTAAGATCCAATTTAGACAACGGCAATAGGCCACAAACATATACGTGCAAATGGCAGTCAAAGATTGGAGAAACAAACGATTAAAAGGAAAAACCAACACAAAGAATATAATCCGCAAGAAGAAAGTGGCCTCACATTAAGTTCCCAGATAACAAATTTATGTCCTAAAATTTTAGTTCCTTTTGGTTGTAAGAATATTAAAATGTATATTTAAAAAAAGAAAGTGACTATAATGCTATTTAAAGGTTAGTATAACATTCCTGACAACATTCTTTGCATTAACAACTTAGTAAGAACGTTGACTTGTAATGTTCTTCATGTTGCTGAAACTACTTAATGTTTAAAGGACAACAATATTATCATATTCTACTCAAAATACTAGTAGTATTCATACGTGCAAATGTCACTGACAGAATGTTCTGAGTGTTTTTTTGTTTTGTTTTTTTGCATGCTCCTATCAGGGTTATTATAGTTAAATGAAACTGAAACAAAATTTGTACTTTTTTAAAATAATAATAATATTAATATTAATTGAAATAAAATAAAATATAACAAACTTAAACTCATTTTATTTCAGCTAGTTGCCAAGGGGACATTTCTCATTTTAATTTTTTTAACTTGTATAAAAATAACTAAAACTAAAACTGAAATAAAAATGTTTAAGAAACTATACAGACATAATTTAAAAACTTATAAAATTGACAAAACACACAAAAAATGATAATCTACCAGGTGAAAATCCATTTGCAAAGTAACAGACCTCTTCTCAACAAATACGTGCCAATTCAAAAAGACGTTTAATACTTAGGGTTACTTAATATTATTTTAACGTAATGTTAACGTTCTGCATAACATTCCCTAATGAAAAGTTTTCAAGGAGCCAAACATTCCCTAATGAAAAGTAAACAGTTAACGGGTACATTTAGAGCAAGAATGTTTAGTCAAGCTTTAACCGAGAATCTAGACTTGCTCTGCAATACATCTGCTGTAGCGAGCCAATACTCTTGTGTGGTCAGATCCAACTCAACAGATCCATTCAGGTGGAACAGTGGAGCTCTGTTCCTGTCCTCCCCAAGACTGAGCACATCACTGAGTATACAGCACACCTCCATCTGCCTCTTAATCACAATGCCATGAAAACACTTTGTGACCACTGTGGCAGAAAAAGGTTGTTGGTGTAGTCACAATAATCATTTTTTGTCACACTTGTGCTATTCAACCACGCACTGAGCAATGAACTCAAGTGTGCAATTGAAATCTGAAAGCCCTTTTGAGAACAGCTTATTTTTCCCTCAGTGTTTATAATGCAGTGTATGGTTACTTAAATGTTTCACTCGATCATTTTAAAAGCCTTTGGGTGAAGGTGAACACGAAAGAACATGTCAGTCACTTACATCTGGTAACGACTCCCTCCAGTCGGATGATGTTGGGATGGTCGAACTGTCCCATGATGCTGGCCTCGCTCAGGAAGTCCCGCCTCTGCTTTTCGGAGTATCCTGCCTTCAGACTTTTGATGGCCACGTAGATTTCTCTCTTGCTGGGGAGCTTCAGACGGCCACTGCAAACCTCACCAAACTCACCTAGGGAGTGACACAGCTTTCATCAGCGTAAGACTATGACAGGTTTTTGAAGGAAATATGCATAAATAATATCCACTTGACTGACTTTGGACACTGATTTTATTACTGCGACTTTAAGATATTTATATAACTTGATATTTCTTTATTTTAGTTCATTTATTATTATTGTTTTTTTAATCATAAATATAACAACATTTTGTGAGGTTTAGGTTTAAAAAAATAATTTATACAATTATATTACATAATTTAAGGATGTTTAAATATTTTTTTACTGAGAAGCAAGGCAAAACACTTAGCTACATAGCTGCTTACAAAATAGAAATAAATTAACATGAAATATTGAATTGGATCTACGTACCAATCAGTCTCTATCTATCTATCTATCTATCTATCTATCTATCTATCTATCTATCTATCTATCTATCTATCTATCTATCTATCTATCTATCTATCTATCTATCCATCTATCCATCCATCCATCCATCCATCCATCCATCCATCCATCCATCCATCCATCCATCCATCCATCCATCCATCCATCCATCCATCCATCCATCCATCCATCCATCCATCCATCCATCTATCTATCATTCTGTGCAGAATGTCAGATGTGTTGAATTTACACAGAGAGAGTTTGGGGAAAGCTGTGCTATGTGGTGGGTAACATCTCAGCCAAACAAGTCAGGGTTAAACGTCTGTTCTGTTCTCACACAAAGAATCTAACAACATTTCTAAATGGTTTCGTTTAATTCAGATCTCCTAAAGCCCTAAAGAACTCTGATGAACACTATTGCAGCCAGATGGAGAGAAAGAGGAAATGAGACAGAGAAAGAATGAAAGAAGCATGAAAATGGAGAAGCAGATATTCGCTCACAGAGAAACCGCTGAGGAAAATGAGATTTCAAAGCTAAGTTCAGACGCAGAGATATGCGGTATTAATAGGTCAGTGTTTCAAACAGCAGCTTTATGTGGGAGGATTACAGTTGGCAGACGTTGTATAATTAGGGCTCAAATACAAATCTCTATTCTTTGACATACATTATCAAAGAACTGCAACTTACACCCTTAAAACATTCAGAAAAAGGTTTTATGAAGTGAACAAACCCTAGTGTGCAAGTATCGACATTTGTATAATGTATATTTGTGATTCAAAGTGATTTTATTTCCACAATTTGGTCTACAGAAGAGTCAGACTCTCACCTGCCCCTATAACTCTCTCTATACGTATATTAGAGGCATCGATTTCCTTGGCGAAATCTCGGACGGCTTGATTTGGGTCCTCATAAGTGTGGGGGTGAATGTACGTCCTGCTTCCTGGCAGTTTCACTGCAATAAGAAGAAGAAGAAAAAAAGATCACATATGTTTTCACACAGGGATTTTGAGTCCAAGTGAAAACCAAGACACGACTGGACCATAAACCCAAACGGTCTCCTAAAAATGTTGGAAAAGATAAACTCCACAGTGAGGTTGAGCATGAGAGTTTTTGATTTATATCCCACTCTCATAGCTGGAAGAGAGACCTTTTACATTTATGTTACCTCTAAAAACAACCATTTGTTTTGACAATCCATTATGTATGAGTGTTTTGTGTGTTTGTGTGCGAGCTATTTTGGCCACCGTACCTCTCCCGTTCTGAAACTGCATTTTTTCTTCATCTGGATCTTGCTTCGCTTTGATGTAGCCACAATGTCTGAAACGCATAAAAAAGATAAAAACATCACCTATAAAAAGGTGTATTTTATAAACCAGCCATAAAATTGCCATTCAGGACTCGAGAGTGAGGAAAAGATTACGATTATTTCCATGCTGTTGAAGGAGATGAAGTTTCCTTCATATAATAGACTCAGCTGTAACATTAATCACTGTTTTCCAGTCTGTATTTACTTAAGTCACCATGAAAACATAATTTAAGATTTTTATATTTTTACAGAATGTTGCATTCAGATCTGCTTCCATTTAGTTAGTAACGCCCAACTTCCTACGATCCAATCAATTCCCGAAGGACGAAATCAAACCCACCCTACATTTTTTTTTCTCATTCCAGAAGCCGTTTCAATCGGATATACATCATAATTGTGAAGAAAAGACTATCAAAACTCCCCTTTCATGCTAACTTTAATTGAGTCTGAATGTGTTTGAATGAGCATGCCACCTAAAACATGAATAAAAGTGTTAAAATTTGAGTTTGAATAAGTGTATGCCCTGAGAAAAGTTTGTCTTTGCATATATATATGTGTGTGTGTTGAGCACACTAGCACATCTGTGAGTAGTCTCTGAGGGCACGTTGGAATGTCTAAAAATACCCACTGGTGTTCTGGGTCTCCGTGGGTATGATTCTGAAACCGTCTGCTTTCGCCTGCAGCAATATAGTGCAACATACCCAGTATAAAAGCTCCTGGAACATTTTAAACATCGCAGTCATTTGTCAACTAATTGCAGTTGCAGTTTACGTAAAAAAAAGTTTCCTGAAGTGCGTTTCCTGAAGGCACATGGTAATGAAATTATAATAGCAGTTTCACATTTTTTAAGTGAACAAGTTTGCCTTTTTATACAATCCTTGCGTAAGATAATCATAAACATGTTTGACTCGGTGTCTGTGATGGAAGCTTGAATATGAGACTAAACACAAGCTCAAAATTCCCTTGTGAAATCAGGAGGTTTATATTTAATATAGAATAAAAATAAAGGGGAGGTCAAGTTGTTACAGGATTGATGTAGTAAATAAATAAATAAAAATAAGGTGCCAGTAATTAAAATAATAAAGTAAAATAACAAAATAAAATAAACATTCAACATGAAGTTTAATTAATTAATACGTTTAATTAAAAAAGTTTTTAAACATCATTCAACATAGCATTTTTTATATATGGTTCCTTCTTATGGTTCCTATATAAATCCTTCAGCTTTCAATTAGTTAGGAGAAATTCTATATAATTCTATAAACCAATATGGACGCCGAATGAACTGACTTGCCTTTGAGTGTGTCTAGAAACCCATTTATTTTCCTCCGTACCTTACAGAAGGTCATGAGGATGCTTGACTGAAGATCTTCTTGAACTGAATCAGCCTCCGCATCTTCCCACATGTAACTGCCTAATCTTTTATGCTCCTTTGCAAACAGCATTACGCTTTAATGAGAGAAGCTATGAGGGAATTACATTTCCTTTCTTCAGGTTCTCATCTCCCCTGTTCCTGAGACAAAACTGAAGTAAGAATCACTCATGACAGCTAATCTGAGAAGAAAATGTAGAACTCTCTCATTACAATCAAGGACTAGTACATTTTAAAATCATATTTTGATTATAATTGGTTTGGGGCGAGTTCCAAGGCTCCCGTAATAAGCGTGCTCTCCGTTCGGCATGGCGAGGGAGCGGCCGAGCCTGTGATAAGAGTCGGCAGAAGGGAGACAGATGAGCTGGAGGCTTCTGGCTTTTAATTTGGCAGTAATGATGAGGAGAGGGGCCGCCCATGCCAGGGTCACAGGAGCCCAGCCATGGCCAGTTGGCAGGCTGAAGCTGAGTTTGAATGATTCTGTCTTTGGCAAGCGCACCTCACTCACACACACACATACATACGTGTGTATGCACCACATAGTGGAGTCGATTCCCAGTGTTCATCATGCTCCATCACTTCTGTTTGATGCTGATTTTATTTGGCTGAATCAAACACAAGCTTGTCATCATGTAAACGCCACTAATTGGCTGGACGGATGGATCCCCCTGTGCGTGTGTGTGTGTGTGTGTGTGTGTGTGTGTGTGCATGTCTGGGTGACTGTGGAAACCTCGACTCATCTTGTCATTGATGTCAAGAAGAACGAAGAAAAAAAAAAGGAGACAAATGTGCCAAATAAACAAGAACGGTAGGTTAAGGTCATCAAAACTAGAAAACACGCCATTCATTAAGATCGTAACTTTCTCTTCTTGTTTTATGAATGCAATCTGACAAATGTGATAATATCAGCAAATATAACAGCTGTTTATTATGATAGCACTCAGCTATGCTGTCAGGAAAATGACAAGTGCACACCAAAATACTGTGTGTGTGTGTGTGTGTGTGTGTGTTTGTGTGTTGTGACAATGATTTTGCATTCGTTTTTTCTAACGTTTTGTTAGGCTGATTATAATCCAATACCATCATCCATTTACAGAGATGTTTAAAAGTACAACAGTTACATCTGCACCACTCTAACATCTTACTTTCTGAAATACAGATGTTATTTTGTCATGCCATTTTATAGTTTGTCATGAGATAGATAGATAGATAGATAGATAGATAGATAGATAGATAGATAGATAGATAGATAGATAGATAGATAGATAGATAGATCAATTATAGAGAGACAGACATTGGATGGATAGCTAGCTGGATGGATGGATGGATGGATTAGATGAAAATGTGTGGATTCTATGCTGCATACGTCAATAGGAAACATACATTTCCATTACATAGTGTGTATGCGGATATTGAGGAGCACAAATCTTCTAAATCTGTTCTCACTGTACGTCTGTATGGCTGACAGGCCTCTCAGGAATCTAATGAGAAAAAGAGCATCTTGTATTGACAAAACGTCTCTCCTTGACGAACAAAGCAGTGAGCATCATCCTGATGAACGACTCCAATCTTCCAGTGTTCCTCCAATAAATGAGCGAGTGCTGCTTGCTTTTGTTCAGCATGGTCTCTGCTCTCTCAGTACGACCTGAACACCATGAGGACAAATCACTTTGTGTTGCCTAATGCACTCTCGCTCTCTTTCTCCAGAACATTCTGCCCCACAGAGGAGACAGATATGAGATGTTCGGTTTGCCTGGGACTGCTATTGTACTCTGCTGACGGGAGTGGAAAAAAGCTGTTCTCGCTCTATGTGAAGGTCTAGCATATTTCAGGTTCATATTTCCTTATTCTCTGAGTCGCGCACTCAATTTACATATCAATTTACCTTCCTGGTCTAATAATGCTGTCACATGAGCACCGTTTTTCACGACGGCTGTCCTGCAGACCATACCATTGCTTCTATAAAGAATAGTTCACCTAAATATGCTAATTCTGTCATCATTTATTCTCCCTAATGTAATTCCAAACCAGTATGACTTTCTTTCTTCCATGAGGCACACAAAAAGATTTTTAAAATAATATTCCAGCCACTCTTTTGGCAAAAAAAGAAAAAGGAAAAAAAAAAGAAAAAAAAGAATAACAAAATCGGCCCATTCAAATCACTCTCCTGAAGCTATTCAATAGCTTTGTGTGATGAACATATCAAAATGATATTGTCAAAATCTGGACATCCAACCAAGCTCTCATTGACATGTTCACGAGAGTTCATATTAGAAGTAAGAATATCAGAATAATGAACGAATCATCACTTTTCCAGAGGTGTAAAAGAGTAACTGAAAACCATACTTGAGTAAAAGTACAGATACCTTGCAGCGGAAATAATTCCATTAAAAGGTACCGATTCCAATATGATTTGAATAAAAGTCTTAGAGTATTTGATTTTAACAGTCCTTAAGCATTTTACTCATACTGAATGTAGGGCGAAACATACTCAGCGAAAATAAGAAACAGTTGATATTTCCTAAAATCAAAATAAAACTGCACACCTCAAAATTGCAATAAACCAAGACACAACAGCCTCAGACAAGCTCAAGTGCATAAGTAAACCAATATCCTTCAAAATTGTCTTGTCAGTATAGCGGATAAATAAAATAATGTTAAGTAAAATTAAATAATCAAAGTCTACTTGCACTGGATGTTCTGGTTTGGGTCTCATCACCGGCTGCAGTCATCATGACTTCATCTCCTAAATCAAATACCTGCGATTCAGCAACTACCTACTAATGCACTTACATTCACATAAAGAAGCCTTGTTGACAAGTTTGTCTGAGTAAAGGCAAAATGCATAAGATATAGTACCGACAATGCCCTTAGATGGCAATATCACTTCTTTATAGCAGAAACAAGCTAAAGTTAGATGCCATGCAAAATACTCAGTAAAACTACAAAGTAGCCAAAAAGATACTCAAGTACTTTAGTAACTAATTACATTTACTAAAATACTTTACACCACTGATCTTTTCAATTATTTGATCGATTCAGTTCACATAACTGTCTAACTGATTTGTTCACTTATCATTTTTGTTTTTGTTTTGTTTTTTAAACATAGCTATTGCATGGCTTCAGAAGATTTGGAATGTGGAATGCCAAGTCGTTACGGACCACTTTTAAGTTTGTTTGTTTGTTTTGTCATTAAAGGGATACTTCACCTCTGGAAAGATTAATGTGTATTTAAAATGTGAAATTATTTTTGAATTTGGAGCTTTCTAGACTGAGAAAAGCCAGAAAATGTAATTTTGGCTCATGTGGATGAAAGACAACAACTCCCAGAATGCACTTGCTTCGCTGCCCTAGGAGGCCACTCCCAAGCCACGCCTACCGGTAAGAGAGCGCAGTTGAAAACAACAAGGCTAGGCTACTAGTGTGTCTCCGTGACGAGTTTGCCCGGGATTTCGAGATCACCCAAAATGTCCGGGATTCGGTTTTTGCGTTCTACAGTCGCCATTCATTATGTTTACTGTGGCGAGCAGGACGAGGCTGAGGGGTGCGGGAGAACGGCGCGAGGCCGGTGGCATGATTACTGATAATGAGCAACACCTGTGAGACGCACCGGTCTCGTGGGCTATCTCTCACGGAGGAGCGGGAATTTTCTTAGCAATGTTAAAACGCACATCGACTGATCACTTGTTTAGCGTTCACGTAAACACTACATTCAGATTCACCAATCGGAATGAATTCAGTTAGATTGAAACAAAAGGTGTGCATGTACACAATGAATGGTGACTGCAGAAAGCAAAAGCTGAATCCCGGACATTTTGGACGATCGCGACGGCCGGACATGTCCGGGAAAAAGAGGATGGTAACCCCTACTACTCAGCTTTCTCCACAGAACAAGAGCCTGCTAGCTTAGCTTCCAAAGAAAGATGGTTGACACTGTGTGTACATTCTGTGAGTGCGATCCCACCCTCTATGGGCGGGGTGAAGACATGCAGAACAGCCCCAACTACTGGCTGTAGTCTTTAGCCTCTGGCCAAAAAATCCTCAGATGACGCAAAATTACGATTTTTGCGTCATCGGAGGATTTTTTCCAGACAAAAAATACATAAATCTCTCGTCTCAGGGGGATATGAGGGTGGAAAGTACGGTAATTCGAAAATACTACAGGTTTTCTACTAATGCAAAGCTTAATGCTAAATCCTGAAGTATCCCTTTAACTGCACCCAATCCTCCTTCCTTTCCACTATATGGAATTTTTTTTTTTAAAGTTAACCTTTTTTCTATAGCTTGATGGTCTCTTATACAGATTCAGATTTTAAACAGCTTTATTGCATAGTAAAGACCAAAGCACAGTTCCAATAAATATATTTTTTTATATATATTTTAAAGGAAAAAAAATTGAGACAATTTAAAAAACAATAATGTTACAAATCTATCCACAAAAAAATATTTTACTGTTTTAACACTGATAGTAATAAGAAATATTTATTGTGTAGAAAATCAACATATTAGAATGATTTCTGAAGGATTATGTGACTAAGGAATGAAGTAATGGCTGCTGAAATTCAGCTTTTCCATCATAGGAAAAAATACAAAAAATTAAAACAGAGCTGTAAAATTACTGTGCATTGTAATAATATTTCACATTATTACTGCATTTTTGATAAAATAAATGTAACAAGAGACTTATTTAAAAATAAAAAAAAAAATAAAAAAAATCTTACAGACCCCAAACTTTTGAAGGGTAGTGTACATGCATTTGAAAAAGAAAAAAAAGAAAGAAAAAATTCAATAAAATAAAAGTATTAAAGGGATAGTTCACTTTGAAATTAAATTTTGGTATGTTTTAGCTTACCTCAAGGGCATCCAAGATGTAGGTGTCTTTTTTTCCGCAGTAGTTTCAATTTTGATATTTTTAGGTCAAACCGTTCTTGTCTGTCAGTCATATAATGCAGGTCGATGGTCACTGTCTCAAAGAGCATGCACAGAGTCCAAATTAAAACAATTCCCCATCGCTACTGCTAGCCAATGCGACATCTAGTGTATATATCTATACCCGCCCGCGCTCTCAGATCGTTTGGACGCAGCTGTGTATAAGATGTAAAAACGATATAAATACTGTTCGTTTTCTCACACAAACCGCTCGTTTCGTGTCTTGGGCCATCAATGTGTACTTACGATGGGGAATTGTTTAATTTGGACGATGGGGAATTGTTTTAATTTGGACTCTGTGCTTGCTCTTTGAGACAGTGACCATCGACCTGCATTATATGACTGACAGACAAGAACGGTTTGACCTAAAAATATCAAAATTGAAACTACTGCGGAAAAAAAGACACCTACATCTTGGATGCCCTTGAGGTAAGCTAAAACATACCAAAATTTAATTTCAAAGTGAACTATCCCTTTAATACAAATGTAAGGAGGAATAAAACAGCTTGTTATAGTTTGTTTGCCATTTTATGCATGTCACGCAACATCTCAGTTATTCTTCTCTCTTATCTGACCTTTTTACTTTTTAGAACTTCCATCGCCATCGTTTCTCCTTTCCTTTTATCTCTCTCGCTATACTTACACATCTACGTCTTGACACTCTTTGAGGGCTCGAGTCGGAGCAGGGGCTGACGATTGTGCTGACAGTGTGCTTTCTGCTCGGAGCGCTCTGCTGAGCTGCAGCATACTAACGCTATTGAAATGAGACTTGGGGAGAAAGTGATCCACTGTAACAGGAACCCAAGAGCTGTAGAGCCCATTCCCATCAGCCCCTGCCTTGAGCGGCGAGCTGACTAAGGCACTTTTTGATTCCCCCATCTCTGCGAGGTGCCTGGTGTGAAAAACGGCTCTCTCCAAAACAGAATCTCTTCAGGATCAAGAACGCCGGCCAGACAAAGACGGCGGCGTGATCAAACGCAAGGAAACTTTCTCCTCGGCGTCACCTCGGGTGGATGGGTTTTTACACCGAGACACCTTTAGAAGAAAGTTTGATACCTTTAAACTGAGTAAATATGGATGTAAAGGGAAGGCTTTGAAACCAAACAGTCTCAAATTGAAATGTGAATCTAATGGAAGTTCAAAGGCAAGAAAGATGCAAAAGAACCTCTCAACCTTGACAAAACTTTCTCGAAATTCAAATTTTGGACAAAACGACTATAAACAAGCTGCACAATGAGACATATTTGAGATGAAAAGCAGGCTTGATATTCAGAAGAGTTGATCGAGACTGTTTGGTGCAAGTGGACTACAGAAATACGAGGATGGCATTTCATTCATCTCCATTAAAGCCTCCCTAGCCACATGTCCTTGCCAACTGATTCTAACTGAATTAAAATTAGGTGAAAAAGAAAATGGTTCAGATATTCCCATGACTGCTGCTGCTCTTAACCCTCGCGCTCCAGCAGTGTGTTGAATTACGATCACCTCATCTGCTTTAATTCATCCGGCGTCTCATTTTACAAACACGAAATTACCGCCTTAGAAATGAGAGCAAGAGAGTAAGTTACATGAAGTAAGCCATTCGCTAAAGAGTAATCAGTGACTGTTTGGACAAAGTTATGACCCTTTGAAATATCAGTTAGTTTATAATAAACTTGAAATTAAAACGTCCTTTTTAAACTTGATTTTTATTTAAACAAACATGCATGTTTTTTCGTGGGCTTCTGCAAAATACACACATCTGACCTCTACGCTGACCTTCTCGACTGATCTGTTCCACCCTTAAAACATTCTCCTCCTCTCAGAGTGATGAATGGCAGGCGGTCTTAAATGCTGACTTCCTGTTTGGCGCGCGTCTGGGCTGGGGAAGAGCTGTAAAACCTGAAAGGAGCCTGCAAAGGGCACAGCATGAAGTTATTTCCTCCCATAATGCTTAATTGCTTGTTTGATTACCTTGTGTTTTTTACAGCATTAAAACGGGAGGTGACCAACCTTAGCTTTTCATTTGACAATAAGCATGTGACCTTGAGATAACCGCCCATGCTGATGACACAAAACAACTACGGTCAAGGTGATGTGTGGATTTTACTTTTTATTAATGTGAGAACTAAAGAAGCGTAGGAGACAGAGTGACCTTTTCAGATCTGCAAAAGTCAACAGCTAATTCATGCAGCTACGCTGGAATTCTGAAAAAGTTAAAATAAAAAGCATTTTTGGCTTTTTTGGCTCCACAAAGAACCTTTCACTGAACAGTTCTTTAAATAACCATTTTTGTCTTTGTGTGAAGAACAGTTTAAAAATCTAAAGAACCTATACTTCTACTATAACACAACTTTTGTGGAATGGTAAGGTTCCATGGAAGTTAAAGGAACCGTATGTAAGAAATGTATTTCAATTAATCATAAAATGGCCCTGATATGTCACTAGACATTAAGAAATCATGTTCATTTCAAATACTTATATCACTGACAACAGTAGTCCGGCCAGGATATTGTCATTTAAAAAGTGAAGTTGCAGCCCTCAACTGATGTTGATGTTGTCATCTTGTGTTTTGGCCTGATGCTCCACCCTCCACCTATCTACCAATCACGAAGTCAGTAGTGTTTCGGCATCCGGGTTGCCAGCTCTGCTCTAGTTACCACAGCTGCAGCTACAAACGTGTCGGATAAAAAATGCCAGCCTATCTGGCAACCTCGAGTCAGGGGGGAGGGGGAGGGGATACACCACTCTACAGTCATTTGAAAGTGATTGCAGTACCAGTTTTGTCCACAATCTTACATACGGTTCCTTTAAAGAAACAGAGACGCCAATAAAACATTTATTTTTAAGAGTGTTTAGAAATCAAAGTTCTGGTGCTTTAAATAGTTAGTTAGATAGTTAACCCAAACTGAAAATGCTAAATTTCAGAAACACCACCACTGTAGTCTAATTTGAATTAATAACATTTCAGACAACGTCAGGTGCTAACATTGTATAAACACTACTTCAAAATAAAGATTTTTCAATGGTTCTTTGCAGCACCTTATGTTTAACTCTTCTTATAAAGCATATTTTTTCACTGTATTAAGTTACATGTGCTATATAGATGAGATTCAAAACATACTTGATGGGATATTATATGTTCTTTAAATCAGCATTTTGGTTTCTGTGTTGCTTAAAGAGGTGACTTGCTTCCAAAACACAAAATATACTTTGACGAATATTTCATTTTTCAAGAATGCTTGATGTGGCGAGCAGGACGAGTGGCGTGATTAATGATGAGCGGAAGCATAAAAGGAGGAGTGACGACAGTGGAGATCGAGAGAGGACAGGCCTGGACTTGTGTTTTGTTTGTTTTATTATATGTGACAGCACTCGTCCGTGAGGGGCTGCTGTCTTTTACTTTAGTTTTGTACTTTATTATTTTATTATTAAGGTTGTGAATTTTCGCCGGCCCCCGCCTCCTTCTTCCCACAACAACGAACTGCGTTACACTTGATTTTGTCCAAACAATGGAAGTCAGAGGGTCCTGTGTTGCTTTGGAACCCACTGACTTCCATGGATAAAAAAGAAAAGAAAAAACTCTTCTTTTGTGTTACACAGAAAAAATAAAGACATAGAGGTTTGGAACGACATGTGGGAAAGTAAATGATGTGAATATGCTGATTTAAAGAAAGTACAATTTCACATCAATAACCTTGTTTTTTTCATCTCTAAAGATCTATCAGCCCATATAACTCAAATGTACAGAGAAAAATTATGCTTTAAAGAAGATTTGTACACTGAAGAAATTTTATTTTGAAGATCGCTAGATAATAAGTTGCGTTTATACATTTGTTAACATCTGACGCAGTCCAAAACACTTTTGGTATATTTCAAATTAGACGGCAGTGGCCGTGTTTGAAGCTAGAATAAAAGTACATGACTTTCAGGGGTCTCTATTACTGACAAAAAAAAAGAAAATTATGTGAATGATCTCGTCAACATTCGGTAATGAGGAAATTCAACAAATGACAGCACTTTGTTCTGAATCCTTTGTTCACTACTGTCACGCCAATAAAGAGAAAGGGAGAGAAACAGGGATCGGATTTGTTTCTGGGCTTTAGAGCATCTATGCCGCATGCAATGCAGAACAAAAGAGAAGTTACAATACGCTATTCAACGTCTGTACAAAATTTGTCTCAGAAAATTGACAAAGTTGAAAGAGATGCACAGAGAGGCTCTGCAATGCTCCATATTTTTGGTGAGGGAACGTTTTGGCCTGCAGTGTCCATCAGAAGGCCTGATTAGCATAAACGACAGGCTTTTTTCAAAGATCAGACGGTTTCTAATCATTCGGTGTGTTTGCCACAGTGCTAATAAGATGGAGACGGACTGAGAAATGCCTCCCTAATGCTTTCATCACGCAGAGTGGCTTTTCAGATTAATGGCAATCGGAGACACCCACGGCTCCAGCTCACGGGGGCCGTCGACGCTGCATCGTGCGGTCATTACATTATCACGCAATAACAGATAGCCCGAATGAATGCGAAACAAAACGCCCGTCCCTTGTCTCTTGATCCTTCATTTTCTTAAAGCTATACTTGCTCTTGGCTCCTTTCTCTGCTGGAGGAGACCTGGCAGACATCCAAGGCCTACGCTTGCTGTTTAAAAAAAAGATTTACTCCAGCCAAAGTCATTATTAGTGAAGTGAAGAGATTAAATGGAGATATGTGCTAAATTCCAGGATGTGTTTCTGATAGGTGTGGAGCAACATCTCATTTGTTAGCGATTCATTACGGTAATTGAGAATGCAGGAGAGAAAATTACGGTGATAATGATCCTGTTTTTGAGAGCCGCTTTTTATTAGTTTGATTCAGTACGGCAGTCAGAATCCAATTAATTAAGGAGTCTGACCTCTGACATGATTACTAGTGTCGCCCTAATCTATGAAGGGGCCGTGAACGTAATAAAACTCTCATTTGCTAATCGGCCAAAAGAAAATGAAATGGCATAAAGTGCATGCCTTTGTTTTTTGTGAAAAAACAACAGTGTAAATGAGGCTAAACGTGACAAGAAGTTCATTTTGGTTGACCTTTAATTAAAAATGATAAATACTGCGGATAAAAAGCATGAACGGTTAAGCAATCTTAATTTTTTTTAATGTTATTATTTAAATGATGTTATTTAATTATTTAAAATATTATATTTTTAGTAGTAGTAGTAGTAGTGTATTTCTAATTTTGCACACGCCCTGACTTTCTTTAAAAAAATATTATTAAAAGCACAAATAATACAAATAATCAAATATTCATATTTCTAATGCTATAACCTTTGAATGCTAAAACTTTTTGTTGGTCTCAGCAAAGCTTTTTGCAGAAAGTACTATAATACTTGGAAATTTAAATACTCTTTTCCTCAAAGAATTAAAGCTCCAGCCACACAAACAGGCCTGTCACCTCTTTCCAACAAAAGCTTTAAGATTCCCTTCCAGTATAATTGTGCTCGACAGGAGGCAGCTTGCTTTGCTTTCATTACCTCAGTGTTTACTTCTCCTTTATGCTGACTGTGCGATATTTCAGTCACTCCTCAAATCGCACCACTCAAAATGAACTGAGCTATAGTGCAGTCCATCCTATAGAAACAATTATAGGACCGACATTGCTGCCAAAGAGCGCTTTTACACACAGCGAGTATATTGCGGTGAGAGGCTAGTCCATCACATTAAGAGGATGGGAGAACCATTACACCTCTGGAAAAACGTGAGAAGTATGTGTGTGTATGTGTTTGCACGTGTGTGTAAATTAGAATGCATCGAGAAGGCCCCGCTTGCAATATACCTGGTGATCACCATTCCAGCTTTTAAATTGGAGCTTCAGTTTATATGCAGTTTTGGCTCTAAAACGTCATTATGTCTGTTGTGCTACAATTGCAGCGTTGAGAGGCGTGAAGGTGTGTCTGTTAGCGGCACAGATGCATCTATACCAGGGTAGAAAAACAAAGAGCCAAACTTTTATTAAATTGGTGCCATTTGGCCAATCAAAGATGTCACTTCGATGCTACCAAATACGAGCACACTAGAGGTAAAACCGAACATTTTATGCAAAAGTCCATTATGAGCATGGCAGATAATAGGAGGAAGAAAATTATCGAAAACATGTTTGAGTGCATGAAGTGCTCTCAGCTTTAGGTTCTTGGGAGAAACGTTCTACTCACATGAAAGTGGCTGAGTGTATGCACATTTTCCTGTCATCGTGGAGTTTTAAGAATAACCCAGGGCTTGTAGCAGATGCTTCGAAGATAACATCTCATTGACAAAGAGCTTCTTTTTCTCTCTGATTAGATCGGCTTGAAAATCTTCCTGTGCACTTCATCTTTTATTACACAGACAAATTCATCTGTGCCATACTTGCATCATCAAGGATTTAAGTGAAAGATCTCTTGAAGAATCTCAAATTCACCCTGACATGATGAGAAGCAGACTGTATATGACAAAAGAGGTAGAGGGTTTTAAACACATTATACACTTAACTCTTTCCCTGCCAGCGTTTTTGATCATTTTCCCAAAAACTTTCATGGCCCCCGGAAAATTTTGTTGTATGAATATCTGAACAGGCAATATATCAAAAGAAAGAACAGCCCCTCTGCTTTTAAACAACAACAACAACAACAAAATTATTCTAGCTTCATGCATTATTATTTTTTTATCAACACTTAAATGTGGGTAAGTTTCATTAAAAAAAAAAGTAACATTTTGTGCAAAAAGCTGAGAAAATTGTGTTTTTGTCAAAAACTACATCAGGACAGAATTCAGAGTGATGATCAAAACATCCATCAACACCCCCAAAGCTTCACAGTCCTATAGCTCGTCCTGGGTCGACATTTCATTCAGTAACATTAGACAGTTTTGATTTATATGCTTTTTAATGTTGATGATCACATGCTTTTACATATGCATCTGCTTACATATGCTACTGTATCTCTGGTTTTCGCTTATTCTTCGCCGCCTGTCTTTTGATCAGGAGATTCTGTACTCTTTCAGAAGATGTAATAGCGGCCCTACTGTATAACAGTGAAAACACGGAAAGCTGGAAAATTCCTTCAATGGCGTGGAAGTGTTATCTCATAAATGATGGAAATGTCTGTCAATGGCGGGGAAAGAGTGAAAGTTGCACCAGAGATATTATAAAGAGGAGTGGGGAAACTATTTGTATAAAAATGAATGGGAAAATCAAGATGCTCAATATTTGCAGCTTTAGAAATTAAAATCCCAATTTGTTTTCTCTAGAAAGAACATGCACATTTAACTGGAAGTGCAAATGTAGTTTTTAGCAGCATCATGCAAAGCTTTTCAAATTTTTACAGTTACTGATGCCATTGTAGCAATGCTTTATTTGATGTAAATCACTATTCATTTATTCCAAAACGTATCTATAAAGCAGGATCTACTGAAATAAAATGAGTGATAAACAACATTCAGATGGTCATGCAATCTTAACATAGCACCCCAATTAGGCAAACTGCTCCATACAGAAGCAGTTCTTTGAAGGCCTCTAACATTCATTATACGATTTCAAACATTTCTTAAAAATTCTTAACTATTTAAATGAGGGGGAAAAATCACTGAGTTCACCTTCAAGAAGCATAATAGAACCTTTCAGATAATTCATTTATTCAGCATTAAAAAATACAGCAGCTATTGATAGTTATTCAAAAATACTATGCTTGCTTCATTCGAGTGCAGCAGAAATATTAAAAATGTAATTAAAAAGACAAATATTGGCACGTATGGCGTTCACGCCAAATAATTAGGCGCTCCACTGAGGATACGGCTTAAAAGAGATAATCCTAAAGGATAGAGTGAGTTAGATGTGGGAGTAAAATAGATTTTCCGACTTTCTCATAAAACTAAAATAATTGTCTGGCAATGATGAGAGCAGCAGTGATGTTCGATAAGTCCAAGAGCTAAATTTGAAGGAGTTTCCCAGCCGTTAGCAGCCACCTGCTGTGTTTTAATTGCTTTTTAGGGAAACAGAGTTTAAAAAAACAAAGCAAATTGTACGAATTTGATGACTGAACACCATCTGCCTGCTGTAGCACATGCCAGTTTTTCCTTTTGTCCATATATAAGACCACAAATATTCTGTATTCTTTCGGCCAATGTAAGTCCCTGGTGCACTGAACAAGCAAATTAAAATAGCATTATTTATTTATTTGCTTATTTTGATGTCAGTGGCCATTTTCCTCACGTTAAAAGTAAAGAGAATCGAGAGAACAGAGATAATATTTTGTGTGCTAATAGCTCCAACTAAAACTTTATTTCTATTAACTAGCGCACTGATTTTATATTGAGAATTTGGCTGTATGGCTGATTAGAAACATGCATTTTTATGGCATGCTAATCATGCTTGCCTGTTTTCATTCGAGAAGGCGAATGATGCTAATTAGCTGTATTTCAAACGATTATAATAAAGCATAAATCCCAGCCTCAGTCTTTGTGGTAGGCTGCAACTAATGTGCAAGAATTATGGCGGTGGAGCAAGCAATGCTGATGTTAAAATCTCTAAATTATGCATTATCTCTGTGAGCCAGGTGAAATCATCAACAGCACAAAAATGTGCTAATGGCACGGTAGCCTAAGGAAATACTGCTCATGTTCTTACTGACCGAAAAGGAGAAAGAGGAAGGGAGAGAATTGGGGACTAGAGATAGAAAACAAAGTACAGCTGAAAACTGAAGGTCTAATCAACCACTCTGCTACTGTTTGTTCTCTCGTTTGTTTGTTTGTTTGTTCATTCGTTAATGTTTGTTCATTAGTTTGCTCATTCCTTTTGTTCACTTGTTTGCTCGTTCATGCGTTCGTTCCATCACTCATGCATTCGTTCACTCACTCGTTTGCTCGTTCTTTCTTTCTTTGCAATGTGATTGTTGCAAAAAAGATGGATGTACTTGGCAGCTAAAGACCAAATGGTAAGAGGAAACAAAATGGTCTCAATAGGTCAAGTGGGATCTGCATAAACTAAATGAGGTGTGTAAAGGTGATTATGCTGTTCGAAATCTCGCCTTGAAATCCTGGGCTGCATGAAATGAAACTATTCTCAGCATTTGAAAGTAAGCCAATGGTTCTCCTCAATGACATATAGTTGGCCGGAAGGGGTTACTGAGACCTCTCAGACTTCTCTCTAAAGAACAGTACCGTTTGCATAATCTTTCTATAGTATGTCAGACAGTTGTGTTAGAGTGGAGACTTACGCCTGAGGCCTGGTGTCAAGGAATAATCTCCTGGCAAACCTGCACAGTGAAATAAGAAAAAAAGAAAAAAAATTGGGGGGCCTCAAATTTGTGGGAAAGACTGTATCTGCAATATGCTACAGCAGAGTGTCTAGCTTTTTTAACATATTACTACAGTATGTTTAAATGACTCATTCACTCATTTGTATTATGTAAGCTCAGTTTAGTTAGGCTGGCTTGTGGTCATGTCTACTACTCATGTTGAGCTATTTTTACATTGACAAATTAGGATTGACACATTGAACAAAACTATCAAGGCCTACGGATAAGCATTGACAGGAACATTGCTCAAAGCAGACAATTTAAAATCTGACAGTAATTGTTCTGAAATGTATTGTACAGTGCTTCAAAGGAGAGGAATTTAAAGACGCAACGTGTCTGAAAAAGTCCAACAGCACACTTAAGGCAACAAGTTTAAAAATATTAGAGCTAAAAACATGAGACTATAGTCGTCTTCACTAATTGACCATCCTTCTCCTTTCTTGTCTACCATCACCTTGGTCTTCCTCTTCTACAGTATGTCTTTCATGTGTCTTCTTGGAGTTAACAATCTTAAACACTTAACTTGCTGTTTCTTTATCTGAGGAGCACCAAACGACACCTTCAACACATTCTGTTTTTCCAGCTTTCACTCAGAACAGAGGCATGAGAGAGCTCTAATGCATGATGCATGAAGCTGCACTGGCCTGTGGGTAAAACCTGGCGAGAACCGCTCCTCTTCCTCTGCCCTACGATAAGGACTCGCATATTCCAGTCTTACATATTTATTGTTTTGGTTTATAGTTGAGTGGTTTGAGATTAATTATTTGTTGCGCATAAATCTATTATGTGCATTTCTACATGCTCTCAGCAGGCAAACATGGGTCTTTTCTAGTCAATACTGAATAGGGCACTCAGCATGATAGGCAATCACCTCAGATCAATACTAATGTTTTTAGAGACTTCGGGCGAGCTTTGTTCGAGAAAGAAACCGCTATTTAATTCAGTCAGAGTATATTTATTATCAGCTTTAATTTATAGGCTCAGTACGTCTAATCCAACTGACTGCACTGTCTTTTCTGCTTCAGCTATTGTTTGAATACCAGAGATGCTGTGCAAAATGTCTCCTCAGACTTCAATTTCAAACGCATTTTTCTTGGTTTTTAGGAGCCTATAAGACACACCTCACTGAGTGCCTGTATGGGCTGTTCAAGCTCTTTTAAAAGCTTTGCCATGGAAGAATCCACACTTCATTTTCTAATTCAAGGTTCAATTTCTTGTAAAAGCGCCATTTGACAGCAGCTCTCAGATCTAACGAACAGAAGCATTTTATTTTGCTCAGTAATATCAGCCCTCGGGACCGGCACTACTTCTTCCAAGGCGGTTCAGAAGGACAGAATGACTGAAGCAAAGGTCAGATGACGTTAAAAGGAAGTTCTTTCTTACCGTCCGCTCACTACAAAACACGCCACCAGGAAGATAAGGAGCACAATGCCACCAGCTATGGACACCGCAAGGATTGTGGACTGGTTAGGGTCCCCAATGGCCAGCATATCTGAAGAGGGAGAAAGAGAAGAAGAGACACATTTGTGTCAGTGTTAAACCTCATGTTCTGCTGAGTTTGGCCTCAGATAGCTCAATGAGTTCCTCTGACCTAATCAAAACCCACAAGAAAGATATGTGATAAGGTAAGGACAAAAAAGACGACAATAATAATAATAGTAAAATTACAATACTGTAATTTTAACTTGCTGTTTATACCACAGTTTTGTATATTTCTGTTTTAACTGGGCTTGTTTATTTCAAAAAGTAGATTTTTTGCAATATAGTGACATTGATTGTAAAAAAAAAAAAAAAATTGCGTTTATTCATATTTTATAACAAACAAGTAACGTAACAAATTTCACATCAAGTATGTGGTGTCTTAGACCCCAAAGAAGGTTAAATATTTAGTTTCAATGTCAAACGTTGCTTTTGTTCCCTTAAAAAAATTAATTAAAAAAACGCTGCATCTGGCCACTAAATATGTAGGCGAAGACAGGAGTCAATTTTCTAATTTACGCATGCCATCCAAATAGGTATGTTAACAGAGGGAATAACAGGCTCGGTTTGAAAGTTTCACGGCGAGCATATAGATTTTATGCTGCTGCAATCGACTCATTACTCAAAACAAATACATCATTTATCAAGCCCGGCAACGCATGAGTAACCGCCTCTTTCAGGAAAATGAATATCTCCAGCAACAGGAATTGATTTAGAATTCCACTCAACTTCATTCAACAATCTCAGTTATGCACCACGTACAGAAAGAGATCACAACTCACTGAGACAGGAACAGATGCACCGATCAGCTAAGCAATATGCTAAATATGAATTTCTCACAGCTATATGATTGTACCAAGTATTTTTTTTTTTTTTTTTGACAGGGACAGTGAGAGACATGACAGGAAAGGACATGGAGAACTGAAAGGAAAGGACGTGGAGAACAGAAGGAACAGGATTAGGAAAATAGGAAAGCAGGATTCAAGCTCAAGTATGTCACAGCAGATGCGCTAAATTGCAGTGATTTCATAGTTAGCAATAAATAAATAAATAAAAAAGTACATGGAAACAATTCTGTTAACTGAAATAAAAATAAATAAATAAATAATAACTAAACAACAAATATAATAACTAAAAAAAAATTAAGTAAATGAAAATAATTATGTTGACTGAAAAAAATAAAAATAATAATAATAGAAAATAAATAAATAAATAGGTCACAAAACATGGGGGGGGGGGACCTGGAAAAACTGTAAACCTTTACAACCAGACTGCATTAAACATAAAAATGCGACCAGATATCAATAACGTGGTAAAATCCAGATTAATTTAGCCTTTTTAAATTCAGCAGCCCTAAATTAAAAATCAATAAATCAATAAATTAAAATGATTTAATTTAAAATCAATAAATAGTTTAAATTAAAAGACATAAAATTTTTATTAAATATGTAAAACTACCAATAGCTTCCATAAAGGGGTTTTAGGGGAATATTTTTCTACATTATCAGACTAAATGCATATGCTGTTTACAGTACTGTATGTTATCCTCTGATGTGTATCGTATGAACTAATGCACACGGTGTAAGTGGTTTATGAATGTCAGTGTGAGCCGAAGGCTTAAGCATTTCTTATATAATTAAAAGAGCAATTACTACACTGGACTCGGTTAACTTTCAGCTTGGCAGATCAGGTCTGCTGAGCTCTGTGATATGCTTCCAGAGACGCTCGCTGGGCCGTAACATGCTTTAAATTAGGCGCATATACCACAAAGTCTCTGTGTTTACCGAATGCCCCAAAGCTTTTTAAAATGTGCCACCATTCTTTGATCTCCATCAAAAGGAACACAGGTCAGCTGAACACAGCTTCGTTTGTCCTCATAAGACACGGCGACACACAAATGCTTACCTCCCAGGGAGCATAAGCAGTCGGTTAGGTAAATAAGTCACACAGTTCACCATATTAAATCCAGAGCAGTGTCCTGAAACCCCAGCATCTGCTCAACAATGAAAAGAGTATATAGAAAGACACTGGCGTATGGGTGCGGGATGCCGTTATGAGTGGCGCGGGGTTGTCGCCTCTGACTTTCTTAGTTGGGGACACTTAATATTTAACAATATTATTGATCTGACTGTACTAACGCTGTTGTATGAGAACTGAACTGAGCTGGACAATGACATTATTTATTTTAGTTTTTTGCAGAACTGCTTTGTAGATTAAATTAATTAATTTAATACTTAAAGGAACACGCCAACTTTTTGGGACTTTAGCTTATTCACCGTATCCCCCACAGTTAGATAAGTCCATTCATACCCTTTTCATCTCCGTGCGTGCCGTAACTCTGTCTGACGCACCCACCGCTAGCCTAGCTTAGCACAAAGACTGGATGTAAATGGCTACAGCTAGCATACTAATCCCAATAAGTGACAAAATAACGCCAACATTTTTCTATTTACATGTTGTGATTTGTATAGTCACAAGCGTGTACAAATAACAAGGTCACATGAGAAACAGCCATTTTCTAACCGTATACATACTGGGAACTATATTCTCAGAAGGCGAAGCACTGCTACTTCTGCGGAGTGATTTACTCCAACTCTGAGCGAACTCTCTGCTCCTCACCACGGGGCTTCTCAGGCGCTGCGAGCAAATCACTCCGCCCAAGTAGCAGTTAGTCACTTTCCTGTTATCACTGTAAAGCTGCTTTGAAACAATCTGTATTGTATAAAGCGCAATATAAATAAAGGTGACTTCACTTTTTGAGCACCAAATCAGCATATTAGAATAATTTCTGAAGGATCATGTGACACTGAAAACTGGAATAACGGCTGTTGAAATCACAGGATTTTTTGTATTTTTTTTTACACAAATACTGAAATAAAATTCAGCTATTTTACATTTTAATATTTCATAGTATTTCGGTTTTGCTCTATTTTACATCAAATAAATGTAAAAAAAATGTTTTTTATAAAATCATACCAATCCCAAATTTTCTGTTTTGAATACAGAATAACTGTAGAAGCAGCACATACTGTATAAATGGTATGTGTACACAAACTTTTTAATGCTGTCAATGTCTGGAAAAATAACTAAAACTATTTCATAGACACAAAGGCTTAATCAAGATAAAATGATAAAAAGAGGTAACATTTCCCAGCATAACATCACTATAATGCTATTAGTGCTGGTTTGCGGTGGGCTCCCCAAAGATTTGCGGTATGCCACTTATGAACCATCAATAGAGTGGATCAAAGAAAGGGAAAAAATCCCAAAAAAGGAAACTGTTAAGAGAAGGATAAAAGCATCACCCTCATGACTGGTCTCCAGCTCTATCTCTCCACCGTAGCTGCCGTAGCCTCCGTCAGTGCGCGCCCTCACTCTGAACACATAGGTGGTGCCGGGCTTCAGGCCCTCCACTGTCATCATGTGGGCTTTGGTTTTCAGAACCGTGTAGTTCTGGTCTCTTTGGTTCTGGAACAGAAAAGAACAACAATGTTCAAACAATTCACTCACAGTGAAATTGTTTTGGTTGGATTTATTATAGATAGAGAACAGAAAACGATGGTACATTTAGACTCGCACACTGTTCCTGTCAGAATAATGGTAATTTGTAAAATGTTACTAAAACTACCGTTCAAAAGTTTGGGGTCAGTATAAATGTTTTTGAAACAAAATGTTATTATGCTCACCAAGGCTGCATTTATATGATCAACAATACAGCAAAAACAGTGATGTTGTGAAATATTATTACAATTTAAAATAACGGTTTTCTATTTCAATATTTTAAAATGTAATTTATTCTGGTGTTGTCACATGATCCTTCAGAAATCATTCTAAAATGCTGATTTGGTATTATTATCAATGTTGAAAACAGCTAATTATTATTTTTGTTGAAATACACTTTTTGTAACAATGTCAATTTAATGCATCGTTGCAGAACAAAGGAAATCTTACTGACCCCAAATTTTTAACTAGTTTAATCTTGACTAACATCACACTTTATCAGCTATTTCTTTCAGCAGACATCTAATTATCAAGATGAAATTTTAAAAGTTTCAACAAGCCTTCTGTTAAATATTACTGTGATGCTGTGCTAACAATGTTAACAATTCAATCTGAAATATACTTGTTAAAGCTTTTTAAAGTAAACGGCAGGGTGACAGTGTTGAATTTCGAGTCTGAGCAGTAGAAAAGTGCATAAGAGGATTAATGAAGGATATTATTTCAGCAGCATGTTAACACTGTAGCCAGCAGGCGTCATATTTTGTGTCATTTTAGGGAGGCAGATGCTGGGGTGCTAACTGTCGAGGCCAGGGCTTTCATTTACCCTGTTTGACATGATTATTGGTGTGATTACAGTTACATGAGTCAGACATCTGCATTGGTGTGTGAATGTGAGTCTATGAATACAGTGTGTTGATTAATTTTATAGTAATTACCTGCCAGCTAACATTTTACATGGCAGATTCACTTATTCTATTCTGCATACTGTACACAAAAATGGCTATAGTTGGCTGACTTTGTCTTACAGTCAGCAGTCTGGATAGTCATTTCATTTACATTTACTCTATGCATTTGTCTGACACTTTTATCTTAAGCTACTTGCATTCAAGCTATTCAACTCTAAAGAAACGCTATGTGAATCTAAAAATATCTTGCAATATGATCTTATAAATTGATAATCTAAACATAGAATGATCAAAAGACCAATGATATTCCTCAAAGAAATCAGCTACAAGTTACTAAATCAGATCAGCGTTTCAGCCAAAACACCCTTTTCAAAACAAATAAATCTTTTCCAAATATTAAAGAGCATCCCGTAACCAAATGGGTTCTGGGAAAGACTTGGTCCCTGTCCACCACGCCCAGAATGGGCAGAGCAGGTTTGTGTGTGAGAGCGTGGGACCATTCCAGTTCCAACAAACACAGCATGAACCACACGATCTCCAATGCCAGACACCCATCCTGGCATTCAGTCTGAGCTGACATCCCATAATCATACAGCAACCAGCATGTGTGCCAGACTAGACTGGGTCAAACGATAGCATCTGTGCAGGTTTGATGCAAAAAAAACTTCAACCGTCACCAGACAGTACGCTTTGAATGGTTAGAAGAGATGATAAATTTAACTTGATGAGAATGAAAATTATGTGTAAAAAAACATTTAATTTTATGTCATATTTTATTTAATGTATTACATAAAATATTTACATAAAATTTTTGAAATAAATAAAACATTTGCAAAAAACAAAAATGGAATTGATTATTGGATGCACTATCCCTCAAAGCCTTTATTTCATTACTTATTAACAACATGCATGCTCTCCTTTAGTCTGGATGTGTGTGTATCTGTGTATGCAGGTGTGTTACAGTAAAGATATTCTCTCATATTGGAGAAATTTTATGTAATATAAACGAATATAAAATAAATAAATAAATATGTTAAGATATGCCAGTGCAAGTTGCTTTCAGTTGAAACTGCTGAAACATGCATTTTAGTCTGGGATAGGCTTAATCCTTGTCTGTGAAACCGGGGGTGAGTATACAGGTGTGTTTCTGTGAAGCCATTCTCTCTGATCGGGGTGACATCAGCCCTGGTTTCATTCTCCCGTTATAATTAAAGAGCTATGCGTATGTGTGAGCAGTCAGCTGTGGCGTACAGGGTCTACTGATTGCTTTCATTCCCAAAGGCACGATGATGCTTCAGCCCTCAATTACACATGCCAGAGCTGCCTGGACAACTGCAATCGTTGCAGCTTTTAATGGAGGTCAAAGAAGCATGTTTGTAATCTGTGTATGAGGATGAGAAGTCCGCTTGTTAGACTAGAGCTGATGGAAAGATAAGAGGAGAAAAGAAGAAGAGGAAGAGGAGATGAGATGTACCTTCTCATAATAGATGACTTCATATTCCACTATGACTCCGTTTGGTCTGTCGGGTCCTTGCCAGGCCAGTGTGATACTGTCTTTACTCTTTCTCTCTTTCAGGATCACATTCACTGCAAACAGAGTGAGACAGAGAGAGAGAGAGAGAGAGAGAGAGAGAGAGAGAGAAGAGCCATAATGATGTGATGTGCATACAAAAATGGTAAAATGGTCTGTCATCAAGTACTCAAGACCACCTCAGTTCAGTCGCAGGTTTCTGACCCGCACGGTTTTATTCCAGTCACAATTCTATTGCTACAAAACCAAACCACTGAGGGCTCACGATCCCCTTACACACTCGAGATTGCTTTACACACATACACACAAGTGCTGTGAAACCTTTGTTTAAAGAGAGACAAAGGGGAGCCACACGACAGCAGGTAATTACACTCCTGAAACACAGTCTAACACCTTCCCTGTCTCTCTCGCCTGTCCCTTCATCTCACTACAGCAGGACGGACAGAGGAAGGGAATGAGAAGGGGGGGCAGAGACAGCAGGTCTGATATTTGGTCAGATGGTTGGAGGTAAATTCTCCTGGTGTCCTTCACCTCCTCTGTGCACTGAGATCTGTGAACAGTCTTCAAAATTACACCAGACATACAAAACACGCGCGCACACACGCGCGCACACACGCGCGCACACACACATACAAAACACACTCGCACACACACGCGCACACACGCACCCCACACACACACACACACACACACACACACACACACACACACACACACACACACACACACACACACACACACACACACACACACACACACACACACTGGTTTCAATGTTTTATGGGGACCTTCCATGGATGTAATTGTAATGATTTACAGTATATACTGTATATTATATCTCTATCTATCTATCTATCTATCTATCTATCTATCTATCTATCTATCTATCTATCTATCTATCTATCTACACACACACATACATAAATACATATACTGTAAAGTAAAATTTGCATTTTTATGATCATTTATTTCAGATATTTCTGCTTCTTTATAGGGTTCTTGACTTGCTTGAGGTTCT
This sequence comes from Leuciscus leuciscus, assembly GCF_965113295.1. Lineage (NCBI taxonomy): Eukaryota > Metazoa > Chordata > Actinopteri > Cypriniformes > Leuciscidae > Leuciscus > Leuciscus leuciscus. The sequence goes on along the minus strand of NC_138730.1, from coordinate 35,566,097 downwards.
TTGTAGTTTAGTTATTTTAAACACTAGTACATAGAAACGACTTAGTTTTCTAAAGAACTAGAAAGTAGCAAATTATAAAACTAAATGAAATACAAATAAATAAATAATTAAAAACTTGTGTTATTTAAAAAAAGTTTCTTCCATTGCATTAAGCGAATGCAAGAAAATCCTTTTTGAGGACGTTTTATTCATAAGAGGGTGTCATTAAATGTGAATTTTTATGAGCAAAATTCATTCCTAAATTGCTCTAAACTATACAATATTCAGATTAGGGTTGGTTCATGGTTTGACGTGGCTGAATGTATAAATCATTGGGATCTTTGACCCTGTTCTGACACTAAGCACTTCTCTCTCAGCATGTGCCTGTTCTGCTCAAGAGCCTCCCTCTACAGCCCGACCAGCTTCATACATATTTAATACCTCAGCCGAGCCTAACACAAGCACAATGCCACCATATACACATTCACAAACACACATTTAATGAGAACACGCCTGTCCTGATGACCCTTGTCGGCCCGTCAGGGGTGTGAGACAGAGTTTTTGAGAGTAGTTGTGTCTTTACCACATTTTAGCATTTTAGTCCTGTCTGCAGATAACATATTCGATGACATGCATTATTTAGAGCATTTAGAATCCTATGAACTTATGAACTTCCACAAAGGTTGTGTGTGTGAAAGAGATGGGAATCTGGTCGAACAACAACCCTCTGGCTGTACTGAACCGTTACTTTGGCTGTAATTCAATTCTGGAACTTTGAGCAGAGCAGGGAAAATACGGAACAATATGATGCATCACAAAGACCAGCTCGGCTGTCAAACACTGGAGAGTTTTGAGACATCTCATTGAATAAAAAAAGATAACCTTCACTGTCAGCATAAAGGTTTGGGATGCATAACATTTTGCTAAGAAAGAGGGAAAAACAGAAAAAAGAGACCTTGTCTACCTCTCTTGAAGACTCACACACGTTGACTACAAAAATTCCTTCAAATCATATTTTGGAGTGGGTTTTGTTTACGGAAATCTAATGAGCGTTTGGCATTCAAAGTGTGATATTGCATCCAAACCAGGTCCGACACAACGCAACGTTTGAGTGTTGAATAATTTATCAATCCTCATTGGAAGCAAAATGCTGCACAAAGTGACAATTTCAGCCAATCAGAACATATATGATGCTAGATTTTGAACCAATCAGATTTCGCTGTGGGTGGGGCTACCAAGCACAACGCAACAAAAATATATACCAAGCAACATTTAAAAATGGCCATGGAACAGAGACGCAATCTACCTGTCTGACCGGTGGTGATGTTGACAGTGACTTGTTGTTTAGGGGTCGGGCTCAGATCGGACACCCCGTTCACCGCCTCTATGCTGAAGGTGTAGTTGGTGTTGGACAGCAGATCCGTGATCAACACTTTAGGGATCGAGAGACCAAACTGTCTAGGTATGAAATGTACGTTGTTGCTGCAGGGGCTGCATGTCTTTCCGTCGCCGGCACACTTCCTGCAGTGGACGCTGTATGTGACGTCTCCTCGCCCACCGCTGTCTCTCGGAGGACTCCACTCTAGTGTCACAGAGGTGTCGTTTAGGGTGGAGATGGGGTTCTCGGGTGCAGATGGAGGCCCTGGGAGAGAAAAAGAAAAAATACAGAAATAAAGAGTTGGCTTTTAATTCAGTTTGTGTTTGAATGAATCTAAACCAGTGTTTCTCACAAAAAAAATTCTCAAAACGCAAAATAAATAGGTTTATCAACATTTAAAAGGAGGATAAACCACTTTTCGATACCTTATGGTGTTCTGGTGTTGATGTCAAAGTCTTTATGATCAAAGGGTATTTTGGCTCAGATTCATTTGTCACTTGGGAATTTTGCTAATACTAACACAATATTTGGCCCAGTGTTTGTTCCACGGTAGGATTCACAAGTCTTATGTAAATCACATTTACCCATTTACAAAACAGTCTACTTTCCTATTGAGCAGTTTTGTTTGAGATGTAAAAGTCCCTTTCAATTTCTCAATAAAAATATTCTATAATTGAAACATCTTATTTGTGCATATATTTTTTTTATATTTAAATATTAATATATTGTAATAAATAAAAAACAAAAACTCTAAAACGTAAATCAATCAATATCATTCAATTAATATGAATATCATTTAATTTCTCTACATAAATGTGTCAGATATCTATCTATCTATCTATCTATCTATCTATAGATAGATAGATAGATAGATAGATAGGATAAATCCCTATTATTGTAAACATTTAATTTGTGCATACATATATTTAAATATAATGAAGTATCTACACTTCTCCTCTCCAGTCACCCTACCACCTGCCCGCTTGACCCCATCCCCTCACACCTTCTACAAGCCATCTCTCCCACACTTCTACCATCACTCACACACATCATCAACTCATCCCTCCATACTGGCACCTTCCCTACAGCATTCAAGCAGGCTCGGGTTACTCCACTGCTCAAAAAACCAACGCTAAACACATCATTTGTAGACAATTACAGACCTATCTCTCTCCTACCATTCATTGCCAAGACACTTGAAAGAGCTGTCTTCAACCAACTAACATCCTTCTTGTCTCTAAACAACCAGCTGGATGTCAACCAATCTGGCTTCAAGAAAGGACACTCAACTGAGACTGCATTACTGTCAGTCACAGAAGCCCTACGGATCGCAAAAGCTGCTTCCAAATCTTCAGTCCTCATTCTCCTGGATCTGTCTGCTGCCTTCGACACGGTGAATCATCAGATCCTTATGTCCACCCTCTCATCACTGGGCATCACAGGAACTTCACTCCACTGGTTTGAGTCCTATCTCACAGGTAGGTCCTTCAAGGTCGCATGGAGAGGTGAGGTATCCAGAGCACATCAGCTGACCACAGGGGTTCCCCAGGGTTCAGTTCTTGGTCCCCTCCTCTTCTCCATCTACACCACATCACTGGGACACATCATACAGGCACACGGTTTTTCCTACCACTGCTATGCTGATGACACGCAGCTCTTCCTCTCCTTTCAACCAGATGATCCCACAGTAGCTGCACGGGTCTCAAGCTGTCTGGCGGACATCTCCACATGGATGAAGGAACATCACCTGCAGCTCAACCTGGCAAAGACTGAGCTTCTCATCCTCCCTGCCAATCCGTCTCTACAGCACGACTTCACCATCCAGCTAGAGTCATCATTAATCACCCCATCAAGATCGGTCAGAAATCTTGGAGTAACGTTTGATGACCAGCTGACCTTCACAGATCACATTTCAAAGACAGCTCGATCATGCAGGTTTGCACTGCACAACATCAGGAAAATCAGGCCTTTCCTAACTGAGCATGCAACACAACTCATCGTCCAGGCCCTGGTCATCTCTAGGCTTGACTACTGCAATGCTCTTCTGGCTGGACTTCCAGCATGTGCAACCAAAACCCTACAGATGATTCAGAATGCTGCAGCTCGTCTTATCTTCAACGAGCCCAAGAGGGCCCACGTCACTCCTCTGTTCATCTCTCTGCACTGGCTACCTCTCGCTGCTCGCATCAAGTTCAAGGCACTGACGCTTGCTTACAGAACTATCACAGGCTCAGCTCCCTCCTACTTTCACTCACTCCTACGAGTCTACATCCCTACCAGACACCTACGATCGGTCAACGAGCGACGTCTCGTGGTTCCATCACAGAAAGCCACAAAATCACTTTCCAGAACATTCTCATTCACAGTTCCATGCTGGTGGAACACTCTCCCCACCCTCATCCGGAATGCAGAATCCCTGACAACATTCAAAAGACAGCTGAAAACCAATCTCTTCCGTGAGCACTTAACCTTATAGAAAAAAAAAAAAAAAAAAAAAAAAAAAAAAAGTTTTCCTTTCCCTTTGTAACATCACTTATCAGGCTTATGCTACTCTGAATAATACCTGAACTTCGTACTTTGAGCACTTCTTGCGTTGTTGTTGCTTTTGCCTCTTTATGATGACTCGCTGAATTTTGTCCTAATCTGTAAGTCGCTTTGGAGAAAGGCGTCTGCTAAATGACTAAATGTAAATGTAAATGTAAATGTAAATATTATTTTTATTCTATTTACAATTAATAATATAAAATTAATGATTTTATGTCAATACCAAATCTAGAAAGCAATTCTCATAAAACAGCCCATTCATTTGAGCAACTTCATGTACTTTTCTTTACATTTTTGCCAATAAGAAATAGGAAAACCCATACTGTGCAGCACTCTCGCTAAAGCAAGCACACCAACTGAGACAACAAGGAGCAAACAATATTAAGAAAAACCTTCTCTAGTGCTGTTTTGCTGGAGCTTTTACGCTGAATGCTTCCCATATTGCCTTGCTGCAGTGCATTAGGGGATAGCATTCATCCAAGGCCATCGGAGGAGGGCATGATATTGAGAGGAGGGTCTGAGCAGGTTGTAGGGGGCTGGATAGTGCTGCCATGGGGTATTTCTATTTTCTTTAACAGTCTGCTAAACCTGCAACTATGCACAGCTAAAGGTTTTTTAACACTACTGCGTTCAGCAGGGTGTCTGCTTGAAATAGGTTCTCATATGAGTGTGTGAGATGAAAAGAAAAGAGAATAAGATGGGAAGATCCGCAAATGCACATATTCCACAAGGACACAAATTGTTTTTGCAAAGCCTCAGTAATCAAACCCGCTCAACTCTATTCCTAGACAGTGAAGGTTGCTTTCACTGCTCAAAGGGTTTGAAGAGTCTGTAAGAGAGTTTCCAGATAGAGAGAGTAAATGAAGCAGAGGAAACGAGGGATCAGGGTGGAGGAGTTAAAATGTCTGTGGTGGTGACATTTCACCAGATCTACTAGCTGGTGGTAAGGGAGGGTTCCTCTGGGACACAGATCAGTGTGCGTGTTTGCGGTCACCTGTGGATGAAGTCTATATGGTGCACAACCTAAAGTTCAGCCCAGTCACTGAGATGAAAGAGAGTGTGTTTTTTAAGGGTTAAAAAAAGTTTGATTAAGTTCAGTTCAACTTTGTGTGAAAAAAACAATTAAAAGATTAAATGATTTCTGTTTCAAATGCATGCTGTTCTTTTGAACTCTCTGTTAAATCAAAGAAACCTAAAACAATGTGGACCAGTTTCCACAAACATTTTAAGCAGCAACTGTTTTCAACATTGATAATAAGAAATGTATCTTGAACACCAAATTAATGATTTCTGAAGGATCATGTGACACTGAAAACTAGAGTAATGGCTGCTAAAAATCAAAAGCTATCTTAAATTGTAATAATATTTCACAATATTACAGTTTTTACAGCATTTTTGATTAAATGTAGCATTAGTAAGCATAAGGGCATAATGGTGTTTTTTTTAAACTGGTTTCCCAAATATTTTAGGATAAAGCATAAAAATGCTGGATTGAAACACCATGATGTTAATTAAATCTTATAAATTAGCATACAAATTCTAATTTGAGGTAAAAACAAAATTGACATGCGGATAAACTAGGATGTGAATGAGATGTTGTTCACATGCAAGTGTGTGATTTACAGCTGGTTTCTCAATAATCACATTAGCACATCATTTTTATTTCCTGGCACATGATTTTCATATACAGTACAAACAGTCTCATTTCGCTGCTGTTGCCCTAATTTATTTTATCATTACATTAAGTAAGCAGTGTGTGGGTGGGGGGTGAGTTTATGTGTAAGTGTGTGTGTGATGTACTACAACTGAAGGTCATTAAGTAGATCCATATGTTTAGCTGCATGCATGATTTGCCTTATCAGATGAATGAGTCCTTTAATTAGGATCTGTCATATGGGGTTCGTTCTTCTCTTTCTTTCCTTTCTTTCCTCTCTTTCTTCCTTCCACGCTTCAACCCCAAGCACACACACAGATATATATAGGTAATGACTCACTCTCTTGGTCTATATAAGGTGACCTCACCAGTCTTGTAAACGCAGAGCTGAACGTTCAATCTGACGTGATTTATGATGATGAGACAGTGATGAAGGTGAAAATGTACTGAGCCCAGTCTATAAGAATAAATAAGAAAAACAGCCTCCAGCCCTCCATCCATCCACCCATCTGTCCATCCATCCATGCATGTATAATTAGACTATCCATTCAACCAACTTTCCATATCCATCCATGCATTTATCCCTTTTTCCATCAGTTCATCCATCCATCTATTCATCCATCCACACATCAGTCTATTTATCCATACACTTACACTATACATTCATGCATTCATAATTACCTCCCCCTATCCATTCATCCCTCTTTCCATCAGTTCATCCATCCATGGATTTCTCTGCCTATCAACATTCATGCATGATCTACCTAAAAAAGATGTATGGTTGTGGTACTGGATCACTCACGGGTGCAGGCCATTGACCGCGGGTCCATGTCAGCTCTGTAAAATCCCTTCTCGCAGGAACACTCTGAGGCTTCCTCCTGATGGGAGAAACTGTGTGGAGGACACTTGGTGCAGTAGGCATCCATGGAAGAGGCCTTGTAGGTGCCTGACCTGCAGGCTGCAAAACAGAAACAAGAAGACTGAAAGGTTAGGCACACAGCTTTACAGAACACTCCTAGAAACCAAAAAATCTAAACAAAAAAGTAATATTATCTTTTACGCTAGATTCGTTTTTAAAAAGATGATCTAGCAGATTGACTAAGGTGGTCTTCCAGATTCACCTCTAATGTCCACAAATGACCAGCTTTGACCAGCAGAAAAACCATGTAAAACCAACAGTCATCAGAAGCTAATAGGATGAGTTTGGAGTGCAACTAACTGATTGTCTTACCAGTGGCAGACAACCTTTGATAAACCTGTTTAAAAACAGTTATTGTTTTTGTAATTCCGTTCGCTGGTGGCACAAAAAGTACACACTTCAGCTGTAAATAGACATTTCTTTCTTCTTTTTCAGAGTTGTTACAACATCCTGTGTTGTGTAAAATGGGTCAGTCAACACGGACTTAAATAACCATTGCAGAAAAACGAGCCCGAGTGCAAGAATTACAAATAGTTTCTTGTAGCAGAGTGTCCCTAAAGGACTTCACAAAACCAAAACACATCCTTGAAACCTGGATTCAAATTCCAACATTTCCCTGCCTCAGAGTACACCATGATTATGTTTACAACCCGGATAACCTGACTCTCCTTTTCTGTGAAGGGAAAACAGTTAGCTTTCTCTTTTCTATTTATCTCTCTGTCTCTTTTCCATCTTTTTCACATCTGCATCTCACATTCATTTGTTTGCCTCAGAGCCCCAATGGATGACCCAATTTCTGAAATATGTGAGGAGGAATTTAGCCTTTCACCCAATTACGAATGCAAAGTGTTCACACAAACACAGGGTTGAAAGATGGTGCGTGTAGAGTAGAAGAAGGTGGCGAGTAGGCCTTTAGCATAGTGTTAGCCTCACTCCAGCTTAAGGCGCCAATAAAAACACCACAAAGGGCTTCTGCATATTCTAAAATATGTAAATTTAGAGGCCCATGTGAATGCTAATGAATTGGAAAGGGCATATTTATTTGATTGCTTGGCTGCATACAAATCGTCGAGGGGATGTTGGTGGGAGGGAGGTGGTTCGTGATGGTGCGTCTCAGGGGTAGAGACGTAAATTCATGGTGCAGTTAAGGCGAGAGCGTTAGCAATCTGCACCGCGAGCAAATTAGACAATCCTGCCGGCCGCCGAGGTCAAGCCATCGCTAGTGTCGGAAACGCAATTCAATTGATGGATCAATGCAATGATGAATTTATCCTCGCCTTGATTGCCTGTGTGAGTGGTGAAGGTCACAGATTTAATCAAGGCTTGCAGCTCCCCTGCTCGCCCATAAATCCACACCCAGCAAAGAGCGGCAGGCTAACCCTGCACCGCCATGATCCAATCTCCACCTCCACCTTCCTATACATTCTCACATCATTCGCTGCTGTCTTGCTTTTCCTCTGAAAACATTAATAGAAATACAAAGTGTCACTTTCACAACTTTCCACTGTTTCTTTGATTTATCACGGGAGGCATCAGGTTAACTTTTTGTTGCTGTTGTTTTTTGAAGGGGCAAGACACGTACACCACATGCATGAACACCACATCTCAACATATCAAAGCATTTGTTCTATAGTTTTGGAGAGTAACTACACCACAACAAAATATTTTCTTACTCTGTAGGTTTGTTTTTCTAATATCCAAACTTTCATGTAGATGCATTTACCTGAGAAGCAAAATGACTTAAAGTCAACATGGAATGAAAATTGTGATCAGCTTTTCTTCTCTATTTATGACATACACTCTCAGAAAAAAAGGTACAAAAGCTGTCACTGGGACAGTACCCTTCAAAAGGGTTCTAATATGTACCATTTAGGTACTAATATGTACACTTTTGGTACCAATATGTACCTTTGAGGGACTAATATGCACTCTTTGGGTACAAAGGTGTACCTTTTGAAAAGGTACCGCCACAGTGACAGCTTTTGTACCTTTTTTTCTGAGAGTGTATATTAAAAATGTAGGGTAGGATTTTGTCTATCGGCAATTGATTGGACTGTTGAACCATTATTGTTTGCTAATTGCTACAATGTCATGCGAGCAACAGGTTGCTGGCAATATAAATATATTGCTAGGTCTGTTATCTCTATTTTCAGGGTACGTTTACACGACAACGATGTACTAAAAACGGAAACTTTTTCCTTTGTGCTTTTTGCATACAGGCGAAATGATCCCTGTTCACATGGATCAGCGAAATCAATTAAAAACGCTGTATTACAGTATGCATGCTAGGCCAGTAGTTGGTGAGGTCACTTTGTAAAGAAAAACTACTGAACCAGGGTTTCTCAAACTCGGTCCTGGAGGGCCACTGTCCTGCACAGTTTAGCTCCAACCCTGATCAAACACACCTGAGCAAGCTAATCAATGTCTTCAGGATCACTAGAAACTCACAGCTAGGTGTGTTTGATCAGGGTTGGAGCTAAACTGTGCAGGACAGTGGCCCTCCAGGACCGAGTTTGAGACACCCTGTATTACACAAATATATTTTCAGAGAAGTCTATAATGTTACCGGACGATTGAGTTATGGCATTTTAATTAAAAAGTTTAATTAAAATGGTGACACTGGTGCTAACCGCTAGGCTATGGCTCAAACACTCTCCCAATACGAACACCAAATAGAACTCTGATCTCAGTAACTAGAATCAATACTTGTCACTGAACATGTTCATTGAGATGATGCGCTGGTGGCTAAACCTCACCTGTTAGCAAAGAACAACTAGGCCTAAACCATAGCATTGATAGCACAATGCTTTACCTGATGAGCTAGAAAAACATATTCATTTTATTAGACTAGAACTAAATAGTCAGAGAATGAAGGAATCGAATCAGCAACCTTCCAAATACCACCCCTGGTGTCTTAACCACTACACTACACCACTACATCCCATTTCAGTTTTCTTATTCAAATAAAAAGTCAGCCAAAAGGGACATTCCATGGTCTCCTAAATAGTCCAAACAAATAGATTCAAATTAGGTTCAAGAGTGTGTTAGTATTGAGTGTGGTGGGCCTTTTGTTGGGCTGTAGTGGCTGGAAAGAGAAGGAGAGAGAGAGAAACAGAGATAAGTAGGGCTCTGCTCTTAGAAAGCCTAATCAGAAGCGGAGCGTCTGGGGTGAAGGCTGGGCACCGTGCCGCTGTACTGGAGAGTTTTGGCCTGCTGATGAGGGGTGCTGGCTGTTCCTTCCTGGCACTGGTCCATAGCGTCATATCAGAACTCCCAGGCAGCCTGACCAAACACACATAGGCCCTTACGACCACAGGAAATTCCCTTCCGAGTAACAATCTTTGAAAGTTTACAAAGTGTTTCTGAGAGAAGAAGTCTATAGCCTCCAGCATCTGTTTAGATGACTTTCAAAGACTCAGCTTTACCACAACCATTTCAGTCGTCCGTGCTGAACTCAAGCAGGGAAAATAATATGACTATGGCGAAGATTGAATAGTCATAATTTGTTCATTCAGCCAAACCCAAATTATATTCAACACAAATAAATTCAAGCAAAGAGTGAAACACTAGAAATTGCTCATATTGGAGTGACGAGGCTCAGGGAAACCCGATGTTTATTTGAATAGCAATGTTTGACAGAATTAAAGACATAAGTACTATTTGAGTAAGATTCCTCCCAACAGCATAATTTCCATGTCAGGGAAAATGAAGGAATGGTTATCCAATACTTAGTATACTTAGTAAAATAGTCTACTAGTGAGTTTTTAAAGATTTGTTTTTCCAGCAGTGCTTTAAAAGTAATTCATTAATAATACATTTATAATATTAAAATAAATAAAACAAGCAAGCAAGCACGGGGGATAAACTTATTTTTAGCTTTAAGGTTTTTACGTGCTGTGATTTATAAATAAATACATTTAACATTTATTAAAAAAACAACAACAACAACAAATATGTCAATATAATAAATATAAAAAAAATATATAAAAAAAATAAATAATACATAGAGGATACATAGAGATATGTAACTGGTCATTGAGGGTTTTAGCATGTTGCTTAAAATGAATCCTACAAACATACTACTTAGGGTATAGCGCCATATTTAATTTTTTGTTGACAGGAATAAAAACGAGAGTGTAAGGGATACAGTGAGGTATACAGAAGAGATTGTACTGTTGTTTAACAACACAAATTGTTCAGCTGAGGAAATATTTCTAAAAGACTTTCAGTAGACAAAAACTTCTACAAACTGTAATCTAGAACCATAGTCCATTATACATCACATGCCATTGCAAAGTTGCCATTTTGATGTGCCAGGTTTACACAGGGGGTATTTATTATTTATTTATTATTTGAAGGGGATCTGCACTGGTGTTAGTGCACTTTAATACACCATGTACTGTTGTTGTATGCTCCAACACAATTTCGTTGCTGTTCTTTTTGAATGACAATGACAATAAACGTGAAACGAAACGAAACAAAACGAAACAAAGACTAATCCTCACAGCATTTCAATCCAAACTATGTGGCGTCTACCCTGAATAAAGTCTATAGGACTGAATTTTGATGACTTTAGGAGAGACAACTTCTAGGGGAGATTTCTTTGTGCCACTGTGTACTTTCTGGAAGTGTTAGAGAGAGAAAGTGTGTGTGTGTGTGTGTTAGGGCTGGGCGGTATATCGAGTTTGTACGATATATCAATATATATTTTTAGAAACGATATGGAATGAGGCAATACCGTTTATATCGATACAGTAGTAATCAAATGGGGTAATTATTACACCTGCCCAGGGACTACAGTTGAAAATTAGCCAAGTTGGCTAAACTTGGACATTAACATAAATGTTTATTAATGTGCACTGTCCCTGTAACTCTAAACTGTATAAATAAAGAATAGCTTGATATGAGCGCATCTGAAAAATAGCGGAGGACGCAGTGTGAGCTGCTGCAGTGAAAGTACATGACAAGTTTATATTAAGGGCTTCAAAATAACTGGTAAGATTTAGTTAACAAGTTTAAAGCAGCTTGCCCTGTCAGATGCTCTGACAGATACTGTTGCTGACTGACAGATAAATAGGCTACTTGCGCTGTTTAATACGTTTGAGATGTGGTGCTTTCCTCCGTGCTTAATTACATTTAACTGGTATATTCTCCATCTGTAAATGTTAGAAAATCAAACAAATATGTCCATTTCACTTTCAGGAGAGGACGAGCCTTCTGCAAGTGAATATCCGCTAAAATTCAAGCTTCCGTGAATGAGCGCGCCAAACAGACGGAGCACAGTAGAATAGTAGCGCAATTATTCTGACTAAAATATAGGCCTACATATTTGTTGTTGGAGACAATAAATGTCCCATATGTGGAATTTTTAAACCTACAAGTAAGTATATTTTTATGAAAGTGACCATTATAATGGGGTAATCAAATGCTGGCTACTATAAATAGATTGTATAATTAGATTATTTTTGTTTTTAGATTGTAATGTTACAATGTTAGAATGTAATGTGATTTTAACCACCTTTTTGCACATAATATATTGCATAGCCTACATTACATTCACTGTATTTGTTTCCATATCCTTCAATATCAACATTGTTTGTAGGATATCATTGGGCAGGATGTGAAATTAAATTTTTTTTTTTTTTTTTTTATAAATACAGATTTTTTTTAATCCAAATAGAAAAACGTAGAAAGTGCAGAGATATATATCTTGTATTGCCATTTGCCATTTAACCAAAAAATACAGAGATATGATTTTTTGGCCCATTTCACCCAGCCCTAGTGTGTGTCCATATCTAGTGGGTCAGAGGTTGAGAGAAGATCCTGTGAGAGGGCTGAACATCTCACATGTTCATTCCAGCATTCCTGCATGAAGAAAGACCCAAATAGCCACATTGTGATACCAGAAAGAAACCAGAACCACTGCCTGAATCTACTGTAGTCAACACTTCAACACTAATGATGAGGCATAAATGAATGTTTCTCGCACTCTTCTTCTCAGTGGAATAAGTTAGAATTTAGACATAGCCTACTTGATTTTACTTCCATTGACAAGCCACTACCTTACAAACTTTTGAGGAATGGAGGTGGTACACTTGGGACCGCCAAATCTACGTCTATGCTTCTTGTACAAGACAGCCCAGTCGTCATGCATCGCAATTCGCAAACAGAGATTTTTCACTATTTAGGATTCTGACTGCAGTGGTATCTTCCCACAGCATGCGCTCGAACACGTATAGTAAATCAAAAGACAAGGGGAAGCGAACGCTACAGAAATCTACATCTCGGATATCTCCAGGAGGTTTGCCCCATTAAAAATTCATACCCATCTGACTCCCGCTCTTTGTTTATGGCAATCAATAGCTTTTAGATATGATTCCTGAATGTAAGAGAAGAGGAAATGCGATGGGGAGGTGAGAACTGATGAAAACGATCCACTCGCGAGACAACATTGTTTATGAGACGAACTTAATCGTCATTATAATTTACCAAGCAGCGGTCATCCGTGGAATTTGATTATGGCATTGCTCAAATATTTTATGGCGAGAGCATTTTATGATGTTCGATAATTGTGTGTTGTGTCATAATAATGCTTGGGGGGGGGGTCTTATGAAAAAGAGAGAAAATACGAGAGATGAAAAAAGAAATAAAGCAGGATTTATGTTAAGTATGCATCCATTTAATGAACATGAAATGTCTGATCTCAGCAGTGCTGATATCATAGTCAACAATCAAGTGAGTAATCAATTACAAAATGAGTTCATGAGTTCACCTTTCATCTACATATCCTGATTCACTTCCTCCATCTCTTGCACAGAAGCCGAACTAGACCCGACAGCCCAACGTACGCCCCTGATGAAGTATGACCCGTTTGAGTAAGCCGACTGCAACGCTGTCACATCGCATCGATGTATCACTGATTATAATCTAAACATATTTTCCCTGTGCTAATTGGCTATCACAGCAGTAAACAGGCAGAACAGATTTCAACAACATCCCTCTTTATCCAATCAGACGTCAAAGCAGAGGTGTGCGTTTTTCAATTACTGCCCTTTGTTCGGGTAGAGAACAAATTTGCAAGACAGAAAATGACAAACCCCACAGCCTTCGCCGTGCTCATACATAATGCATCAGTCTGCGTTTGTCTTTTTAAAGGAATGACAGTAAGTAAACAGTGCTCTGGTACCGAGCACGACCCACGCCTCCTAAATAAGGGTGTTCGCAAAAGCTACCTCGCATCAGCATTAATAAAGACAATGTTATTTGCATGGTGAAGACAAGCGCACACACATCTCAGCTAATTTTTTTGGCCACTTCTTTCCACCATTTTCCTCGCTAAACTAATCGCTCATGAGTTTACCTGAGATTAACAATGTATGACAAGTATCAAATGATGTATGATTGGATGTAGCTGCTAATTCACTGCTTTTTATAACAAGTGCATTGCTGCTGAAAGGTAAACGTGGAAAAAAGCAGCAGCAATCTAATGGCTAGTTGAGCAAATGGGTCTAAAACCTCTGTAGAATATGGATGTGTTTCCACAACAGTCTAGGATATGCTAGGGTTTTTTCCCCAACAAGTGTGAAATTCATATGAAATACAATCACATCCTGAGAGAGCAATACCTGGTCCCCGGGCTAAACAAGTGTGTGTGAGAGAGAGAATATACCAGCAGAGGTGTCTCGGTGTCTCTCGCTACCTCAGGCAGAGAAATAGAAATCACACACTCCTAGATAACTGTGAATTACATCCTGGAAGATGACATCATTACTGGAGCACACACACACACACACACACACACACAAGGTAGGTAATCACCAGCACAGTGAGTTGCTTCCTGGTCTGTGTGTGATAAGGCTGTGTGGAGACTCTAAGAGCTGGTGTTACTGCATCATATGATATCAGGACGTGCACATCACACTCATGGTGGAGGGTGAGGGTCCATCTGATTGCCCACAAACACACGGGGAAAGAAAATGGAAGAAGACACTCTATCCAGGGCTTAAGATAAGCCTTTCTCTAAACACACCCACACTGGAAATGACAGATTCAATGTAATCGAATCGTCACATCTGAAATCTGCTATAATAGTGAAACATTTGACACTATTTTGCCTCTATTTACTTGTCTGTATAATAACAGACATTTGTTTTAGCATTGTTGTTATTGTTAAAGTCCCCCTGTAGTCAATCATTTTATCCCTTAAAACTCACCTATGATTACCAAAATGACACATTTAAAAAGAAAATGCTTTAAAAAATGTTTTGTCATGCCTTAAAATAGCTTGAATGTAACTCTACACCCTTGCTTCGTTTAGTATACGCGGCCCTATGGATATCATATTAGCCCCGCCTCCACTCACTCACTCCAGCTCAGAGATCCACTCTTTGACGATCACACGTTGATGTGATTTGTTACAAGGTAGTTTGTGACGTCAGAAACACCAGCGATTTCAAACCGCGTTTTTGAGACCGTCTTTGGTTCACTGCAGTTTTAAGGAGAAAATACTCAGCAATGGTGTTGACTCATGAATTTGCACATGGTTTCTATTAAAGCATATTAAAAACACCTCATAGACATATAAACGACATTAAAAGCTTGATTTTTGCCACAGGGTGACTTAAATGAACAAATATGATGTTTCATAGTTTTAGTTAATGTAAAGTTGAAATAAGATAATAATAATAATAATAATAATATATATTTAATGAACATTAGAAATGTTGCCCTGGCAACTAAATGAAATTAAATTAGTATAAGCTGAAGTACAAATTACTAATAACTGAATAAAATAATAAATTAGAACTAAATAGTACAACTCTAGTGTACAACTCTATTGTACACTACACAATCTGGCACGTAATAAATCAACCACCCATTACTTGCATTTTTATATTGTGCATACTGCATAGCATACACACTGCATACTAATTCATATCAATTGGGGTTGTATGCCACTTTGAATATCTCCTCATAGCCTGGAAAGAGAGACACGTGACTGGCCTCTGTGGCCGTCAGGGCAATGTCATTTTAAGATAACTCTCTCATTTAATAATCCCCTCCCTTAAGCAGAATGTTTCTATGGGATTACGCAAGGCCTCTCTATTGAATTTCAATACGGAAAGATTCAATAGACACAGGGTGGGAGATAATAGGATTTGACTTGTCTTAAAGCCTGAGGGGCCGCTGTAGGGGTCGAGGACATCCAGCACATAAACACAACCACTTCCTCATAACTTCCTCCACATTTTACCATATCGTATGCAGAGGAAACATGGGTCAGGCCATTACAAGTATCTGATCCTGCCGCAAAATGCACCTCAGCGCATAACCTCTAAACTCTAATGAAAAGACGGCTCATTCACTGATATCTTTGAAAAGGCAATGCAATACAGGTGCTAATGTTATTTAAGAAGAAACAACTGGACTGTATCAGCCAGGCTCGGCGCAAATCACATTCAAATCTCAGGATATGAAAAACATGGCAGACAATTGTTCCTGCCTCTAATAAACGTCGGAGAGATAAAGGGATTCAATTTCAATGCCGGCTAGTGTTAGATTTCCAGGAACTCTTTTTGTCATTCGCTGGCACTGCCGGGCCTCTATACCTGCATCTCCATTTACTGTTTATGATTTCATAAAACCATTCCCTGAACGTATTAGAGTTGGACATTGACATAAGGAGCTGTTCCTGAAGGGCTCTAAACAATGACAGGCCTCATTTGTCATGAGAGAGTAGAGTGTATCTGGCAGACAAAGGAGCAGACGGATATCTCTGCAGGAATGAGGGTGGCGTAGGGGAGTGAGATGTAAAACCAAATCTCTTTGTTTACCTCTCTGGTTTTGATGCCTATGACAGATGTGGCGTTAACGTTTCGGAACAATACCGTGCATGTGGTGGACTGCTGTAGCGACAACATAACTAGCTGCACTTCCTGTGCAGGAACATAGAACCTAACAACCTAGAACAAACACTATTAGCAGTTCACACACCTTGACGATTAGCATGCTGCTATTGCGCCATGAAAGACTGCAAGTGCCAAAGGGACAGTTCAATCAAAATTCAGCAAATGTGTGCTTAGATTTTACAGCCTTCAAACACAGGTCATCCAATCAGAATTTAGAAACATAACTATCCGTTTTATAAATACTTACGAATGTGATAGTTCAGGCAAAAAGGAATTTTGTAGAAGAATAAAGAAAGTCATACAAGTTTGGCACAACATGGTGAGTAAATTATGACAGATTTTTTTTTTTACTATAAAATAACAGCTAGTAATGTCTCTGAATTCTGATTGGATGTTTTAAGGCTTCAATCTTCCTCCATTTAACTAGTATGCCTAGTCACACTCTCAATTAATTTCTAAAATCGCTCAGGCTCTTATCAGCTCTTATTGTGCCTTCTGGAAATTTCTGAGCTGAATATTGTCTACAGCTGTCACCTCACCAGACTTATAAGCTCTCCTCAAGGGTTACATAAAACACAACTGTGACCTGAAATGTTTTGCCCGGTTAGCAAGCACTGAGCTAAAGCTCTGGAGGCCAAATTGAGACATTCACGGCATGGCTAAATGCAACCTGAGTGCCTTCATAAGAGCCCAAATCAGGGCTAAATCCTAATAAGCACTGAAGCAAACCAAATCCCCACACCGCTCCTCCTCTCGCTCTCCTCCTCATTCCCTCTCCATATTTCTCTCCTTCAGCTTCTCTCGGAGGGAGTCTGCCAATCAGCTGAGAAGAGGACAGCTCTGACAACATGACTCATCTAACCTCAGATGAGGGGGCCACACACAGTCATATTCAAGTGCTCTTTATATAAATATAAATAGATATACTACATTTAATTAATTATATATATATATATATATATATATATATATATATATATATATATATATATATCATATATATCATAATGCCTTTTTAAAAAACTTCATATCACACCTTATAAATATGTATACACACATGAGATAATTACATTGATTATAAGTTGTTTTATATGGCATTATGTTAATTAGTAAATAATAGGCTACATATTTAACTAATATTTAATACATAGGCTATGTAACTAATAAAAAAAATAAAATAAAAAAAATATAATAATAAAAAAATAATATATATATATATATATATATATATATATATATATATATATATATATATATATGCCCCCAAGTACGATTTGTAATAATACATCTGTTTTTTTTTTGTTTGTCAAAGATTCAGCCTTATTGGTAAAATAGAGTTCTGTGAATAAGTGTTTGTGTCTGTGTATGTGTGTGTGAACAGACACTTTCGGTTTTCATGTTTTATGGAGACATTCTAGTATAGACAATGATTTTTATACTATAAAAACTCTATTTTTATACTGTATATTCTATCCACTTAACCTTCCCATCACATACAATTGCAAGCCGTTTTCCTCATGGGCACTAATAAAAAAACGTCCCCATGAGGATTTCTGATATTGCCAATTTTCCATCTTTGTGGAGACATTTTGTCCCCCTTACGTCAGGTATACCTGTACCACACACACACAGTCAGGTATTGCCGATTGTAAAATAGCACTAAAATACACTAAACAAGATACTTTAATGGAGAGGAACATAATTCAACATGAAACTCTGCTGACGGCTTCACAAAAACCCGGAGATTCTTCCTCTCTCACCATTTTCATTCACCTGATGGGCAGTGGGCTGGCGGCCTGATCTACGATATTGATTTTGTGTCATCCAGGGGAGGACAGACTCTTCGAAAATCATCTTTAAACTCTTCTCTCTCCTCTTCATGCTAAGCCTGAACGCTGCAGTGCATCAATAGGAAATCAACATGTCCCTATTCCAGGCCAGCCAGAGCTCCAGATGAGCTGAACTAAGGGCTTTTCTCTGTAATAGCTACAGGCGGCCCACAATCATGCACAGGGCAGTTATTCACCCGGGAGTTGCTTCAACAAAATGCATTTATCTCGTCGGCTGCTGTTTTCTGAGCTAAACGGGTCACTGAATAATTATCTCTGTCAATGGAAAGATTGCTGGTTAAAGAAAAAGAAAAGGGGAAAAATAACAGCTCAGGCTTGGGGTGTAAAAGAGTGAAGACATAAAACAATCAGCTGTCGCAAAGGAAAGCGAACGGAAAAGCAAATGCATAGAAACTCATTATCAGATGAAACCATTTATGGAGCGCAACAGTCACCACCCACTTTTACAGCATGTACTGAAGTAATTTATGCATTTCATTCCATTTGAACTAACATTTGGTAGGAAGCTAGTTAATGTTAGATTTGTTTCCTTGCAAGGCTGCAAAAACACATAAATTCAGCTATATATTTTTTATATATATATTATAAAACAAAAACAAATCAATATTACCTTACATAATACATTAATTTTATTGTACTAAAAATATTTGGAAACACTTTAGTTTAGGGTCCAATTCTCACTATTAACTAGTTGCTTATTAGCTTGCATATTACTAGCATTTTGACTGTTTGTTAGTACTTATAAAGGCATATTCTTAGCCTTATTCTGCATGACCATATTCTACATCCCTTAATTCTACCCATACCTAACCTTAACCACTACTACAACAACTACCTGACTAGCTATTGATAAGCAGTGAATTAGGAATTTATTGAGCCAAAAGTTTAAGTTAATAGTGAATATGTGTTCCCCAAACTAAAGTGTGACCAAATATATATATATTTTTTTATTTAATGGGTTTCCCCAGACCCTTATTATTATGCTCTACATCAGTGATTCCTGACCCAAATAGTAAATAAAAAAAATACAATGAATGAATGAATGAATGAATGAATGAATGAATGAATGAATGAATGAATGAATGAATGAATGAATGAATGAATGAATGAATGAATGAATGAATGAATGAATGAATGAATGAATGAATGAATGAATGAATGAATGAATGAATGAAGTTCAGGTTTGGTGTTGACAAAGGGTTCTTGAAATGTATCAATGTGTACAAAAATAAATAAAATAATAATAATAATAACAATTCAGTAACACTGTTTTACTGAGACTTCTCTTTGTCTTATCTCAAAGAAATTATATTTAGCTGAATGAATGAATTATATTTAGCTGAATTTTGAATGGAGACCACTGCTACAACAGTTCTCTTTGACCTTTGCCCACCTTATCCCAAATTCAGTCAGATGAATTAATTTGGTGATTATCCCGCAAAATGTCCAAACTGAGCATCTGTGAGTCGGGGGGGCTGAATGGAAATATCCCAGACTCCCCAGGTCAAGCTCAGAGTGACATTGTAATTGATAAAGCAAGCACAAGTCTTCACACTCTCACACATGAACAAACAAACATGCACACAATAATATTTGATGCAAAGGTGCACTTGTAAAAATAAATAAATAAATAAATAAATAAAACGTTAACCATAAAACCCCCATTTAAGCAGAGCACGTTCACAATACTAAGTAAACCCTTTCATATTATTTAGATCAGTGAAGGGGAACATCATGTCTCTCCTGGCTCGCTGGTTTTGGCCAATCCACCACAAAACTTCATTTCCCATCAATCACTGGGACAGCAGTGTGTGGGACGAGGCATTACTGCTTTGACTCTTGGCACTGTAGTACAAATTGTTCTAGAACGTGTATATAGAAACATGATATTTTTCATTATTCATTCTAGTTTAGCTGATTTTGCATAATCATGTCCTTAATATAATATTATCCTTAATTAGTATATGTGGGTGCATCTCAAAAAAAAAAAAAAAAAAAAAAAAAACCTGTCAAGAAATGACATTTCATCCCAAAATCAAAAGATAATTTTCATAACAATTAATCAGATTTGAAACCCCACCACTCATTCTCAATAATGTACTGTAATTATTGTAAAAAATCGTATTCTCATTGCTGGAATAATAATAATAATAATAAGTAGTGATAATTTGATAGGATATTGTTTATTTGCATAAATGTCTAATATATATATATATATATATATATATATACAATTTTATTAATTATTTTATTTTATAACCTAAAATAATGTTTATTATGTTATTTTTGGCGGGTAAAATATGAGCCATTTCTGACATAAAAACACTACCTAATGAAGTCAGGTTGATTTAATCATGTTAAAATATATATTTTTGGCTTGAATAAAGCTAGTTACTAAATGAGTTGACCTGCAAAATTGCCACACAACAGTGGCACCAAAAATTATTGTGTATGTATTCACATACATCCAGTACACTTATGCACTGTACAAGGGACAGTGTGTAAACATGCACATGTACAACACTAAGTGTACTGGATGTATGTGTGAGTATTATAAAATGCTTAAAGTCTAAAACAGTTTCACTGATACAAAAACATGACCTGCTGCCCAGATTTCAATCAGTCAAACAGATAAGCAGTAAGTAAAAAAACAAAAGAATAAAAAAAGATATGTAGACGGAGAGATAG
Source organism: Leuciscus leuciscus (assembly GCF_965113295.1). NCBI lineage: Eukaryota > Metazoa > Chordata > Actinopteri > Cypriniformes > Leuciscidae > Leuciscus > Leuciscus leuciscus. The sequence goes on along the minus strand of NC_138730.1, from coordinate 35,545,177 downwards.
ACAGGAAGTCAGGGCTCCAGCTTTGGTCTCCGTCTGCCAGTTTGTGGTTGTTATTCCTCTTTGACCTCTTGGCATTGTGCTGGTCATTTGAAATTAAATAAATATTAGTGCAGGAGCTCTGGAGGGGTCAGGGTCACATTCTGACAGACAGTCACAGCAGGAGGCAAACATACACACACACAGACACACACTCCATCTTTGAAGACATTCCCATCCCATAACTACCCGTAAATGTTGATGCGAATGCTAAACGGGCTGGGAAGAAAAAAAAAAAAATTTAAAAAGCACAAGCATCGAGTGAGGCCTAGTGTTTCATCCCCCTTTTCCCCCAAACACTCTCTGAAAAGTGCTCTGGAAACATAGGAGCATCCAACTGTTTGAAAAGAGATGGGACAACGCTCAGAAAAGACAGCGAGAGAGAAATATGGGGGTTGGGGGATGAGCGAAAAAAGCTCCGGAGAACGAGAAAGGAATTCAGTGAGGTAAATCCCGGCTGGGCGTCTCAACCCCAGTAAAGCTTCGGTCCAGATACTCAGCAGTGAGCCACACTAATCACTCACTAATTTCATGCATGCCTACAGACACTATAATCACCCAAACACACAACAAAACCTTAATCGATCCCAGCTGCGTTACTGCTTATGTGTGTATAGCTGGACGCAGCATGTGTTCAGGAGCGGAGCCTAAAGAAATGAGAGGGAGGATGAGGAATAAAGAGTTTGTGTGCTGGACAGCCACATGTGCCGGTTCTATGGGACATCTAAGCATGCTAGAAGCATACTAGTGTCGTAAGGACCATGCACAGGACTATTCACAACAAGAGCACAAACATTTATGCATGTCAACAATGAACATTACTGACAAATTTCCAATAAAATAATTAAAGATTTTGCTCAGATTCTACAAGTTTTGCATACTTGCATTTTTTGGTAAATAAAATAAATAAATAAACAAATAAAATAAATAAAATAATGTGAAATCTTATTTTGATTGCTGGAATTAATAATAAGAATTTATAATGACAATTTGGGAGGAAAATGTGTGTCCCATAAAATATCATAATGCAATAATGTCCAAAAAATATAGTATTAGTTATCTTTGTTAATTATTTTAACAATTAACAAAAACAATTTAGTATAATATAATATAATATGATATAATATATATATATATATTTCTCACCAGTGAATCGTGATTTAAAAAAAATTGTAATGTAGTCAGATTGATTCAGTCAAGTTAAATGAATACAAGATGATAATAAAAAAAAAAAATCATGATAATTTGGGTGGAAAATGTGTTTGAAACTGCCATGAAAATAATGTCATAAATTCATAATGCAAAAAAAAATAAAAAAAAGTCTAAAAAGATAACGTCTAATAATATGATATTTTAATATTATTTTTGATATTCTTCTTATTCTTCTAAATAAGTAAATAAATGCAAAGTACAACCAACACATATTTTATTAGTCATTGAGGTTACCTGCCAAATGAAGAAAAATAATATGTTGAATTCTGTTTCAATTGAAAGGCTTGTTGTATATCATTGTTACTTCATGTTAGTTAATATATTAACTAATGTTAACAAATGAGAATTTACTGTAAAGTGTTATCAAAATAGCTTACTAAAGAAATAGAGTGCTAAAAGACGAGCGAGGATAGGGCTGATTCAGGAGTGAGGGATGCAAAGAGAGTGAAGGGAGCTGGCTGTGTGATCTGTGTTGTCATGTGTGAGAATGAGCAGTAAATATTTAACGCTGCGGGCTGGGACTCACGTTGCTGCGGCAGGTGCTACAGCCCTGTGCCTGCTGTCTGGAGACCGCTCTCTTTCTCTCTTTCTCTACATTACATCTATCTCACAACCAGATGCTTCCTTACCAAAGAAAACATGCACATAATATGTCGTGAAACTCAGTCTTCGGCAGTTAGCACAAAATGCAAATCACACACGCGTAGTCCTTTCCGGAAAAAAAAGGCAGTGTGTCAGGTAAGGACCAATGGGTCTTTATTTTTTTGATTCCTGTGCTCAAAACAAGCATGCTAACACCGAACTGCGCTTCAGCAGTTAGACAGTTTGCATGGTAAAGGACCAGCGCTACAGCAATATGCACACAGTGACAGATAATATGCAGCTTTGCACATCTCTACTGCCATGTAAGTTTTAGTAGTTTTCAGTCCATGTATGTTTTCTCAGATGGAGGAATGCCAAGGCTACGTCCCGCTCTGTGCCATTTATAGGATAAACTCAGCGCCAGTTAAGTAAAGGCCTATAAAACTACAGCCCAGCTTTCTGCAAGCACTCTGAAACCTCCTTCTGAGCTCTTCTGCGCGTGAAATATCTGACATGAAGAAATACAAACAACCCCCTGCTCCTAAAACCTCACATCTCTCTCACTGGGAGAGTAGAGTCAAACTGTGTTTCTGAATTCTAAAGAACTAGCCTAATTTTATTCTCTGCCCAACGGTAATAAGCAGAAACGCATGCATTTGGTCTGATCAAATGTTTTAAAATATCATTCAATGTCCCAAACAGTATGCACTTTTGATAAGGATTCTATAAAGATGGAATGCCAAGTGTCTAGGCCAGAGATACATACATACATACACACACACACACACACACATACACACACACACACACACGACAAAGTAAATAAACTCACTGAAGATAACTAAAATAGTATAAACCATAATTGAAAAGGATTCATTTATTCTGTGGGAAATATACATTATACTGTATTTACATATTTTTATAATGGCATGTATAGCTATATTGTATACATATCTATTCAATATATATTACAAAATATAATGATATCAATGAATAATACAATATGATTAAATAATCATAATATTAATTTATATATATATATATATAATAAATAACTTTATGCTCCTTACACAATAGTATGTGGCTTCAGAAGACTTGTATTATAAAGCACAAGTCATATGGACCAAATTAAGAAAGAAAGAAAGTCATACGAGTTTGGAATTACTGTACATACGTAAAAAGGGGAAATGAAGAGACGACTTGATTTTTTTTATTTTTTTATATTTGGATGAATTATCCCTTTTAATGATGATTAATTTCCAAAAGGAAAGCATTTTGGAACTAGGGTGTTTTTACCGAAGTAAAAATAAGAGAACCTAGGCCTTCATTCTCAGTTAGGAAAGTCGATGAAACTGAAATCACAAGATCCAGAGTAAAAATAATTTTTGGCTGTGGTCATTAGAACGTATCAGGTTTCTGCAAATTACATCCTGACTCCGTTGATCTGACCCCCAGGTCCACATGGCAAGTGATGCTTCCTTTTGTCGACGGACACAGAAACACACACATGCACACGTTGTGTGAGGGAAAACACTGATAACAGGTCTGACCTGACACAATATCTCATCCCTATTCACTCATTCACACGTCGGCAAACTCCAGCTCGAGAGCTGGCAGATTGTCTGCGGGGCATTGTTCCTTTCATCTTCAGATGGGAGGTTATGGATTTCAGATTGAAAACTGCACACTGATTCAGATGAAGCATATGCTCCCTCTGTCAGAACTAATAGGAAAAGCTCGCTCCTTTCAGTCTGGCTGATAGGGATTTTAGTGTCCGTTTCTTTGAGAGTACAAATGAACCCTGATGAGCTCTTCCTCGTTGATAAGCGCAGTAATATCCGGGTCTCGCCCTCCTCGACGGCCTGCTGCTTTCTATTGTCCTGGACTGATTTGACTCATGGAGCTCTCCAGGAAGCTTTCCCGACGGGATCTTTATGAGCTCAGCACACCGATTCCAGAACAAAAGATGACACCCCTGCTTGTCATGTATAGCATGTTTGCATTGTAACTATATTGCAGAAATAAAACTGGTTATCAGACTTGATTATTCAGAAAAGTTTGATATCGAAAGACAGGTGAAAAGGCAAAACTTTCTATCCATATTTTCAAGCAAACCAAGGAAAAGATCAGCGGTCACCAATTTAGAGTTCTCTCATACACAGTATATTGTGCATTGTTTAAGTAATGTTTTGTGCCTTAACCTTAAATTACTTGAATTTCTATAAAATCATTCACAATTTATTTAAAAGCATTGTAAAACAGTATGACCCCGAGTCAGCTCACTTTAGGCAGAACTTATGATTTAAAACTCAATACTTAAAAAAATGGCATTAAATCCTACTTAAAAGGCAGTAAAGTTTTTTAAAAGTTTTTTTTATATATATATACATCCATCATAAAACTACTGCACCAAACCAAATCGACCTAACCTAATAAGAACTTTATGTAAACTTAGCACCTAAACAAAACTAAAATAGGCTAGCCTCCATATAAATACAGTCAGATGTTTATTCAAAATGTGGTAATTTGTAACACTGATTTAGTTTTTGATTTTTTTTTTTTGACCAATTAACTACAGTAACCACCACATAATAGTTTAAATGACATGTAAATTACATAAAGCAGTCTTGCAAACCATGGTATGTTGTCTAGCCCTATCAGCTATAGAATGATCTACAAGTAGAGAAGTCAAGCCTAAAAACACCTGTCTCTCCTTTACTTAAATGCCAAGAACACTTCGAATCCATGCAAGTGATCCAATGATACTGTATTAGAGGGAACTGGTGATCCTTCAGAATAGCCTATTCACTTATACAGACATTGATATAAAGGCTTCCTGTCTGAAGTTACCAGGTGGAGTCAAGTTCATTAAACCACTGTGAATAGTCTTCGCACAGTCTTTACACATCTAATGCTCTTACCATGACTAATGCTTCAAAGCAAATATTTGCCTCTATCCTGTATATAGATATAGTAGATGTAGATATACTGCTAGATATAATATATGTATGTATGACATATCTATATATATGAGATATAGAAAGCAAGGATGCATTCGATTGATCAAAAGTGACAGTAACATTTATAACATTACAAAAGATTTCTATTTTAAAGAAATTGTTTTAAAGAAAATTTCACATCTCCAAAAATGCTTTTTTTCAGGAAATGGAAAATGTGTTGTTTTTTTTGTTTGTTTTTAAAGTTGATATTGTGGCTTTATATATGTTCAGACACTTTTGTAATTATATTATTAACATTTTATCGAAATACAGCTCAAATGTCTGAGGTTTTTGACCAGCGAATTTCAGAGAATTTCGGACATTCTTGTTTTGTCAGACATTCAAACGGCCGCATCTGAGGCAGTAAGTGCACCAGCAGTAAGTGCACTTGCACTTTCAACTTACAGGTTATAAAGTTTACTGTAGCTATATGGACACTCAGTTTTTTAAGTCATTTGGCCAAGATCTCATAAAAGATGAAGTGCTTCACACAGGCCATTTAAGACAGTATTGACCATGACTCGACGACAAATGCTAGACTGAGGCACTCTTCTCAGCTCCTCAAATACATAAAACATTAGCCTTTATAAATAAAGTGTTTCTTGAAAACACTGTATTTATTCAAAAAAAAACTGTTCTTTTGCACTGCAAACAAGCAGAAATGGTTCAAACTGTATGGTGCTTTATTTACAATAGAGGTGGGTGGAGTTTTGAGGTTTTACAAGGATCTAATGGAGTTAATCACAGGCTCTTTTTATTACTTTTCATTATTTAAATATTTGCAAAACCCACACACAGAAGTAAATGGTGACCAACAGTCAATGATTTAAAGATGAATTATGGAGACACAAGGTTTCTGTCAGACAGCGATGAAATGCTGTTCTTTTTAACTTTCTATAACATCAAAGAATAATGGGGGGAAAAAATTCAACAGAAATATTAAATATTACTGTTTTCAACATTGAATCAGCATATTAGAATGATTTCTGAAGGATTATGTGATACTGAAGACTGGAGTAATGATGCTGAAATACATTTAAAATTATATTCAAATAAAAAAATATATTTTAAATAATAATATTTCAGAATATCACTGTTTTTACCATATTTTTTATCCAAAATAAAATGCAGCCTTGATGAGCATTAGATACAGGCAAAACATAAATAAAAAAAGATGTACAGGTCCAACCTTAATTCGAACACCATAGCTGCTCTAAATAAACCGTGGTCTGCAGGATGGAGGGTGGGTAGAATGAACAGCATGGAGCAGCTGACAAAGGGTGTACGAGACTTGTGAACATGTTACTGTGCGCTCTTGGGACAGAGGTTATGAATTATTGAGAGAGATGAACTTAAAATAAAACAGGGCTGGAGGTAGCTTGAAGACCAACGATGTGCTGACGGGCTGTAGGACACTTAGTCTTTTTGTGCCGCTTTCCCACCTCACCGCTATTTAACTGTATGCATCCCCCATAGTGAGAAACCAGTGAGAGTTGAGGAGAGGTAAAAAATGCCAGGCAACAGCCAAGCGGTCTTAACGTCTCTATACCATTTCCAGTAATCCTTTCTAAATGTCCCTGTTTATGAAAAACAATAAAATGCCAAAAGAGGTGAAGCAAAACCCACGTGTAGAGTAGCAGAATAACAGTAATAGCATGCTTCGGCCGACAACATGATCAAAGGCAGGCGCAGAAAACCGCTCTCTCTATTATTAGCACAGTGATGTCCAACTCGCAGCTCGGTGTAATGAAGCTGTTCAACAGCACAACTAACATACTCTGCTCACAGTATGAGCACAGATCGCAACAGCGAACACAGACACTGCTCTGCTACGATTACCACTGATTAGCTCACCGCCTCTCAAATGCTGTACGCTAATAACTGCTAATACTAACCCCCGCGGCGGTCGGTTTACAGAGATCACAAATCACTTAGCAGTGAGTACTGATAGAAAGCACCCTTTGATATTACAACTGGTATTTGTGTGCTAATGAAGTAAAAGGGTACATCAGATTTAGGACATTAGATGCTTTGGTTACAACTGCTGGCTTGGTGATATTTCACAAAGGTTTTCGTGGATTGATTTTGTTTTCTCTTTTTTCCCATCCAGGGCGTAAAACTGGATCTCCCCGCAGGGATCAATAGTGAATCTCTCGGATTCTAACATTTGGAACTTGTCCATCATGCAAAGCTCAATTTCATCACACAGGCCCCAAATGTCACACTGTTTAGTGATATTTTCAACTTAGTTAGAAGGTATTGGGTTGTGAGAAGATTGTTCAGATAACATGATTTCCTTGCTGAAAAAAACAGCAACTGCTTACTCCAATTTGAAGATGGTCTAATTGGATTAATACAATGGTTAATCTGGTTCTGTCAGGACCACTATCGTCAAAGATGATTGACAATTAGCATACAGTTTGGATTGGCGGAATGGTTCTGTTCTGGGCAAGAGCATGGATAAGAGCAGGGAGTGCAGCAATAACCCCCCTCAGGGTAAACAGAACAGAACCAACATGAATGTATTACAGACATCATTGACAATATTGTAATGTACAACATAATTCTAGAGATTCAAAGGGGAATCAGAATGCCAAATCCTGACTGGACGAGAGGAGAGGAGAGGCTGGGGATGGAGGAGGGTAATTAGCTCCTGACAAACATGATAGCTTGATAATACTGAAAGACCTTATTTAATACAGTGATAGGCGTTGTATTCCTAGACGTGGATCAGCTAAGAGTGAGCTGATGCGAGCTTGACTAACATGACCTGCCAGAACTAACGCTATACGCTTGATTTATTGCTGCAGGTAGACCTGGTTGACTAGCATGCTTTTACATAAATGATGCATACTGCAAACAAAGATCGCAAACTCCAATCAGACTGCCTAAAAGCAACTTCCAAGAATCAGTCCGCATGGAAAGTAATGTACGTGCCACCAGGCTGCTACTGTAATATGTATGCTCTGTGTTTTCTATGTTATCATGTTTGCTTGTATACCCTACCGTCTGACCCAGTTTCCCAATATGGTTGATTAGTTATCCCATTCACTTGTTATGTTAATTATCTTGTTAGTCCTCCTGATTATTTAAGCTCTGAGTTCTCCTCCATTCTTTGCCCATTCTCGTTTGTGTTATGTTGGCTGTTTATTTGTTCTCCTGAGCAAAGACTGTCAATTTGATTCTCATTTGTTTGTGCAATTTATATACAGCAACCTTAACAATTACATTTTTGAGGAATAATTTATCCTTGGATTTGCCAACATTTTTAAAATATGTAGCTTCAAAACGGGCAAAATAAGTAGTATCAAATTAAATATGTTCAGAATTTTGTTTAAAATCTGTGAAGAAATTGTTACATGCACTACTGGTCAGTATGTTTTTTATTTTTATATAAATTAATACTTTTCTTCAACAAGGATGCATTAAAGGTCCCATATTGTACACCTTGTCCTTAAGATTATATATTTGCAGTATAAGTACCAAAAACCATCCCAATATATATTTTTACAGCTCCTGTCTCAGAAGCTCTGCTAAGACCAGGGGTGCGTTTCCCGAACAACGACGTAACTCGCTGCTTAACTACCATAGTACGATGCATCGTTGAAGAAATCAACTAGCTCGACTGTTTCCCGAAACTGTATTGTCGCAAAGTGGTCGTTCAACCACGTTGGTTTATGACGTCACGCACGTGGTGGAGTAATAACTTATTTTAATGAATCTGTTTGAGATCGAATTAACGCAAGATGTTTTGCTATAAATTACAGACATGGCATCCGAGGACTATTTCAAATTTTTCTCAGTTATTTTGCTTTATTTCCCGATTCAGTCATAGGCTCGTTCTTACTTAGTAGAGCACGTTCGCACATGCGCAGTCTTCAAAAACGGTGCTTTAAATCTCTTGACAAATTAAAAGACGTAAATGACATTTGTATGTATTATAAATAAAAGATACAGATTGTACTGAATGTCAGCTTGCTTATTTTGCTCAAGATAAGGATTTATTAATTCCACATGTCATGCAATCTAGAAACTATGCTTCTAACCACAGGTCGAGAGCTGTCGTTCCAACCACACAAGTTTGCGATGCTGTTTGCGAATGTTCGTTGGAACGATGGTTTCGGGAAACACTGACTCGTTGAACTATGCTGATAACGACGGAACTTGCGACCATCGTTGGCTAACGATGCTTTCAGGAAACGCACCCCAGGTCGATTTTTGGCCTAATTAATATTCAAGAGCCTCTCTTCTGATTGGCCTGTTGTTTTCTGAGTGATGCACGGCCAGGTCAACCACAGGTAACTTAGGTCATGTATGCTGTAGCCTGCGGTGGCTTGGTGATGCTCACAAGGTAAGGTAAATAAAACACCTGTAATGATGCACATTGCTGAGGGAAATGTTATCCAGCCTTAAATGTTCGAGCCAGACTCAGAACCCGAATCGGCGACGACAGGAGGCAAACAACCACCTCCTTACTTTCGGTGTTATTGTAAGAGTATTATAATTACCATTACATCAATGCTGCACGCAGATTTAACGTTAACGCTAATTTAAACTGTAAACAAACTCAGAATTTTTTTTCAACGATTTAAATCTCCAAAATATGTACGTTAATAGCTAGTTATACACTGATTTTGAAACACTTAACTGCTTTATAATATGTAACGTTAGCAGACAGACACCGAATGCAGTAAGCTATGTAACTATTGCTTTCCTACTGATACAGTAAGTTGACGTGCTACAATTTCATTTAGAATGTAACTTTTTTCTGTAAAAGGTGTACTTGTAGTAAAGGTGCAAGGGTGCTCAAAGAACGTGAGAACATGCTGCAATTGACACTCAAGGTAAACTTGTAAAACTATGAACTGCAGCATCTTTGAGGAGAAGCTTCTTTGAAAAACCGGCATTGAACTGTGTCTGATTGACGAAGCAGTCACTCGTGAAATATGCAGAACTGACGGTTAAGGTCGAACTAATTGCTGTGGTGTTTCTCTTATGTTAATGTTGTTCAGAAGCCTGTGCATTGATGTAGTTTCGTGACGGTGGGCCGTGATTTTTGTGACTGAAGGCGGTGACTGAGTAGTTCTGACATCACATTTACGGAAGTCACAACGGCTCGTGAAAAGGCACAGCTACTTTATGCAGGCTGTGTGCATTTGTCTGTCGATTGACTGTTTTGAAACTTATATGGTAGTTTCATAGCCCCTAGACCTTGATTCAACATTGGTAAGACTAAGGGCCCTATTTTAACGATCTGAAACGCAAGTGTCAAGCGCAAAGCGCAAGTAACTTTGTGGGCGGGTTTCGGCGCTGTTGCTATTTTCCCGGCGGGATAAATGACTCTTGCGCCAGGCGCAAATCTAAAATGGGTTGGTCTGAAGTAGCTTCATTATTCATAGGTGTGGTTTGGGCGTAACGTGAAATAAACAAATCAGAGCGTCATCTCACATTCCCTTTAAGAACAGATGTGCTTTTTCCATAGCGGATTGCTATTGTAACGGCGGATTTGCCAGGCGCGCGCCAGGAGCGGTTCACAGCCAAGGAGAGCAACGCTTTCGTCACGGCCGTAAAAGAGAGAAGTTACATTGAAATGGAGAAACCCACCCAAATTAACTTCGGTTAAACAGGCGTATGATAATTTGGGTAAATGTGTAAGCTAGATGTATGCTTTTATAATAAATTGTCTGTCTATCTACTGTATCTATCTATCTATCTATCTATCTATCTATCTATCTATCTATCTATCTATCTATCTATCTATCTATCTATCTATCTATCTATCTATCTATCGTAATAATGTATGATTTGCAAAAACGAAAACTGCTGCTTCTGTGTAGATGAGAGAATCAAAGTGCGCGTTGTGCACACGCTACATTGATTATGGCCAAGCATGCGCCCTTAAAATAGCATATGAATAACATGCGCAACGCGCCACTGACTTTAAACTATTTTTTCCTGGTTAGTGGCGCAATTGTTTTCTAAACCTGCAAAATAGCATGAAGGAACGTTTGCGCCGGAACACGCCTCCTCTTTGTGCTGAAGTGTATTTCTTAGTTAACCGAAGTGCTTCTGTGGAGGGAAAAGTCCGCTTTGCGCGGGTGCAAAATAGGAATGATACATGCGTCGGTGTACAAAGTCACTTGCGCTGGGTGCAAGATAGGGCCCCATATGTTTCTTGAGCACCAAATCAGCATATTAGAATGATTTATGAAGGATCATGTGACACTGAAGGCTGGAGTAATGATTCAGAAAATTCAGATTTCATATCATAGGAATAAATTACATTTTAACATTTATTAAAATAGAAAACAGTTAAATGATAATAATTTTTCAGAATTTTATTTGTTTTTACTGTGTTTTTGATCAAATAAATGCAGGCTTGTTGAACATAAAATACTTCTTTTTTTAAAACATAAAAAAAAAAAAAAACGTTTGAATACTTGACTTTGGTGCTGACAAAATCTACACGCGTCTACGCTAATGTGTTTTCTGTGCAATCATGCTATTTATGTTAAGGTGATATCACTGAATTCAGAATTACCTACCTCTAAATGTCACATTAAAATCAAATAAAGTATCTAAAAAATAAAATAAAATAAAAGATATATGACTATATACATGCCATTTCGATGGTCTCTTCTCGTCTAGGAAGCCGATTGTTGTAGCCTAAAACATAAGTCTAGAACAAAAGTCTGGCCCTGCACGAATAGGAGACCAGCCAAACACAAAATATACTGCCATACACAAAAATATACCTTATACTGCTCATACAGTAAATGCTCATGGAAACCGCTGTTTCCAGCAGGGTTGCTGAGTCGGTTTTCCTGCGGTGTGGTAGCAGGCAGAGGGGGTGGGTGGCAGTTATAAATCTATGAGGGTGAAGCGTTGCTTGATGAAGCAGGTGCAGATCTTTACCTCCTCTGACAGACTAATCAATTCAGAGCGATACTTATCACCTGCTTGCATTCTCCAATACATCACACATGCACATATCTCATATCACATGCTCTGCTCCTGCCTTGACCACACAAAATAAAAAAATAAAAAAATTGTTCAAGCATGCTACATATATGTGATGTTGGAGTGATAACCGAACTATAGTACAATCTATTTAATAACAGACATGTCAGCAGTATCAGAGACTCAAAAGCACAGAAGATTTTGAAGATGACGGAAGATGAAAAACCTGGACTGTTTGGCTTAAAGTAAGCTTTTCTTTTGTGATATTCTGCATCCTTGAACTTAAGTGCCAGAGCGACAATGTCGGAGCAGGCAGAGAGCAACCACACTTCACAGAGGACAAAAGGCTGCAGCCTCCAGGAAGGCAAAGTGGGGATCTGAGGTGCAAATTGGGTTATGAGAGAAACAGACTGCAGGCGGAAGCACCGGAGCCTTTGCATTATTGATAACATAGCACCACAGCGGGCCTCGTTCGTACAGCGAGCCGCCAATTCTCAGAGCTGTGATTGGTGTTGTCAGCACAGAGGTCAACGCGGGCACGGCCTTCAGTCTGACAACATTCAAACACATCTGGAATTTATCGCCACGGATCAGAGGAGTCAATTCTCCATTTCCTCCAGGAATAAGGCAGCTGGCTCCCAACATGCGTAACATATAACCTTATGTCCTCTAAGATAAATGAAAAATGAATTTAGGAATCACATCATAAATGTACACAGTATAGAAAAAGGGGTATTTATTTGGAGATTTGATAAATATTTGCTAGAGAGAGAGAGAGAGAGAGAGAGAGAGATCCAACAATTCTGCAATATCAAACAATATTTTTTTTATGCAACGGGCCTGGTCTTATTGCGGATTAATTCATCACTGAAATTGTACTATCAAAGTGTACTTGCTCTATCTCTGAAATAACTTTCCTTTACAGGTGATTTTGTCTTATTTTCTCATCTCCTCCACCGATAACTAACGTCCAATTTCACAATCCAATAAATTACCAATGAATAAAAGTCCTGCGCTACATTTTTTTCCCCATTTCACTTGAAAATACATCAGATTACGAAAGTATGGGCTGGAACCAACGTTTCATGTTGACCTTACAAAAATAATTTGTATTTTGGTACTGGTTTGTGTGTGTGTATCACTGGATCACAACAGTCCTTAAAGGAGAACTCCGGTCAATTTTAACATTGACATCATTTTTTTGTAAATTTGGAGTGCTGTCAGTACAGAGAACAACGACAAAAATCGGTGTTGCCTACACCGTGTTATCCTGTTTTTAAAATTTGCACCCTGTTGACTTCAATGGGGCAAGTTTTAAACCTGCTTTTAGCCTCTTAACATCCTTGATGTGTCATTACAAGTGCCCAGCCATGTGAGTGATTCCTTTAGAGTTAACACGGGTGAATCTGACTGCAGTAGATGTGAAAGATATGAATAAAAATTAAGTTAATTCAGCCAGCGCACATACCTGTATTTTCTTCCTGTTTTCGGTCGAAGTCCACAGTAGTCGATTGTCGAGTTCACGCGCATAGGTTTAGTATCTATGATCACGCGCGTGAACTCGACAATCGACTACTGTGGACTTCGACCGAAAACAGGAAGAAAATACAGGTGTGCGCTGGCAGAATAAACATAATTTTTATTCACATCTTTCACATCTACTGCAGTCAGATTCACCGCGTTCACTCTGAAGGAATCACTCACAATGGCTGAGCACTTGTAATGACACATCAAGGATGTTAAGAGGCTAAAAGCAGGTTTAAAACTTTCCCCATTTAAGTCCACAGGGTGCAAATTTTAAAAACAGGATAACACGGTGTAGGCAACACCGATTTTTGTCGTTGTTCTCTGTACTGACAGCACTCCAAATTTACAAAAAAATGAGCTCAATGTTAAAATTGACCGGAGTTCTCCTTTAATATTACACCATCGAAGCAAAGATGAGCTCTGAATCACAGCAAAAATATGTATTGAGCCATGAATGTAACTGTGGTGTTCTGCACAACTATTAAGGCTGCATCGTCCCGTGGGGGAAAAGGCCATCTATATTTGTGACCCTGGATCACAAAACCAGTCACAAGTAGTACGGGTATATTTGTGGCAATAGCCAACAATACATTGTATGGGGCAAAATTATAGATTTTTCTTTTATGCCAAAAATCATTAGGATATTAAGTAAAGATCATGTTACATGAAGATATTTTGTAAATTTCCTACCATAAATATATAAAACATTTATTTTTGTGAGTGAATGCAGCACAATCGCGAACATAAATGGACAACTTTAAAGGCGATTTTCTCAATGTTTAGATTTTTTTGCACCCTCAGATTCCAGATTTTCCTTTGTATCTCTTGCAAAAATGTACCCATCCTAATAAACCATACATCAATGGAAAGCTTATTTATTCAGCTTTCATGTGATGTATAAATCAAAAAAAACAAACATGTGACGGGTTTTGTGGTCCAGGGTCACATTTGGACCTTAGATTTTCCAACTGTACATCCATTAACAGCTACGCAAGTTCTTTGGGCCCAGACTTGAAATACAGGGGAATAAATGTTATTTTCACTTGTTCAGAGTCTGAGAGAATAAGAGGAGGAGGAAGAGAGGGTGATGTAGTCTGAAAATGAGGTGCAGCTGTGTATTTGATTCCAGAAACGAGTAACACTGAAGCTTTGTGAAGATGTGAGCAAAGGGGGGTTGGCAACGGCCCTCAGATTGTTATTCAAGGAGTCGTTCCACATCACCCATCAGTCCCCCTTACTAAACATCTGGCATGAGGTAAAATTGCCCCTATGCGCACACAGAGCTTCAAGAGCTCTCTTTCAGCGAGAGGTCTCCGACTTCTGACTGACCCTCTACCACAGGAAAGAAAGAAAGAGCGAGAGGGAGCTCAGGAATAATGTAGCTGCTCAGGGAGCACTTGACCTTCAAAGATCCTCCGCTGTTTCAGATGAACTTAACAGGGATCAGGTGGGTCTAGACTGACTGCTGCTCCACACATACAGATTTAACACACACACACACACACACACACACACACACACACACACACACACACACACACACACACACACACACACACACACACACACACACACTTCCTCTGATATATGACAGGACACGCTGGTGAGAAGAAGAGGGGATATATGAACATAATCTACCAAAAGACGATTAAAAATGTCCCCCATAAGATTCAAATGTGTTTTGCAGGACTAAAGAAAAATCTTTCATAACATCTGTTTTAACTTCTAACATGTTCATATATCACCATGAGTTCATATATCACACAGAGCTCTCTTTTAAAATATGAAGTCTGTTTTTCTTATGAGCTACAAAGAGTCATTCCCCTTTGAGAGATTCAATCAACTTCATAGAGCACATCTGAGACAAAGATTTGATAGACCTCTGTTTTACTTTTAAGACAGTTACAGAATTTTGGTAATACTTTGTAGGGAGGGGGGAAATCCATAAAACTGTTTGACGTCTTAAAATAAATGATGGCCTTTTAAGGTCATTTAAAATAAATTATGGACAATTTGTTGGATTTTTCATTCCATGAACTTCCAATGAAAATCAAATGTTATCCTATATTTTGCCTCTTTTTCAAAAAAATTATAATTAAATTAAAAAGGAAGTTATTAGTTATTTTGTGGTACAAAACAATCCTATTCAGATCTATTTTATAAACAAATTTGGTCAAACATAAACTAAAAGCAATTAATAAGTATAGTCTGAATACATTAAATTTGTAATCAAATAGACTCTGTTACTAACTAAAATGTAGTAAAATATATGTTTGTCATGTCATGTTATATTTACATTTAAAATATTAATTTTGTATTTATGATATTATGTAAGTAAGGGATAATGTAGAGCGAGGCGGATGTTATAGCGAATACAACCCCGACGGGCTGATCAGGACCCCGATGCGAATCAGCCTGAAGGGGTTGTATTCGCTATAACAACCCCCTCATTCTACATTATCCCGCTTATTACATGGCTACCTACCAAATAAATCAATAATTTGACACAAAATATTGATTTAAAAAGGAGTTTATTGATTTAAAAACGATTGTATTGCTTCCGCTAAAGAAAATAGTCTGTTCCGTCTCTACGGTTAGAATCCTGCGTCCATAGCAACGCTCTGTTTTTCATGGCAACGGTGTGTTATACTTAGCAGCGGTCTGTTATCAAGAAATAACAGACCGCATTCTACATTAGAATTCAACCAAGCCATGTAATAAATTTATATAATTAGTAAATAGTGCAGAATCTTAAATATGTTTTATTCAGTTCACGTCAAAATGTTTTCCTTCTTTTAAATTGTTAAAAAATTCAGTCAATGTCACTGAATTAACATGACAATCGGCAAACAAATGATGCTAGACCTATAGTATTTCTCAGAACTAACTATTTTCTGAGCCATCTATATGACTTTTAACCAACTATGATTTCAGTGGATGTATGAAGTCAGTTCCCGTGAAGTTCACACAGAACTCCAAGCAGAGAAACCACTGGTGTCGTTCATCACATTAACTATGGACATAATCCACTAATGTTTGACATCCAGAGAGTGTCCAAATACTTGTTGGGGTCACAAATACACTAAAGAGAGCAGAGACACTAAAAATAGGAAAGGCTGGAGAATTAATCTTAGTCTGTCCTCCCTTCTGAAAAGAACAACATGGTTACACAGCATGTGTCTTTTGGATGCTGGTCTCCTCACCAAACTAGCAGTTTTAAAGTTCTTCAGTTAATCAACTGAAAATATGCTGGTTGGCCAGTTTCACCAGCTCTCTCAATACTGAGAGCCATGACCCACTTTCCCTACTGTGAAATCAAATCAGCCTAGTCTTAATCGCTTGTAAGGGGGACCCACAGGAATTCAACCAGGACACACTTTCACCAGCGGCCAGAATCTGTTTTCTGCCGTCACGACACAGAAAGATCTATGGAATCTACAGCAAACTGACCCAGTGTCTGCTGCCAGAAATGTTCGGACACTAACCTACATTTCCCAGAGATCTCCTCAGAGGAGCATTACACTATAAAAGGTCTTCCCAATCTGACTGTTAAATGTGTTTTTTTACTGATGTAACCTAATGTAATCAGGTTGATTCAGTCATATTAAATAATATTTTGGCTAGTTACAGTATTTTAGATGTTACCACATGAAGTACATTTCCTTTTTTTATATTTGTTTTATTTTTTTAACAGTGTATGCTGCCTCTAAATCACCCAGGGAAACGCCTACTTGAGTTCAGAAATCGTAAATATGAAGTGACACATGTTCAAGTGGTTTTGATCTGAATAAATGGATGGGCGCACTGGGGAATTGAATATTTCTCTCTCTTTTTCATCTCTCTTTTTGCAACCAGTGCCAACCAGTTACATGACTAGTTTTATAGCTATTTTTTCAACACAAGCTCGACGTGCCTCTACCTACATTTTCTCAACACTCAAAAAACGTACTAATACAATCACTGCAGTTTCCATTTGAAATGAACACGGGGGCAGTAAAACAGCAACAACTTTTATTCCTTTTCACACAAAATTATGACTACAGGGGCAGATTAATCGATTAATAAATACTTATTTTCATCCAGTTCCTTGCACAATACTATGTTATGACCTCTAAACATTTTTAACATAGTGAATCATTTGTAAACGAATACATTTTGACATTTGCATCACAAAACCAGCTCCATAGAAGACTTGCTCAACAGCTCACCGGGTACAACATTGCACGTACAATATAAGAGTAGCTCAAAGACCTTGTAGAAACAAACTAAAATGGCATGGTTGCTTTAGAAAATGTGTTTTTAGATCATATTTGCTTTTGTTAACACTCTTGGGAATGGTTAGGGTTCAGTGTAGGTGGCCAAACCAAAGTAATAAAACACTACCAGATTCACATGAATCTGTTTCAAATAAAACTGAACATGCTTTTAGTGCCACTCACTGGACATTTCACTTTGAAAGTGCCACATTTTTGAAGAAGTGTCGCCACAGGACTGTTTTTCCAATGAGCCTGGGTTGTATTTTTTATGAAAAGTACAAAATTATGCCCACAATCTAAATTGTGTAGCTAAATTGTATTATAACACACATTATTGTCAATGATTTTTAATTGACACTAACATAACTGACACTAACATAATGAATCAGGATTCAAATAAAATGCTGAGTTTCCACACTGGTAGATTAAACATATTGTAAATGTGGTTATGCTGACATGACCTGAACGCGGAGTTACTGTTTGTCATGCTTCACATTTAATCATATCAAAATCAAAGATTACGATTTGATGATATCACAATATGACCTGTTCACCGGTCTAACCCGTTCACCCGTTTCTAAGCATCACGCTGATACCATTCAGTTTCCTGGATCCTGCACGCGAAATGAATCATGATGTAGTGTTCAAAAGAGTGCAGGACAGCAGGACTTACTGAAGGGCATGAGAATGGAACAGAGAGAAATTTGATAAGCCAACTGAAGAGAGGGAATGAAAGAGTCTAAGTAGAAGGCGATCAACTAACGTCACAGAGGAGGAGTCAGTGGGAGTCAGTGGAGAGAGAAAGTATATTGCGTTCCAGGACAGAGGAGTGGAAGATGACAGGTGTCTGGGCTGCTCTAGTCTCTGCTGGAACTGTAATTGGTTGTGGCAGACGCAGACAGCATGAATGGCCTGCTTCAGGCCTCCAGGGGTCAGGTAGAGAGACGGAAGGGGAAAAAAAACAACTCATGTGATAGAAAAAAGAAAGAAAGGAAGAGACAGAACCAAAACAGTGTGCAATGAGTGCAATTGAGGATATGTATCCAGTGGTGTGTTTTGACAGCAAATCTCAATTTCATAATGATATAATCCCTGTGACAGTACACATCAGGTTATTTTTTGCCATGGACGTGTAGGGTTACTTGGAGAGAAAGAAAGGATGGCTGAAATCTACACAGCGCACAGGGACTTGTACAAGTCAGTTATTGTGTTTAATCAGTGAGACACTATCCGACATCAGTACCTTGGGTAACATGGAAGTCTGCATATAACACACTGACTGTATCTTATAAATACACAGCCTCGTGTCAAAATAGAAACAAACTCAAGCAACATTTGACAGAATCTAAAAATTGTACACAGGAACAGCCCAAAACATTCATTATAAATATCTACCCAGCTAAAAACATCTCATTGTGGTTTCCTGCAAAGTAGTTTCACCGATCATCTGATGCAAGAGCTTTTTTTCAAAACACCAAGCCTCAATCTGACTGGTTGGTTTTATGCAATTTCTGGGAATCTGACTGGAAAGCACAGTCTTGCTGAAAAACTTTCAGCTGGAACTTCATTGAATTGAAGCTTGACCTAGCACAGAATCTTAGATATGTCTTAGCCTACTCCTTTAGCATCACAACGTTTCATTTTCTATTCTTTTGTTCTTTGAAAATTAGATATTGGTCACCAAATTACAAAAATTCTGGCCATTACTGATAAGCCAACAATATATATGTTTTTTTAGTTTTTTTTTTTTTTATGTTATGGCTGATAATCGATAAACAACTGATCTTAAAAATCTATACTATTTTGACAAAATAAATTAGATGAATTAAAAATAAAACACTAAAAACTATCATTTTAAATGCTACAAGTGAATTTAGGCAGCATAACATTATAATGTACAGTATGAAAAATGGATATATTCATGTTGCTAAGATTAATACATTTATCAGTGTTAGTAGTACATTATTAGATGACATCAAATAACCAAAATGTAAAAATAGGGGAAATAAGATTGCACAATTAAATATTCAATATCAACTAAAACAAATTCATTTTCAATTAAAATCAGCTGATAAACAGTACAGTACTAATAAATGGCCCAGACTTTGTTGATATTCAGAAGTCTGGCTCTTTGAGACTACCTTCAACATGGTATATGCAAAGAGAAATGACCACTCTTCTATTCATGTAGGAAATGAGAGCTCAAAATAAATAAGCCCCGTCTACCCATCCTAAACACTAAACACGGTAATAGCCTTATTCATTGCTGATAAGAGCAGCCAGCAGCAACACAATAACTGACCTGAGAACAGACGCTCTTATCAGATGGACTCCCAACGCTGTGAATGAAGCCCACTGAAAGAGGACTGTGCTAATGAGAGCTCTCATGAGACTGAAGACACAGCCCGAGCATGTTAATGACCTTCAAGTGTGTGAAGGCTATGGGCCGGCCCATTTCATAATGCCATGTAGGAAAAAAAGTCACACATCAGGTTAAAGCACAAAGAAAAGAAGAAAAGCAAAAACAAGAAGTCATCTAAGCTTCAGGAGATGGGCCGTTCTGGTAAGATTGATGATAGATTTACAGTAAACTCATTAAGTGCATCTTAGTACATTTCAGCCAATTCAAATCACCAAATTCCACATCCGATCCAGCATTAAATATACATTAAGGAATCAATAATAGAAACAGCACAAGTTCTGTGTTAAGTTGGAGTTAGTAAATGATGACCTGCTGTCTTACATTCCTGGTGAAAGTGCTGACGGATTCTCATAACAATAACATCTACTTAAGTCAAGTCAAGTCAAGTCAAGTTTATTTGTATAGCGCTTTTCACAATACAGATTGCATCAAAGCAGCTTCACAGTATTAAATTAAAATAATACAACAAAGTTTGTTTCAAGAGGAATTTATTGATTGATAAAATTAAATTAAATATCCCCAAAATATCCCCAACTGAGCAAGCCAAAGGCAACAGTGGCAAGGAACCGAAAAACTCCATCAAGTGACCTAATGGTGTCCTAAAACTCCATCAGGTGCCTTAATGGAGAAAAAAAAAACCTTGGGAGAACCCAGGCTCAGTCGGGGGCCAGTTCTCCTCTGGCATTGGATAGAGGCCGGATTGTAGTTTGAACTGTAGGATTATATGAATGCCTGGCTGAAGAGATGCGACTTTAATCTAGTTTTAAACTGGGAGAGCGAGTCTGAGCAACGAACAGTATCAGGAAGACTATTCCAGAGTTTTGGAGCCAAATGTGAAAATGCTCTCCCTCCTTTGGTGGTTCTGGATATCCTAGGTATGACCAAAAGCCTTGAATTTAGTGATCTCAAAGAGCGCGATGGATTATAGGGCGATAGAAGATCCGTTAAATAGACTGGAGCTAAGCCGTTTAGGGCTTTATAAGTCAGTAGCAATACCTTGTAATTAATACGGAACTTTATAGGTAACCAATGCAGTGATGATAAAATCGGTGTTATATGATCATATTTTCTTGATCTCGTAAGAACTCTAGCGGCGGCATTTTGGACTAACTGTAGCTTGTTTATTGAGGATGCAGGACAACCAGCTAATAAAGCATTACAGTAATCCAGTCTCGAGGTCATGAATGCATGAACTAACTTTTCTGCATCAGAAACTGATAGCATATTACGTAGCTTAGCAATGTTTCTAAGGTGGAAAAAGGCTGTTTTTGTAACATAAGAAATATGATTTTCAAAAGACAGGTTGCAATCGAGTATAACACCCAGGTCTTTTACTGTAGAGGATAAAGTAACAGGACATCCTATGATGTTAAAGTTGTATTGTGCGAGGTTTTGTGGGCGGTTTTTTGAACCGATAAGTATTACCTCTGTCTTGTCTGGATTTAATAAAAGAAAATTACGCGTCATCCAATCTTTTATATCTTTAACACACTCTGTCAATTTGGAAAATGTAGCGTTTTCATCCGGCCGTGATGAAATATATATTTGAGTGTCATCAGCATAACAATGGAAACTAATTCCATGTTTCCTTATAATATTTCCAAGTGGCATCATATATATTGAAAATAACAGGGGGCCTAATACAGATCCCTGCGGCACTCCATAGTTTACTGGAGTTATGATCGATTTTTCTCCATTTAAATAGACAAAATGGTAGCGGTCAGATAGGTATGATTTGAACCAGCTTAGTGCTTGTCCTTGAACACCAGTATAATTTTGTAGTCGATCTAAGAGTATTGTGTGATCTATAGTATCGAACGCAGCACTAAGATCAAGTAAAACTAGTATTGAGATACAGCCTTGGTCAGAAGCTAAAAGTAAATCATTTGTGATTTTAACGAGCGCAGTTTCAGTGCTATGATGCGGTCTGAATCCAGACTGAAACTTTTCATAGATATCATTTTGTTGCAAGAAAGAGCCCAGTTGAGCGGACACCACTTTTTCTAATATTTTAGACATAAATGGAAGATTTGAAATGGGTCTATAATTTGCTAGATTATTATGATCTAATTGTGGTTTCTTAATGAGAGGTTTTATAACTGCCAGTTTAAATGTTCTTGGAACATGACCTAAAGATAAAGACGAGTTAATAATATTGAGGAGAGGCTCTTCCACTACAGATAACACTTCTTTCAGTAGTTTAGTTGGTATAGGATCTAATAAACATGTTGTTGTTTTAGATGAAGTGATAAGTTTATTTAACTCTTTTTGTTCTATAGTTGTAAAGCACTGTAATTGTTCTTTCGGGGTGATAATTGAAGCTGAATTATAAGGCGCGATTGAAGATTGAACGTTTATAATTGTGGTTCTGATGCTTTCTATTTTCTCAGTGAAGTAGTTCATGAAATCATTACTACTGAACTGTAACGGGATATTTTGTTCGGGTGACGTCTGTTTATTTGTTAGTCTAGCCACGGTGTTAAATAGAAACCTTGGATTGTTTTGGTTGTTTTCTATTAGTTTGCGGAGGTGCTCAGCCCTGGCAGCTTTTAGGGCCTTTTTTATAACGTGACATACTGTCTTTCCACGCGATTCTAAAGACCTCTAAATTAGTTTGTTTCCATTTACGCTCTAAAATACGGGTTTCTCTCTTTAAAACATGCGTAGTATTGTTATACCATGGTGCTTTATTTTTCTCTCTGACCTTTTTTAATTTAATAGGTGCAACCACATCCAATGTTCTAGAGAGAATGGTGCTCATAGTGCTAGTTAGTTCTTCTAGTTCATCTGTTTGTTTGGGTTCAGGCAGCAGCTGAGACAGATTTGATAAGCAATTTGAGAAATTATCTATGGTGGATGGGAGGATTGTTCTGCCTGGTTGATAACGCGACGCCGCATGACATATTACAGCAGTACGTAATATGCAAGTTACCATGTAGTGATCAGTGACTTCATCACTTTGTGGAATGATATCTATATCGGTTGGATCGGTTCCGTGTGATATAATTAAATCGAGTGTATGATTAAGACGATGAGTTGGTCCGGTGACGTTTTGCTTGACCCCAAATGAATTTAATAAATCTGTAAACGCAGCTCCTAACGCATCATTTGGATTATCTACGTGTATGTTAAAATCTCCAACAATTAATGCTTTATCGACATTGACTAATAGGTCTGAGAGAAAATCTGCAAACTCTTTTAGGAAATCAGCGTAAGGCCCTGGCGGTCTATATACGGTAGCCAAGGCTAGAGATAATAGGGATGTTTTTCTAACATCTAAGAGCGTAACATTTAGTACAAGTACTTCAAATGAAATAAACTTATAACCCGTTTTCTGAGTAACATTTAGAATATCTTTATAAATGGTTGCAACACCTCCGCCACGGCCAATCAGACGGGGCTCATGCTTATAACAGTATCCAGGAGGAGTAGACTCATTAATACCGAAATAATCATTTGGTTTAAGCCAGGTTTCAGTAAGGCAAAGTACATCGAAGCTATTATCTGTGACTATTTCATTTACAATAACTGCCTTAGGTGTGAGTGATCTAATGTTTAGAAGACCTAGCTTTAGAAATAGTTTTTGTTTACTAATAGCAACATTTTCTGTTTTAATAACAATTAGATTTTTCCTAGATCCTGCATTAGATTTATTATTTGATCTCACTAAACGAGGAATAGACACGGTTTCTATGCAATGTTCTACACTAGTATTTATATCAGTTGAATTGGTGCAGCAGAGACTATGATTTGGACTTTTGGTTACTAGTCAAAGGGTATTTAACATTTTGGAGATGTTATCTGACAGAAGATCCGCTCCGAATCTGCTTGGGTGTAAGCCATCAGCACGGAAAAGCCTAGGACGCTCCCAAAACAGATTCCAATTATTTACAAAGAGCAGTTTCTGCTCATTGCACCATGACATTAACCATTCATTTAGCGCAAATAATCTGCTGAATTTTTCATGCCCTAGTCGGTACGTGGGAAGCGGTCCTGACACAATGATCGTTGTTTCAGGCGATGTGCTGCGTACCGTATCGATTAGATTCCTGAAGTCTTTCTTCAGAATCTCCGTCTGGCGCAGCCTGATGTCGTTCACTCCCGCGTGCAGGACCACAGTTCCGACGCGCTCGTCACCGTTCAGGATCTCGGGAACGCGAGCAGCGATTTCAGAAACACGAGCACCAGGGAAGCAGTGACTTTGCACCTTACTTGTACCTAACGTAGCGTGTACGTGCCGAACGATGGAATCGCCGATGATCACAGCATCGCGTTCTGTTTCGCGTAGAGGGGAGAAGCGGTTTTGTGTCGATAACTCGAAAACCGGGAGGGTCGGAGAAAGTCTTGGTCTAAACCTGACTCGCGTCTTCCGCTGCGGAACCACCCAGGCTTCGTGGTGGCGTGTTGGAGCCGGAGTGAACGAGACCATGGCTGATTGCGACCGATGCTGAGGAACGCACGGAGTAGACGCGGTCGGAGTCAGCGGGTTAGTAACGTTAAACACTGATTTGTGTGCGTCGGCGCGTGATGTTTCAAGAGCCAAACACCGGTCTCTCAGCTCGGCCTGTCTCAATAAAAGGTTGTGGATCTGTTTCTCAACAGCTTCCAGCTCAGACTGCAGTGCGTGAAGCTCAAATGTGTCCTCACCTGCACCAAGCGGTAGACTACTTACATCTGATATATTCGCCATTTTAACAGATGGACAGTGAGTTAGCAACGAAGCTACCAGTGATGCTATCAATATTAATACTAATTTATATTATAAGTTTGTTTGTAAATGAGTGTGGAGAAGACGCGTTCAGCCGTGATCCACGGACGTAACCTTTAAGAGTATGCAGCGTTGGATCACTAATAGGCTTGAGACGCGTCTGCTCAACAGTCCGCGTTGTAACTATGAGGTTTTTTAGTGGTAGGGGTGTAGAGTAGACGCACGATAGGCGAAAAAAAAGTGTTTGTTTATAAGTGAGTGTGGAGAAGACTCGTTCAGCCGTGATCCACGGACGTAACCTTTAAGAGTATGCAGCGTTGGATCACTAATAGGCTTGAGACGCGTCTGCTCAACAGTCCGCGTTGTAACAATGAGGTTTGAGCAGTAGTGCTTCTCAGTGAGGAAGAGTAGAAAATGTTCGTTGTAAGCGGGTTTAAAGAGAAAAATCAAGAATTATAAATCAAATCGATAGAGCTCCAAAAACAACAACGCATTCAGACGCAACGCATGATAATGACAGGACAAGACATTATTCACCGTGTTTGTTGAGTGTTTCTTATTCACCTGAGCTTTTATGAACTCAAAGGCGCGAGAGAAAATAAATAAATAAAAATAGCTGAGCGCAAGGGTGGCGCGTTAACAGGCTAGCGAATTACTAGCGTGTTATGCGTCAGGGTTGGGTAAGCTGTATTTAGTAGTAATATAAACAACTAGAAATTGTAGTAAATGATGGTTCAAAACAAGGAAATACGAGGCTAAGACGGAGCTTACAGCTCCGAAGCAAACACACTCACAGCAGGCAGCGAGAAAAATCAAGAATTATAAATCAAATCGATAGAGCTCCAAAAACAACAACGCATTCAGACGCGACGCATGATAATAACAGGACAAGACATTACTCACCGTTTTTAAATGGAAAGTTCACCGAAGCATTTTAATTCTGTCATTATTTAATCAACCTCATATCATTCAAAATCACAAAAAAAGATGAATTTTCAAACAATATTCTGTCTACTCTTTTAATATAATGAAAGTGAATGAGGACTGAGGCTTTCAAGCTTCAATAATGACAAAAAACTACCTTAAATGTATAATGAAAGTCATTATTTACTGAAATTCTATGATACTTGGCTACTTGTGAACTGTGAACAATGTCTTTTTAATGAATCAGTTGATTTAGTTCACAAATCCAACTGATTCAGTCCTTGAGTTCAACTCGACTCAATCATCCAGTCACAGTTCGCATGAGGAAAAGATTTTCAATAAATAACAGGTTAAACTTCAGAAGATTTAGAATATTGCATCTTACTGACTATTTTATTATGCTTTTTGGAGCTTGAAAGCTCTAGTCTTGACTTAACGCAAGTTAATAGAAAATAAGTGACCAATATATAATTTTTTTCATAAAACGCTAACATGAACATGAGGGTGAGGTAATAATGGCTACATTTTAATTTGTGGGTGTTCCTTTAATACAAAAGGATATGTTAAGTATAAGTGATTTAAACCATTAAATCTTTATTTAATCATCCGAAACTAAAGTAGGCTGTATAATTTGATGTCCGCTGTAGTTTTGCTCAATATAGCGGTGCTGAAAGTGCAGCAGTGCCCTATTATCACAATCTACTCACCAGTCACACACAGACATGCCTTCTTTCTGATAAATGTCATTATACCCAAAAAGTGCATGAAAAACTTTTAAAATACATGGCTACAAGGGTATTAATATTTCATAAACAATACCGTATGCGTCATCTGAGAAAACCATAGAGGGAATGTGCTACATCCAGAGGTCTCTATGGAAATGTACAAGCGCTCTACCCTGCACAGAGGACAACACGGCTCAACCAAACACACACGCTTGCACCTTTTAAAACACATTTATGCACGGCTGTCAAAAAACGCAGACTTGAACAAACATACGCTGATGATCAGCATTCAAATGGACTTCCTTGCTGATTTCCAAATGAGAAGCGTTGACGGGCAGCATGTAGCCAAGCCTAATTGAATGTCATCATTTTCCATTATTTGTTGCCTTTTTTAAATGAAAGCACTTAGCCTTTTTATTCACGTTTCTCAGAGACAGTTGGATCCATGAGTCCTTATGAATATTTAAACAGGGACCAGCAGTTTCATCTCCTGAGTGGTCTCTGAGCGTCGCTAGAGCCTGCGTCGGGAAGGAGGGATGACCATTACCGAAACTCGACCATGGAACAGCTGAAGAAAAACACGGATATTACAAAAACAGCACTATGGAAAATGTCAGTAATTAGAACTGGCTGCCATTTCAGAGGCAGAGCGGGCCCGGCTAATGAGTCCATTAGCACCTTCCTTGCATAAAGAAGACAAGCAAAAAAGCCTCATTTTAATACATTAGCCTGCTGACAGTTTCACCGCAGAGGCTATTCAGCGCAGCTGACACGCTTTTCCAAGGGCTCTGACCTTTTGTTTGCTGAGCGCTGGCTCAGAGGAGAGAGTGGATTCAGCTCTCCAGGGCATAAACACTGGAGAAAGTGTGAGAAACCAACACCTTTTGCTTCCAATGGCTCATTGAGAATATCAGCAGCTCACTGCATTTTCAGTTACTAATGGTACAGAAGAGGTAACATAACGGCCCATGCGGGCATAAGTCAAGCAATGTTTCCAAATTTAGCCAGCACTCAAGGCCTCGAAAACATTCAAAAAGCTTGCCGTTTGGGTGAATACACATTTCACCTTGGCCCACAACCAACAAACTGTGAAGTGTTCTCGTTTTTTTCACCCCTAAATTTCACTCTGCTTTGAAATTTCATCAGAGAAAAGTAAAAGTCCTTTCACTCCCACTATTCTCAAAATATTCTAAACGTCCTTGCCCACATACTTAATTGCTTAGTTCACCCGAAAATGAAAACTCTGTCTTCTTTTATGTCTCAATGGCATTCCGAACCTGTATGAGTTTCGTTCTTCAGTGGCACAAAAAAGGAGATGTTTAGCAGAATGCTCACACTTTTCCAAACAATGAAAGTAAACAGTGACAAAGGGCTGTCAAGAAAAAAAGCTTCATAAAAGCAAAAAGACTGAAATTTCAGCAGCCATTAGTCCAGTCTTTAATGTCACATGAGCTTTCAGAAATCATTCTAATATGCTCAAATATTAGCCTAATATTTTTCATGGAATTCATGAAACCTTTTTTTTTCAGGATTCACTGATGACAAGACAGTTCAAAAGAACCAAATTTATTTGAAATAGAAACCTTTTTTAACATTTTACGTATTTTGTGTCACTTTGTGCACTTTATTGTGCAAAGTAACATCTTTAGCAACAGTGTGAAAGTGAATAGCACATAACAGGCACAATAGCGATATAAACATACATAGCTCAATACGCATCTGGTTATGACTAACCATGCGTCAACGTTTTCAAATACCTCAGTTTTCAAAGTCCACACTATAATTCATAAACAGCATTTTCAAATTTATCCACTTGGGAAAGCATTTTCAAAAGGCTCAATTTTTGCAAGACAAAAACGCAGTTTCAGTGTGGATAAAAGCCAATACGGAGAGAAAAAGATGCGTTTTCAAACAAAAACATTAGTGTGGACAAGGCCTTAGTGAACTAAAGCCTTAAATGTTGTTGCAATGAAACATCTTTTTTTTCCCGGTACTGAAAAAGGATCTGAATTTCTAATTATGCTGTTCTATCGTGGTCGATCATCTCCCACCACAACGATAAGGCTCCACGCTAACCAAAAGTGGCCTACGGCACAAAGCAATAGTTCCGTGATTCCTAATCCCATGCTAAGCTTTCCAATATCTGTGAGTTGTCTACCTGTCGATTAAACAACCGCGTGGTCTCCAAGGCAGCTATTGTACTAATAGCAGAAACCATTTCTAGAGAGTCTGCCAGCTTAATACAGATGGAGGATCATTCACAAATCCTCAATATAATCAGAGCTTACAGGGATAACTCATGTATTAAATATGAAAAGCCATCTGCCGGCCTGATGTGTAATGCAGTTACTATGGTGAAAAAAAAGAAAAAAAAAAGCCTGTGCTTACACATACCACACACATCCAGCTATAATTCACTGCCTGAGATGAAGGATAAGGCCATATATTAGGAGACCTCTGGCCTTGCGCTGCCAATAGACCTCCATGATTAGCCATTTCGTCATGCCGGCCTGATGTGGACCACCACACTGAGAAACAGCTCAACACGGTCAATCTCTATTTATTGAGTCTTGTGCTCTGTTAGCAAGGCCTTTCGGTGAGTTCTTATTTCTCTTTTCCACTGACCTCTCGCATGATTGATTGAATGATTCAACCGGAAAAGATACAGCTAGCTTTGTCTTGAATAAGGTTAATTGACCGGTAGAAAGCAATTCATTACACTGGCACGTTCTGATAAGATTATTTTGCAAAGAGAGACCATTCCTTGACCTGCTGCATCAGAAGGAGGGAAGGTTTCAAATAGGGATGGTTGCCATAAGCCGAATTCCGAATTCGGAAAGGAGACAAAGGATTTTATGGAGCCCCTAAAGGAACATGGTGAAGAAAAAAAATAAATGAAATGGGAGGACAAAATATATTTCAATGCTTTTGCATTCTCTCGTAATTATATTGGGTTAGGGCTGTGCGATAAATCGATTTTAGCGATTAACTCGAATGTGTAGTTTACGTCGATTTGTTTGAATGAAAATCGGTTTTCTCTTTAACATTCGCCGACGCTCTCCTCTGGGCTCCCATAGTTCCGAACGGGCTCAGCGCTCCCCGCGCGTTTGCCATAGAGATACACAAACAATATGGCAAATGAACAAGGCCGCGGCAGCACAAGCACACCCACCAAAAAGCAACCTACAGTCTTACAAACTTACTCTGATTTCATTTTCAATACAATCAAAAACTGAGACGCAAGACATACACATTTGAATGAAACCAGAGATTGCGTCTGCGGTGATCCGAGACATGGATGTGCGCTGTGTTATAATGTTTAAATGCGCGAAGTGTCAGCGCTCTCCGTATAATGTATGATCTCCGTGTTGTGCGCAGCCTCACGTGTTAAAGTAAACAACTCAGCCAGTGATAGTTTGCTATTCCGCCTCTAGAGGCCGCTCTCACTTTGTATAATGCCAGCAGTCTCTTCTCAGGCTCTCATACTGTGTAATGACAGCGCACCTTCTCAGCCGCTCCAGCAATGGACGCAACCCGGAAAAACTATCGGTGTGGATTTTTGCCGATAATGATAGTTCCACCAATCCATGAATCAGTCGACCTCTAATATTGTTATTTCTGAAATATCCATAAGAGAAAAACTATGTAGGATACTTTATCCCAAAATTCAATGTTCTCAATTTGACCATACATTTCTAGAGTTATGAATGATCTGGATCCAATATCAACAGTCACTTTAAATATAAAAATCTTGATCAATCGTTCTTGACTGAGCGGAATTCCAAAATATATTAGTGGATATTTTTACACAAAAATAACTAGTTTTCTGTTATTTTAACTGGATGCCACTTCCAGAATTAAACAAGAGGTGTAGTGCGGTCATGTGACAACAAAATGCCATTCTACTCTCATTCACAAATATCAGGAAGTAGATATTAGTACCATTAAATTAGCATAAGCTAAGCTAACTAAAAAATTCATAGCAACAGAGCAAAAAAAGCACAAAATCAATGGAGAAGAAAATGGAGAAAAAAATGGAGATGATATCTGCTTGCGAGCGGTATGGTGTCTGTAAACGTTTCATCATGAAGGTGTTGTCATTAGCTCCTCAGCAGGTCCCTCAGTGTTGCTCTAGCCTGTCCATTAGCAAACAACATGAACCACCTCAGCAACCATGAGATAGGAAGCAAGCAGCCCAATGCACAAAGAAAGAGAACAACATCCCCACAATTACACTCACAGGTGTAAGTCATGCTTTACTCACTTCCACTCCTCTTTCCAAAGTCGTCTGAAATCTCAAAGTTGATAAAAGAAAGTACACTGCATAATGATGCTGCATGCAAATAAATAAAGATCAGTAGGAGTTTGCAGAAGAGCAATCAACAAGAGGTTTGAAACTTTGAGAGCTGTGTGGGTTGCTAGATATTTACTTTTTAATGTTTTGACGTGTTTGCAGGCTATGCAGAAATCAAAACAGCAAAAGAATAACGTTAGACGAATTAGGAGCAATTTAAGCGAGGTTGATCCCAGCGGATAAAAAAAAATATATATATATATATTTTTATATATATTTTAGAACAATGCATTTTTATTTATTTATTCATTTATTTATTTATAATACATAAATAACTAAAAATGCATGTAGCATATAGCATTTGAAAAATGAATTTGCTTAATAAAATTATGTTTTAATGAAAATTAAGAATGTAAATATGTAATATTAGTTTTAAAAAAAGGTGTAAACTTGAAAACGTTATTGTGAATATACATATGGCCACTGGTACCTTATAGTTTAAATATTAAACTCAATAAATCAAAAAGATCTGGGGTTTGAGCTAGTATTACACTTAAATGAGGCAAAAAGATTTGAAAATAATGATTCAACAGCTTGCATAGACTTCTTTAAAGAAAACTTCTACAAACTCATTCAATGAACGCACACACTCTTGAATTAAAGCAAGACTGCCTGCTGGAGGCCTATGGATTTGCAAAGCAAGTAAACAGAACAGATAGTCTATGGAATGCTATGTCTCAATAATTTGTATCCTGGAGCATAACTACCTTCCCCAACTCAGGGAAACAAGGCACGGAGTGAATCTGAATGAGTCACAGAAGCCCTCAGCTACTTTCATTGCAAACTTATTTGCATTTGCTCACAAACACACACATACATGCTCACTAAGCATACAAAGGGACTGCAACTGCTAAAAAAAAAACAGACTGTGGATATTTCATCACTACAGTACAGAGTGTGCCATATTAACCAATAAATCCCCTAATAAAGTCATATAAAACGTGGGTTTTGTTATACAGTGGCCCTAAAAAGTATTTGGACAATTTAGCCAAACTTAAAATACATGAATGGCATTGCATTTTGTAAGAAAGTACATTTAATTTAAAAGAAAGATTGCATACACTTGATGACTTCAAACATTCAATAAAAATTACCTAGAATACACTAAAAATTAAATGCAAAAGAAAAGAAAGGTTAGCTTTGTTTGGCCTAGCATCGTTTACAGAATATTTGTATGGACTGCAATGGCATTCAAACATATTAATAGGGATGCACTAATATTAAAAAAAATTACCAAAGCTGAAAATTATTTTCATGTTATGGCTGATAACTGTTAAATGGCAGATATTAGAATTTGTACTATTTTTTCTAAATTAATTTTAAATTTTAAATTATTATTTTTTTAAACATATTTTATTTAAACGCTAGTAAATGCTAAGTAAATTTAGGCATTACAATAAAATAATCTACAGAATAAAAATAAAAAAACGATATTCATTTTGAGATTTGCAACATTTAAGATTACATTTAACAGTGTTATTAAATTATTAGTGTTCATTTTGAGATTTAGATGAAAGCAAAGGTAATCTAAATGTAAAATAGGAGGAATGAGCATGCACAATTAAATATATCCAATATCGACCAATAAAGATTTTTTTTTATTTTTTTATATTGGCCGGTAACCAAACAATGCCATTGAAATGAATGGGAAAAGTGTCCCAATTTACCGTGTGCATCCCTACATCTTAAAGTGTAACTTGAGAGTACAGATGTGTCTAAATTACTTTTTAATACCACTGTATATCTAAAGTTGCCAACACAGGAGTACAATAAGATGCATAGAAAACTCACGCTGGCAGTAGTCCTTGTTCTCTTCGAAGCCCGGCTTGCAGACACAGCGTCCAATGGGCACCAGCCATCCGCCATCTCCACTGCAGTACATCCTCGGCGCCTCAAACTCCTCAGAGTCATTCACACAAGATCCCCTAACCTCCACCAAAGCCGAATCTCCCCCTGTCACCGTGTCGGGAAACTGGGCCAAGTTCAGAACGGCAAGAGGACACTTCTTATAGAAGACCCTCAGGGACACCAAAGCAATGCAGGCTCCAACATCTTGGAAAGCCAGGTAGAAACCCTTCTTGCTCAAGTTACTGATGTCCCTGACTTCTGTGTTTAGTTTCATGACGCGATCGCCCACGTCAGTCTGCGTGAAGCTCTCGTCAGCTGCGATAGTGTCGATCTTTATGTACTGGCTCTCCTTGATGAACCACAGGTTGGCGTTGTTGGACTCGTAGTAGTACATATTGAAAGTTTCTTTGCAGGTGCCAGGAACTCCAGGCAGACTGTTGCAGTCACGCAGGGTGAACTTAATCTCGATGTAGACGCGCTGCGCTCCATCTCGTGGGATGTGGCGCGTGCGTAGCCAGTTGTTCTGATTAGCCTCCATCACATTACACACCTGGTAGGAGCGCATTGGGGTGTTCCTCTCATCCATCACACTGATTTCCTCCCACTGCAACAGACAGAACAACTGTTATGATTGCAAAAATGTGCACACAAAAAAACAAAATCCCAGAAAAAAACTATTTTATATATTATATGAGGATGCAAGTTTGCCAATCTTGAACTCTGAGCTTAAATATTGCATGTATATTGTGTAAATATTTGTTATGTATTATTTGTATTAATGTACACTTATGGAACACATAGTATGCTTCAGTTAGTTTGTGTGAGTGTGTATGTCTCCAGTTGCATAGGCAGCAATAGATAGAGTATGTGTAAGGGACTCGTCTCCCATCATCTCTTGCCATCTGCTTCCACTTGTCTACAGTTCCTTCATTTGGAACACTTCATGCATAAGTAACATTTCACTCCTTAAAGGGAGAGAAAATAAACCATCCAGGGAGTCTTAGAGGGGCGGGCAATTTCTTCAACGGCTGGTTCTCAAAAAAAGATTCTGATTTGCTTCAATAAATTCTATTCCTTCTCTGTATAATTTGCAGCGGAGATGAGCTGGAGGACCACCGGCTCAGTTCTAAGTGATTTTAGAGATTCATTTGAGCTGCTGATCAATCAGCGAGTAACGTACTAGACTTCAAATACTATGCATTCAGGAATCACTGCTTGACCACTTGAGTTGCCACTTGAAGGCATTCATCATCATTTCCGCTCAAGATTTCTTGAACAGTGCATGATGGGAGCAATCCACTGGAAAAAGAAATAGAAAGTTATGGGCTTTTAAAGAGCTCTGTGTTCTTTTGAAAAAAAACTGTCATCTTTTACTCACCCTTATGCTGTTCAAAACCTTTTTGACTTTTATCTTCCATGGAACACAACACGAGAGTACCTTACTCACTGAGCTTTCAAGTCCCAAAAAGTATACAAAAACACCATAAAGTATCATTAAAAGTGATCAATAATGACTTGTGGCCTATATTCCAATTTTCCTCAAGCCATACAATGGCTTTGTCTGATAAACAGAAAGTAGCTATGTTGGACACATCAACAAAATCTTACTTTGTTTCGGATATGTTCAATGAATAGGTTGATACAAAATTTGATCTGAATGATTTGACTCAATGATCCAGTTACTACAGTTAACACAACAGATCACTGAAATAAATAACAACTTTCAATCTGTTTATCATACAAAGCTATCGTGAGACTTGAGACAGCATGTGAATCGTTTGATACTTTTATGGTGCTGTCGTTTCCTTTATGAAGCCTAAAAGCTCCAGTCCTCAATAATGGCAAAGAGCTACCAGTACATAAAATATCTCATTTTGTGTTCCAAGGAAAAAACAAAGTCAAATGGGTTTGGAATGACACAAGGATGAATAAATGATGACAGCTTTTTCATTTTTGGGTGAACTAATCCTTTAACAACCCTTAAACTGATTGGCAGTGAATATGGGTGCACATTTAATCAAATGGTCAAGGAGACTGAGTACATCAGAATGTCTAAAAAAGAGCCATTTTCCACATCAGTGCATTCAAGCATTTGAAGTATTTTATACCACGCGTCAGCACAGTCTGGAGTGCACATCACTTGCCGGCCATGCCATTATGTCATAGCAACAATGAGAGCGTTTATGACACGTTGCCATTAGCTTATAGCTTAAAAAAAAGTGATCGAGGCTCAGGGTCAACTGTTAGAGCAGTTTGGCTTTAAACTGAGCCATATGCTGACTGGTGGGAATGGGTGGACATTACAGATCAAAGTGACAGAGCCACTAAACGTCTTGGGTATGTTCTTTCCCTTTGAGTGGAATAATTACGACTTTTGAAGGAATATTTATGTAGGGAAAAGGGCAGGTTTATGCCTTTCTGTTTATTTATTTTCAAGAGTCTGTCTGAACCCAACTGCTACGGAAAGTTTCTTTGGATTTCCATTGTCTGAATTCATGAAGTATTTTACCACAGATGGGTGGTTACACAAAAGTCTAAAGGGTTGAGTTACACACCCCAAATCTCCAGACGCACATATACAATTTAGTTACACATTTTTGTATGCCACGATAGGGCAGGAGCCGTGCAAAGGAAATTGGCCATGTGCAGTTGATATTCATGAACGAACCTATCTAACTTCCAGCAAAAGCATACACCGAAACGTTCATAAATCCACCTACGTACAGCTAGTTCAACACACACTCACAATTGTTAAGTGAAAAACAGGTTATTTGGACAGGAGGTAAAGCTTAGCCACTCTCAATCAACGTAGCGGCCATAAGTGTGACGTGGGCGTCTTGTTAATTAGCGTCTCCAGCTGGCCGCTTCCCCTAGAGTCTCTTCTGAAATACCTTAACTCCATTCCCCAGTCACCCTTCACAGGCTCTGGCCGCTTTGAAGCCAGGCAAATATGTCAGATCAGGGGGTCTGCTTAGCCCTTCATTGGCTTAACTTAATTGCAGGCCCACAATCATCTGGTAGTTTAAGATACTTAAATGCAATTGACTTTAAATCCCTAAAAGAACGTCTGTTTTTTGGGGGGAGAAGGCCCCTTTTGGAGGACACGTTAATAGGGCTACCTGTTTTCTATCACTCTAGGTGAATTGCTCCCTTCTATTTTAGTAACAGACACGCACACATACCCTAAACGACTATGGCCATTTGAGAGCCAATCCAAAACAAACCTTCCACATCTGGGACAGGGAAAGCTGTATTAGTCTTGACCTGCGAGGGTCAAGTGGCAGGCGATTGAGTCAGTAAGGTAAATATCCAGCGGAGGTGAAGCGGCTGCTTTGGGAACACATCGGCTTTCCTGTGAGTCGCTCCACAACGGCGCACCATCGGCGGGTTCAGTGGGTCACGGATCGCCATGATAATCCTCAAGTATGAAACGCAAGCCGCAGCTGCGAGACCTGATTTAGCCTTACAGTTCACTCCCATTAAACAACTGCCATATCAGCAAAACAAAGAGACTCCTACTATCACTGAATCTAAGGTAAACACAGCACAAGGACAGGGAGGAATGTTCCCTGAAGAGTTTAACAGACGTAATGTGGAAACAGGCCAATTGGCAGAGACTCTCACAGCACTGTATGTAAGAGTATCACTCAATCCAGTAAAAAAAAAAAAAATCTCAATTTGGATTCTTAAACTGATCGGTTAGGGTAAAATTTAGTTAGTGGTTTGCTGTAAAGTTAACTTCCAGATTGGCCTACAAGAATACATTGTCTCTGCAGCACCATCTTATCTAAAAAAAAACATTTTCAGAAAAATTCTGTCGAAATTTAAGTTGATTTGTATAGCGCTTTTCACACTACATATTGTTTCAAAGCAGCTTTACAGAAAACCAATAGTCAAATCAGTGATGTGAAGCTTAAGATCAGCCATCATAACTTGTTAATGATGCACAGTTAAAAATATGGATTATTAATTTTGAGTTCTGCTAAAGAAAATAGTATTTTTAATAAACAAAATCTAAAACAATTACTAGCAATTGTGGATCTTTGTTGTGATCCATTAAATTGATGTTGGCGTTAGATGATAGCAAATGTAATCTAAGATGTAAAAAAGTCAGAAACAAGCATTCACAATTAAAGAAAACACTAATATTGGCCGATAAGTGATATGGATAATGGTCCACTCATACATCCCTAGAACACACTAATTCCAAACCTGCGTACTATGTAGGACAGATAGTACGCAATATGGAATGCAGTCTTAGAGAAACAGCCCCCAGTAGACACTCCATTCGTCTGCTGAGGAGCTGGTGATGTGCTCACTCACACTACAGCAGCGCTCAGTCCCACTACAGAAATCCAAACACTCCAAGCCGTTTACATGAAAAATCTCATAAATGAAGTTTGGTTTACAGGATGCATCTGTTTTGAGGATCTTGCTCTACAGTGTTTGCATTGTCTTCCATGACTTCAATTTGAAATGTCATTCAGTATTCACATGATTTCTTAGGGAGAGGTGCCGGGTTTGGGTTATTGACAACATATCAGCCTGTTATGCAATGCAATACTCTGTTATGCAAGTCTAATATTTCTCGTTTTGGGAAGGAGTACATGTCTGTCGCACTATTTTCAGCAAAAGTGAATAATTTGTAAATTCCATTCATCTCTAGATTAAGCTGCTACACGACACGTCTCGTAGACACGCGTGTGGGGCACGGGCAATCTGATCTAGCTTCTGACGTCTCTATTAAATCATTTAAAAGTCAGCTGTGAAATCCCCGAGATTGATTTTCTTTTAAGGTTACCATGGTTTTTGCAAACTTGATTATTTTTAGACCACTTTGGGTGCATCAAAAAAGACAGAACAGGCCTCCTCTACTCAAAATAAACGGCTCCTTCTTCTGTTCTCTGGCACAGGGGATTGTGTTCCTGCTTTAGAGACTCTTAATCTTGACGTCTTCCTCAAATAAATTGGAAGTAAGCGACCGGGTAAGTTGGTGTTAAGCCGAAAATGAATGCCTCTTGGCTGAAAACGAGTTAAGCTCGCTAGACTTCACAGATGACCTTGACACCATATCCTACAATTTGCACATGCAAAAAACAGTGGCTCCTATTTATAAGAACTTGAGAACGTGCTTACAGCCTTCCTTTCCCATGGGCTCGATGTATGCTGTATCCACTCTTATACATATGCATGCGCAGCTTGGGTCTAACCATATGCAATTCCAGCACATTTAAGATGTGATGGCGTGATTACAAATAATTGTTGGCAGGAGGATTTATTTATTTATTTTTTTTAAAGGTGTCCCTCTACAGTTCACAAAATGTTGTGTAAAAGAAGCACTGAAGATTACCTTGAAGAATAAAATGTGTAAGAATCAACAGAGCTTATTCAAAGACCATTTAAGACAAGTCATTTCACTCGGCGGCCATCTTTGAAACTCCTCTCCGGCATGCAAGTGCAGCTCTATCTATTTGAATGGGGAAACATCAAATTCTCCAGAACTGTTAACCAACCTTATGATTAAATTTCATATTTGAAATCATCAATGAAATCTGACAACAACTGTTTCATAAATTTTGTTTCTAAATGCTCGAATTATGACAAAAAACAGAATTTTGCCGCCTGGACAAAGCTGTGTGTCTCAAAACACTGTCTGTTTCTATAACAACCGGAGCTTCTAACGGCAGCTGCAGTTACGCGATGACTTTGCTAATCAACGATTGGCTCTTTCATTTAGATGGCGGGTCTTATTCGCCATTTTGGGCGTTGCACTTTCTCCCATTCATAAGTAATCGGAGTGCACCGTCATATATAAAGTCTTTGACTTATTTTATGTAAAAAACCTACTGGCTTTTTGTTGAAGGAACCAGGGTGATTCTTACTTCTGGATTGGCCTACAAAAATCCTTCATCACTACATTTTGTCAAGAAAAAAAATCAATAGTCAAATCAGTGATGTTATGCTTAAAGGTATGGTTAAAGGTAAAATCAAGGACTTTTACGTGCTTTTCCCAAACCACTAAAGTGACGTCGACGTCCGGGTTAACGGTAGCATAAGCCATCGGGCAAGTGTTATTTAAATAAACTCCTGATGTACTTACAAACTTTCCAATGCCTCGTTTTATGAGTACAGAACCTATTTGTACTACTGTAGAAGTTTGGTACCATTCTGGGCATTATTAGTGGGGTAATTTACGAGATACAACCTAGGTTCCATTAGCGCCTGCACTAAGCCATTCAGTTGATATCTCTAAATAAGCTCTAACTTTAATAATGTTCGACCAAGGGAAAAAAGGCTTCTGGGGGTGTGTTTGGCTCGATGTCATGGTGCAAAGGACCCAAGGTTGATTTTACTCCGAATCATCCCTTTAAGATGACATCATAACCTTAGAATGTACAGTAAACAGAGTTTAACAGAGTTCTGCTAAAAGAAAAGTGCATGTTTAAAAAAAAAAAGGAAAAATATGCAAAAGGGGTTCAAACAGAAAAAGAAATATGCTAGAGGAGTTCAAAAGTGTGTCGGAGCCCAAGAGCCCAGACTCATTTTAATTTAAAAAAAGAAAAAAGAAAAAAAGTTGTCCCTGCACAGTTCAAATCATTTTGTGTAAAACAAGCACCAAGACAAAATGCACCATTTTTGGCTGGTTGCAAGAGTCAAAATTGATTAAAGACATTTGTGGGGGCTTGTGTGTTTGTGTCTTGATTTTGATTGGTTGAGTTACTCACCCCTTCAGCTGGGTAGGCCTCCCAGCCAAGGTCTCCCAGAGCAGACATAGTGTCCAGCAATGTAACTAGAGAGAAAGAAAGAAAGGAGTAGAGAAAGAAAAAGAGCATACGGGGGAGAGAGAAAAAAGTAATGATTTGTTAAAGTTCACTCAGCCTCGTGACACTGTGAGCAAAACAAGCTAGTTAGATGAGATTGCATATTTGGCAAGTAAATCACAGAGCAGTTGCAGACAATCAGGTCCGTAGCCTGAGGGACGAGAGTCTTGCCCCACGGTTTAAATCATTCCCACAATGCCCTCGTTCATCCAGCGTCGAAACCCAATGCTGGGAACCCATTACGAGGGAAAGACTGTTTTGTAAATCAGATGTATCAATAAGAACACATTCATGTCTTACACAGCATTACCGGCAGAACAGCGTTTGCCCTCGATTGCTGTATTGATGGTTTTCATTTTCAATTCTGGAGTATGTATGAATATGTGTGTGTATGCCAAGGGGAATGGGTCAACAAAACATCTAAGAGGCTATTTAATTTCTTATGCTAGTCTCTCTCCCCCCTCGCACAGAGGGTCGCCGACGCATACTGTGTTTTTCTGCTATGATCTACATTCCAGGGTAAATCAGGTTTTGCCTCGACAGCTATTAATTTTTAATCACCTCTGATGTTGCGTTTTCACACTGAGGAAAATATATACATATGGCTAATTTAATAAAGTGTTGCAAACCATGTTCTACATTTCAATTCTACATTTCATGAATTAACAGACAAAATTATCAAAACACTGACTCAAAACAAGACAATCACAGTGACATCACAGAACTGAAATGAACAAAATCAGAATTGAAAACATGACTTCAAATTTCATATATTTAAATATGTATATATAATAACAATATACACATTAGATAGACAGACAGACAGACCGACACACACACACACACACACAAAAAATCACTTCTTACAGTCAATACTTCCAGGATATTCGCATAAAGAAAAGCTGAGCACAGCATGTTTGACATATCAGCACACATGAAAGTTAATTACCGGTACTTATGAACATGCAGATCTTTAGTGGTTTAATAGCCATGTTTGTCTTTCACCCTCTCGGAAGTCAATGTTTTAACTGTATTCGTTCAAAGAAAAAGTAAAGAATGAGAATATGACCAAGGTATATCCTTAGCCGCTGTGTATGAAGTGGAGTGGGATGTGTGTTTGATTTATAGTGAAAGTGCAGTGTTGGTGTAAGATTAATGGAGTCATGTTTCATAAATATTTTCCTGCAGGCTGACTATAATCCTTAAGCGGTGAGAGGGATCTGCTCTACCTCACATACTGTACAGCACACACAAGATGTCCGAACAACAACAGCGACACAGAGCTGTGAATGTCAATCACTCATTTCACATTGCAAAGAGGTTAGCCAATCAGAAAAGTGGTCATTTACACAAATAATCTTAAGGTACAATAGCAAAACAGCTTGTTTAGTTATAAGGGCCAAAGAGGGGTGGAAAACGAACATTTAAAAATAAGTTACAACTGGTTTTAATCCAAATGAAATAAAGACTGATAATGCACAATTTGTGTTTAATAGTTTGAGTAATCCGTTAAAAAAAGTTAATTAAATTATATATAATATAGAAATTAAATTATATATAGCCTAAAGTCAAAAATTAAAAAAAGAGTGTTCTTATGGAGTGATTTACCACCTCCTCCTCTCTGCAGCCCCCATCTAAATCCTCTGGATTGATGAGGAGCGCTTTTCTAAAGAGCCCTTCGCCTGATGCAACACATTACGCCCCGGTGACGGTGACATTTGTAAATAAATAAAGTCTCAGCGAAAGTGTGTCAGAGTATTTGCTAAGGCCATTTGCTCAGTGAACAGGTACCCTTTTCACTGAGGAAAGGTCGCTCTTTAAAACCGCACACAAGGAATAAACAGCATTTATGTGGTCTCTGTTTGGTTAAACCTACTGATTATTACAGATGTCTTTAATAGCACACCAGCTAAAAGAGGGCTGAAACTGACCCAATACAACCACTGTATGGATTAGAACCACTAATCTGGATGCGTTAAAGCAGGATAAACATTTCTGAAATTACAGAGGAGGAAGAGGAAGGCTGCAATAATACAGATAAACAGGTTGATTACTCAAATAACTGCTGATAAAACCTGAGACAAAAAAGCTCTGCTTCACAAACACAACTGTCATGTGTGTAGTGAAAACCTCACTTGCAACTCAAATTTGCATGTAATGAAGTGGAATTACCATAAATTGAAATTCAAAGAAACTCAAAGATAGTAATTCTAGAAAAGTAAAGGTTCAATTTTGCCTTGACAAAGTTTTGTTGTTCTAGTCATGTCAACAGATAGGATGGA
Organism: Leuciscus leuciscus; assembly: GCF_965113295.1. Lineage (NCBI taxonomy): Eukaryota > Metazoa > Chordata > Actinopteri > Cypriniformes > Leuciscidae > Leuciscus > Leuciscus leuciscus. The sequence goes on along the minus strand of NC_138730.1, from coordinate 35,503,521 downwards.
TAAAGCATGGCTTTGCAGGAACTCTTTATTCAGGATCTGCATATAGGCTACTGCAGTCATATTGTTATTGTCATTTTGAGATAGATAGATAGATAGATAGATAGATAGATAGATAGATAGATAGATAGATAGATAGATAGATAGATACCTCTACAATGCGAGTAAATCACTCGCATATCATCACTTGCATATCATCACTAAATCATCACTCTGGGTGACAAAATAATGTATATCATCTGTACTAGTATTTCAAATTCACCTCACGATGACCTGTATTTGACATTCTGTAAACTCTAGAGAGAAAGAGAGAGAGAGAGAGAGAGAGAGAGAGAGAGAGAGAGAGAGAGAGAGAGAGAGAGAGAGAGAGTCTTACCACTCAGAATCGACGCGCTACACGATATTCTTTGTTGTATTTTCCTGTCAGTTCATTTGGAATTATTCAGCTTTTAAGAACAAGCACAAGCAGAAGATTTAGTGATGGAGGCAATTTCAAAACACTGCCTCATGAAGCTTCGAAACCTTTGCGAATATTTTGTTCCGAATCAATGGTTCGGAGCGTGTATCAAACTGCCAGAGTCACGTGATTTCAGTAAACGAGGCTTCATTACGTCGTCATAACTGTTTCGAAAGTTCAATCGTCACGGCCGGGGTCGATGAGAACAAGTGTCGGTGGGTTTTACCTGATCTCTGATCAGTTTTGTACATTTGTAGACGTTTTAATTAGACATTAGTATAATTAAAATGAATAATGTATATTTGTCTCTTATTGGCCTGTTTAGCTGAGCCATATTCATTAAACAAACAAAACAAACCCTGACAATTGATAAAATAATATAGACACTTGGCAATCTGATTAGATAATTGCATTTCAAAGATTTTACTTTCAATAAAAAAATTGCAATAGATTTGTAAAATGTGTTTTTCTGCATGTCTGGCCCGGGTTTTTGTTGCATTTACACTGTTCTGACTTCTGACCACTAGGTGTCACCGTGGTCCGTGGAGACGGGTTTCGAATTGTTTCGAAGCCTCGACACAACGCGGCACATTTGCTTCAACGGTTTCACTGTTCCACGAAGCCTCGATCTGTCCACCACTAAAGATTATTCGACTTGAACCGACGCTACACAGACCGATCGGTTTATGACATCAAAGTACCGCGAGAGTGATTCAAAAGCATATGAGCCGTCCTGCTCTTTAATCGGTCTCGCGTTAACTTACATTGATGTCATAAACCGATCGGTCTGTGCAGCGCCGGTGTGGTGAACAAATGAGTCCCACTGAAGGGATCTCTTCAGTGGGACTCATTTGTTCACCACACCGGTTCAAGTCGAACAAGCCTGATATGTCGGTTTCTCCGGTAGTGGGTGGAACTAATGAGCAAACAGCAATCTCATTGGATGGTTATATCCCTATTTTGATTTCAGCAAATCAGTTCGAGCGAATGCTCACAATGTGATTAATATCTATCAATCCTTGTGTTGTATATTGTCATTAGTAGTAGTAGAATTAGTAGTAGGATTATTATAATTGAGTAATAATTACTATTTATATATATATATATATATATTTTTTTTTTTTTTTTTTTTCAGAAACACTGAATGACCAACAATATCTTAAGCACCACCACCAGTCCTAAGTTCAGTTAAAATGACTGCATGGTTACCAAGTTTTAGTTCTAATTACTGAAGTTCTATCATTATAGTGTTTGATTATCATAATATCATAATATAATGCTTGATTGACTGAAGAGTGTACGTTTAGATATTTAAAAAGCTGTGCCATTTTACAGAGATAAGCTGATTTAGTGGAATATATATATATACTGTATGTATATATATATATATATATATATATATATATAACCAAACAAATGTACTAGCCAATGGCGATTCTATTAACAAGGTGTGCGTCGAGATGTAGATAGATAGATCGATCTTAAATTTAAAACATTTAAGATTATCTTGATTATCAAAAAATGACAAAAGACAAAAAATAGGCCAAAAAGCTCACATAAATGAGGCCACAAATCTAGTGCAAAAGTGCTAAAAGTTCAAGGTGTTCAAAATGTTTTCGGGTTCAACCCTTCATCAGTGCCACCCGTTCTCTCCAGATTATCTTGATTTACATATATCTAAATAGATAGACTGATGGACAGATACTCTTTTAAATGTATGTTCTCTTTCTCTCTTCGATTCCTTCTCACTCTGTCTCTGGATAAGTGAATTCATCCACAGGTGTAACTCTACCTTGCTTTGGACTTCTCACTTGCCCATTTGTGTCCGTGCCCAGTTCATATTCATCATCCAATAAAACACCATCAATGTCAATACTAGATTTAACCCAGCAAAACACTTTACATTGAGATCCATATCTCGCCTCATCTCACACTTATGACAAATAATCCACAGCATCATCTCACATTATCATTGCCTTGCGAAAGATGGGTCTGATAATGGTATAGCTGCCGACATAAAGTTTTCTCTTAACACAACATGTGAATAATTTCCCCATGACCACCGCTGTTGTCTGCCCAGAGCAGACTGCATGGGCTCTTCACAGGGTTTGGTTTCAAACAGGCATGCTCATTTATCGATTATTATCAGTTGGCAGCGTTTTTACTTGGGGAAGAAAATCAGAGAGACCATGGGACCATGTTACTGGAACAGGACACCCCAGGGATGAGATGGAGTCCACTCCAGGATTTTATTGTGATAAATCATTAAATACAACACTTTTATCATAATCCATTGATCTGTTGCACTTTTAGTCGCTTGCATTAGTGAATCTCTACAGGAATCATAGAGAGAGGAAAATATTTGTTATTGTCTGATATACATGAAATGAGGTCAGGCTGACAAATCGGCTGACATTTGGCCATTTTGAGATTATCGGCATTGGACAATAATGGGTTGTTCACACCAGCAGCGATTAAACTGCATGAATTGCTTAAATAATTAGCTTGTCACAAATGGCTAATGTACTTGTTTCTTTCTCTTCAAATATTTGAATGATTTAACTTCAGCACATTTATATGTCTCATTCAATTATAATATTATACACAAAACATTTTCTTCAAATGTTTGAGGTCAGTAAGATTTTTTTTCTTAAAAACATACTTTTACTTTTTTTCAGCAAGGATGCATTTGAAACAGAGCACTAGCGAATGACGCTAGGGGCTAGGATCCTTGTTAACGCGCCCGCCTTCTGAGCCAGAAACGCCGATTAGAATCCGGAGGGGTTACATTGGTGCCATTACCCGGATGGGAGTGAGGTTTGGGGGGGGGCTGAGTGTAATGGATGCCAGGTAGTACTTGCTGTACGAGTAAACCTCACTCCCTTAGCCTTAAAGGGTTGGTTCACCCAAAAATGAAACTTCTGTCATTAATTATTCACCCTCATGTCGTTCCAAACCCATAAGACCTTCATTCATCTTCGCAACACAAATGAAGATATTGATGAAAATATGAAATCCGAGAGCTTTATAGACTGCAATGTTTTAACTACTTTAAATGCCCAGAAAGTTAGTAAAGACATCAATAAAATAGTCCTTGTTATAATAGCCCCAGTAATAATTCTCGTTGCTTCATAACATTAAGGTTGAACCACTGTAGTCACACAGACTATTTTAATGATGTCTTCACTACCTTTCTGGGTCAGAAAGCTCTCTGATTTCATCAAAAAGATCTTCATTTGTGTTTCGAAGATGAATGAAGGTCTAATGGGTTTGGAACAATATGAGGGTGAGTAATTAATGACAGATATGTAATTTTTGGGTGAATTAACCCTTTAGGGGCGCGCAAGCCTCTGATGTTAAAGGCTGCGGCCTTTAGGATCTTTGTTAGTGCGCAGGAACGCCGGTCTGAATCCCGCTTAGAGCAGTGCGAGTAAACCAGAGGGGTTACACATTCAACTGAGCAAAAATGACAAAAACGTAACATTGTTACAAATTATTTATAGTTCAAATGAACGCTGATATTTTGAAAAATTAAATAAAAAATATTACAACCGTTTGCAACATTGATAACAAAATAAATGTTTCTTGAGCACCAAATCAGCAAATTAGAATGATTTCTGAAGGATCATGTGACACTGAAGACTGGAGTAATGATGCTGAAAATTCAGCTTTGCCATCACAGGAATAAATACATCCAGTAATTGAGCCAACACCAAACCTGTTCCCTTTTTTATTCTAGTTCTCTCTCTTTTATCCAGATCGCCCATGATGCTCTCGCCTGCTGTTGAAGTGTTTGAGTCCAGGCCAGGGGTGATTCCAGCCACTTTGAGAGGGGAGAGCTCAGTGTTCCTCTGGCTGTGATCTCCACTTCCATCCTCTTTTGCTTTCTAATCCTGGCGGAAGAGCTGCTTTAATCTACCTGCCAGCAATCAAACGCCCTGTCATCCCTTCTGAAACCTTGGGCAGAGTCGCCCGACTTCACAATGAGGCCGGCAGCCAATGTGTGAATATATAGATTGCTAACTGAAAAACAGAATCGATATGAAGATCAAAAGATGTACTGCAACAGCTCACCTATAGAATACATTAGGTCTAAAAACAAAGTTTATATACAGATAAAATACAAAAGCACACACACCTTTAATCCTCTCTGATGGATTTCTCCATCTGAATGAGGCCATCAATGGTGCTTAAGGTCTTTCGTTCCACTCTCAGTGGCAGGGGCCAGGGGGTTGTCGTGGTAACAGGGAGGTACAGGGGTACAGCAAGGGGGAATTGAAAGAATTGTGCATCTCGCTCCAGTAAGATATTAAGGAATGCTGGAGTCGGTGTGTTTCGGTCAGCCCTCTCCACGCTGGGTCACTCGGCAGCCAATGGCACATTAGTGAGCATATAATCACTGCTGAGGGCCAAATCAGTGTACCTGCGAGCAGCTACCAGCAACATGGGCTGCATCCCTAATGAGCCAAAGTCATCAGAAAAGCATATGGAAGAGACTGTTTCCTCTTCCAAACTCGCAGATGGCTTAGACCGAGGTATATAAAAGCATATTAGATGGAGATGCCAGATATATCAGTGACTATATCAGTATTGGCTAGCGTTTGAATCGGCATCGGTCTGATTATAGATAATATCAGTGCTTCATTTTCTATTACAGTTTTCATAAGTTCTTAACACATATATTTTCTATATATGTTATCTATTTTCCATATTTTCTACTTATTGTTTTGATTCTTGATTTCATATATTAAATTAATAACATAAAATATGTGATAGTGTGGTATTCTGATATGCTCAAGAAACTATTTTTGTATTATATTATAATCAATGTTGACAGTTGTGCTGCTGTTTTTGTGGAAACTGTGATGCATTTTCTTCAGGATTCTTCTGATAAATAGATCTTTGTTCAAATGTACATAATTTACTTGAAATATAAATATTTTACAATCACTTTTGATCAATTGAATGCATCCTTGCTAAGTAAAATAATTTATTTATTTAAAGAAAATCTTGTTCCCAAACTTTGGAAACATATTGTAAATAAAAGCAGAAAAATGGTGCATAATTATATACAATGTAATATATAGGCTAGTTCTCTATATTATGTAAAGATGGTTTGGATCAATGTGTAAAGAGAGAAGATTTGCATGACATATGTAGGTGTAACAATATATCGTGTCACAATATTTTGCAATACAAAAATGCAACAATATATATCGTGGATAGTAACAATATGTATTGTGTATAGTTCACCCAAAATACAAATTACTGTGTGAGAAAAAAAAAAGAAAAAAATCAAGTTTACAGAGTTTTAGTGTCAGTACTACATTAAACTGCTATATATAATGTTGAATATAATGTATAATAATGCAATGGGGGAATATTCATGGGTCCTCCTGATAATGCCAAATGTCTTGTTACCAGTAAAAAGTGTCCTACATTATTTTAAATATATCTAGTCAGTGTCAGAGTGCAAGCATATTCGTCTAAAATAATTCTGTTTTCAGTTTCAGAATAATGAATATTTTTATTCTGGTGTCACTATTGTCCTGTGCATTGGGTTATCAGCACCAAGTCCAAGCCTATTCATTTCCACCCCCAATGTAATACCAAATTTAGCATTTTAATCAAGAGTAAAAAAAATATTTTTACCATATGTCTTAGAGTATCGCCATAATATCGTATTGTGAGTTCAGTGTCGTGATATGTATTGAATCGTAACATGAGGGTATTGTTACACCCCTAATGACATGAAATGACATTTTTGTAGATACATTCGCTGTATTCAGATAATCTAGCGGCAAGCAACACCAAAATATATGTCAGATACAGATTTTATCAATCTGGCTTCAAAAAATACCGAGGAAAATCTTTTAAATAGAAAAAAATGGCATCTGTTTGCCCCATGAAAGTAATGTAAAATTGATCCAGAGCACCCCAAACCCAGACAAGCACTGACACACACAAAACTGAGTACAGGAGAGAAGGAAAGCTGAATACACTCGCATACGCACACACATGCACTCTGACAATCACACAGGAGGACAAAGCTTGGAGTCACGGGAATACAAAGCTTTAGAAGACAAGCTTTTTGAATGACAGCATCCTCAAGTCCCTTGGCACCAAATTGGCCACAGGAGGGACAGAGTGAGAGAAAGCTGAAAATGAAAAGAGTGTGAATGACTGAGAGAGAAAGAGGGAGACTTTCAGTCAGTCCAGGCTAAAGCTCATTGGCATACAAACCCTTCCCACAAACACATCTCCATTCTGCCTCTTTTTCCCCCCATCAGCTGCCAGGTCATCCTGCTATTGTGCTGCCAACATCAGCCCCGGCCTGGAGAGCGCATGGAGAATGAAGCCCTCAGACAATGACCAGTCTTTTCCTCTCCTTTTCATCTCTTTCATTCTCATTTTCCTCTGCCATTTCCCGCAGGCCATCAGACTCTACACGGACTCAACAAAAAGACCACAAAAATTCCCATAATGACCTGGCCGCTAGATGGAAAAGGTTTGATTCCATTCACAAATCTGAGTATCCCTGATTTGTGATTAATGCATGAGGTAAATATTTCAGATAAATATTTAACCTAAAGGAATAGTTCACCCAAAAATGAAAATTCTGTCATTTACTCACCATCAAATTTCTACAGTGTAGAAAGACATACTACATGTACAACAGTTGATGAGCCCCATTGACTTATATATATACAAAAATATATATATACTATGGAAGTCAATTGGGCCCATCCACCCTACATTACCGACATTCTTCAAAATATCTTCTTTTGTGTTCAGAAGAAAGAAAGAAATTCATACAAGTTTGGAACACCTTGACGTTGAGTCATTTTTGGGTGAACTATCCTTCAACGGATGTAGCCAAAATTGTAAAATAAATAAATAATGAAATAATGATAATAATAAATTAAATGTATAATTGTTTAATTATCTAAAAAATGATAAATTATTCAACTGATGAATTAAATTGTTTAATTAACTATAAAAAATGTCAGCAAAATGTTTTTTTGAAATTACTTCACTTTAAGTAAACCGCATTACTACAATAAACTTTACTTCACTTTAAGTAAACCGCATTATTACAATAAATTTTAGTTTTTTCAATTCTGTCAGATTGTGGTTGTAGAAGTAGAAGAAACCTAAAACTTGAAAGGAAATCGAGAATTAATTTTCAGCATCATCTTCTCGCAAACCTCACTCAATCCATTTTCAGTGCACTTACTTGTGACCACCAATAGTTTTGTGGTACATTATCGTATCACTTTAACTATTTTCCTACAAAAAATGCTGCCCCATCTTTATAACATGACCAGGCTGTATTATTTTCCAGTTAAGAGGCGCATTACTTAAATTACACCTCTTTTATCACTGTGTGTTGACCGTCTAAAGTGCCGTCTCAAGAACCGCATTAGACTGGATCAGGTCACAAAGACAGCATGTGATATCAGAGTGACCCAGGAAGCTGGCTGTCCGGAGCAGGATGTTGGTTTTGGCTTTTAAAAAAAGATGCTCCTCGGGTGAACGAGGAGAAGTCGGTTGCAAGGTCGCATTGCATCGAAATGTAAATCCAACCATCGTTTGACCCACCGCACAGGAGGAGCCAGCGTATACAAACTGAGCGAACAGCCCACCATCAGCTCCGACACACAGAAAACAGAGACTCGAAGCATATGGGACGGAGGCAGTGAGAGATTTCACCCGGTCAATAACATAGAGCCAAGCAAATTGAAAAACCCTGCTGTTTGTTTAGTGCTGCAGTAAGGCGGCGATTCTCAGAGCACAATCGCCTCTCTAAACCGCACAAAAAAGAGAGAAGCCGAGGCCAAAGGCAGGCAGATGAATTCAATTAAAACAAATAAAAGGTCAAGACTGGGACCCAGCAAGACCGCAGGGAGAGCGGCGCACACAGCGTGATGTTTAGAGTCGGGCTCCATTGTGTTGACTAGCCTGCTAATGAGCTTCCAGTCAGAGAACCGGTAGCTGAACATGAGTGTCAGAGGCGTTCATTTGTAGAAACAGAAAGGAAAGAGCGAGAGAGTTAAAAAAAAGGGGACAGTGCAGCTCATTTGTCGGAGACACAAGTAGTTGTAGCTGACAGGGCAATGCTTTGTGCCCGCAGAACAGAGGGCATCCCAGTGAATATAGGTCACCAGCCCAGCATGTCACAGAAAGGGTTCCTTTACAAAAACAATATAGAACCCCAAACAATGACCTGAGCTCAACCAAAACAAATAACTGATCACGTAAAATGATCCTTCTTAGAAAAAAACCCTCTTTATATTCTGCAGTTTGGCAATTAATGCTGTTTGCAAAATTCAAGACTGATGATGTCTTAAAATCAATAGCTATCCGTCTACCCCCTACCCTTTTCACCGATTTTAATTTCATTGCTAATACTATTGGCAATCCATTATCTGGCTTGAGCCATTGTGTGTCCAGAAAATCATTTGCCCTCAGCCTTTGGTCATGTGTGGTGATAATAGTGTGTATGGTGGGAAATTAAGAGGCCTCCAAAAGTATTTTTTATGATTGCACATTGGTGTGCGACCCACAGCGTAAAGCCATCAGAAATCCCAGTAATAGAGGTGAATCAGAGCGGTGGGGCGGCCAATCAATGTCCACGTCAGCTCAAGGTCATGAACAAAATAATGATGGTGATAAAAGCAATCCAATTACACTGATGTGATTAATCATAGAATAATATATGTTATGATTCCCATTCCAATTACATAGTTATACAAGTATAATCGATAAATAGATCAATAGTCTCCTGAGAAAGACTCTAGCAATCTCAAATTTATCAACTTGAAGAGATCTCAAAGAAAGATCTGCAGAAAGATCTGCTTTGTTTTGCAGAGCATAAAAGAAAATATTTTGAAGAATGTACGGACAAAAACTGTTTAAACGATGCAAGTCAATGGGGCCCAAAAGAACATCGGACCCCATTGATGTTGTGTTCACTGTACGCACCAAGAAAAGAACGTCATACCTGTTTGGAACAAGATGAGACCAGATGCAATCTAAAGTCAAAGATTTCAATACTCAAACATTTATTTTTACCCAAAACCAAATTATCTGAGGTATGCTATCCACATTAATATTATTTTATACAGTATAGCAACAAATATCTTTTTTTGGTTGTGTCTATTTTAATTTCTCCAGGGACATTTGTGAAAAAAGTTTGAGATAAACCTCTGAGAAATTAGATGTATGTCTAGCTATCTATATATCCAACAGCTACATAGATAGACAGACAGACAGACAGACAGACATAAAGATAGACAGACAGACAGACAGAGAGAGAGACAGACAGACAGACAGACAGACAGACAGACAGACAGACAGAAAGATAGATAGATAGATAGATAGATAGATAGATAGATAGATAGATAGATAGATAGATAGATAGATAGATAGATAGATAGATAGATAGATAGTCTCATAAAATGTTTATTTATGCAATTGTATAGTTTATTCTAATTTTAGAATATATATTGACCTGCCGTAATCTGGCACATCAAATATACATTATCATAAGAGCATGAATCCTTGATTTTGTGTGCGTTGTGTGTGTGTGTGTGTGTGTGTGTGTGTGTGCGGTGTGTGTGTGTGTCCCTCTCTTGCTTGTTTTAGCCGAAGCATTTGTCCATGGGGGCACTCTAATCCAGACTGTTTAAACCTGGAGAAAAGGCAGAGAACAGAGGCTCCTTCACAAACAGACCCTGTTCCCCTGGGGGGAAGCTGAACCACTAATCCTGCCGCCCAGTAAATGAAAGCATGCAACAGGGACAGGTCACCCAAACTCGCTAGAAGGGAGGAAAGAGAGAGGAATATCAGAGCAGTAAAAACGGCCCATTGCAGAGGTAGAATACTAATCTAGAGCAAAAGAAGAAGAAGAAAAAAAAACATAAATCAATGACCATTCCAGGGGTTCAGCAAAAAGATTAAATGTTCATTTTAAGCCATTAAACCGAATTAAGCTCGCCAACCCGGATCAGACTCAATATAATCTTTTCTCAAGCAGGTGGTGGAATGAACCCTCTGCTGTTAGCGCTCTTCTTCATTTTATTAGGTTTATTATAATTTAGGTTTGACTAATTTGTGTCCATTCGTGTGCTTGTTCAAACTGCCAGAGTCTGCAAAACATCCCTGTGATGTCTCGGCATAATAGCGTTAAGATCTGAAAAGGGATACAAATCTCAACCCTGTTCATTGTAGTGAAATAAAAACAGATTTTTCGGTTTCTGCCCCAAAGGTTGTATTTCCTATATTCACAAAATTGTGCTAAGATCCACCGCAAAACAAAAGCTTCACAAAAGAATTCTAGTGCTGCAAGGCGCCCTCTGTTGTTCACATTAGCTACTGCACTGTCCCCTGACCTCTCAGAATACATTCCTTCTTAGATGACTTCCACATTTTGGTCCATATGTGGCAAATGACTCCCGTGTCATTGTGTTCGCATTGCTCCAGTGTAACATGGCACCCGCTCTCCCACTGCGGCTTAAAATAACAAACGTTGGTCAGTCTTACGGCTCGGCGAGCAAGCACAGCGGGCGTCCTCCAGATGAGACGACGTTATTTACAGTCACATAGAGCACGGCGGAGCATGGCGGAGACAAAGCAGAAGAGACCGTGCTTTGGCGCTGAAAGCCACTAGATGAGCGGTTATGCACTCCGGTCACATACACACAAAAACACACGTTACTGCGAAAACATACAAAGACACGGGGCAGTCGACTAAAGTCAGCCAATTAGGCCGATAACAGAGGGGAAGGTTCAGATGAAAGCAGAAAACATTATAAAGAGGAAAGCGGCTAGAAGAACAAGCCCTGCTGGGAGAGAAAAAGAGAGAAAGAGCTCTTTTTCCCAGTCACCGGACTGCCACAGAGACACCAACCACTAGAAAAGCACTATTTAGTCCCTCTATTGGGCACAAAATGATTGTCTTCTATTTCCACTCATTAAACTCAGTTTTATCATCCACTCAAATGTATTTTTCCTCCAACAAAAGGCATTTACTTCAGGTTTTAAGGGTTGGCATTGGTGCAATCTAAATGCTTCTGTGAGATTCAAGAAGCAGATTTATTTATTTTTCCTGCAATTGACTGAATTCACTGAAAGGACCAAGAAAAAAAAGTTATTGCACTCTTCTGCTCGGGATAAGAAATTACTTCAAAAGCTCTGCATCTCGATGGAATCATTATCATTGTATATCTAGGATGCATGTTCCTGAACTCAAATTCCAACATTTGACATTTAAGGGCTAAACTGTGCCAAAAAAGAAGCTTGTTCAAAAGGTCTGACTGACACACACACACTGAAACCATATTGAAATATTTGCTGCAACTCACAGCTCTAGCACACATAGATTAAAAAATGCTCTTTGAGAGGATAGATATACTTTAAACCTTCATTCCAAGTACATTAATATAACCATAGATTACCATTCTAAATTTATTTTCAAATAAAGTGCTAAATTGGCCAGTTTTGTGTGTTTTCACTCTTGTGGCAGGGAACTGGTACTTGTATGCTATTTCAGGATTTTTTTATTTATTTAACAGATTGTGGAACAGATTTTTCTTGCGTGCATTGAGACTGCTATATAGAAAAGATGCACACACCATTAACAAATCACCTTATGGTCACTGATAAATGATCAGGCTTAGAGACTTTCAGTTCTCTCTATATCCTGCTTGCCATACGGCACATTGCACACAACACATGCATAGATTATGGATAGTCGACTCATGTCAAGTTCTTCTTTTATTTTTATTTTTTTATTTTTTTATCCTTAGCAAGTTGATTCATTGTATATACATATATTTTCAAAAATTAAAAACACTTTAATATAACATTAAATAACTTTCTAGAACCCACAACCATTCAATTTATTTAAAAAAATATATATATATTGCTGAACTTTTTTTCAGTGACTTTCCAATTTCAGAGGAACCATAGTTTACTGTTTATTTTTAAATATTTAAAAATGTTCCAAAATGACTTTCATATAGCCTACTCCATACAACAAATTATGGCAGCAAAGATATACATTAATAATAACACTTGTGACCATGTGCCATCATTTTCATTAAATCACTGGCACGTGCCAGTGTAAAATACGTATATTATAAACGTCCAGCTGCAATCCACCGGTAACACTTCGAGAGCGAGTTCTACTGGACATGGACAGGCATGATGAACTCTAATATTTCAACAAACCCAACTTAAAAACACATGCACTTGCTATTTTTCCTCTGCTTGCTTCATTCACCTTATGCATGATTTATAGGAACCACATCATCCATATAGCGCACTTCAGTAAACTGTGTCTCCCGCAAACCTCAGCCATTAATTAACCCTATTCTTTACTTGTTAAACACAAAGTCCTCTTACCTTCATTCTCTGGGTAATTCCGTAAGGCTTGACTCGGCGTGAGGGAGGATAAGAGAAAGAAAAGAAGGGACGGATAAATCCAAAGGGTTGCCATTTTCAGGCTGCGCTGGGCGCGCGCTGCATCCCTCTCGCTGTAGAAAGTTACTGAGGCTCGCGATCAGAGCAGAAGTGAGGAGAGGAGAGCAGGAGAGGAGGAGAGGAGAGGGAGGGTCCGGTTAGCCTCGGCGTGTCAATCATCCCGGGCTTCCAGGGAAACGGAGGACGGCGGGAGGCGCGCTGGTGCTTTTAAAGGCGCGAGCTCGATAAAGATCTCAACCGCCACAGAGAAACTGAAGGAAGCGCAGACGATGACAGCTGCCAAATTTCATTTTAAAGTGGCTTTAAACTGCTTAATTAAGGTATCGTTACTTGTAGCGACACTTTGTTTGATAGTTTAAGTTTTTCATGTAAGCTATATTAGGCAGGAAAGAGAAAACGTATTTGTACGAAATTAAACAAACGTGCAATAATTTAAGTGATTATCATATTATTAGCTATCGCTATAAAATTGCGCTTCGCTTATATACTGTACAGGTTTATTTTGAGGAAGAATTTAGGTCTAATGTTCAAAAAGGCATGCAGCGTACAGACTAAATCCAAAATATAGGCCTACTCTAGGCAAGTAGACTACGTGAACGCTAATTTTTGCTGCATGTTATCGAGTTATTATCTTAGCATTGCTAAAGTATGCTATTCTTTATGGTCAGTTTTCTCATTCAGGCTTGTGGCTTTATCCAAAATCACTCTCATTCTCTCATTCACTATACCCAAGTAGTCCACTTGAAGGAGTGATCGAAAACAAATGAGCCAATTCGTACACTGAATGTGCATCCCAATTTGCGTACTTGTGCACTATTCTATATAATTTTGTAAATAGTGCAAGTAGTGAGTTCACAATGAAAATTCCAAAAAGAAAAAGTGCACTTTAAATACGTAAATTATGCACTTAACCGAAAAAAAAAAAGAAAAAAAATCTGTGGAACTGGACACTTAATGCAGTTGCAGCTTTCCTTAAGGGGAAGGACTATCAGACTCCAATGTTGAATGACAAAATAACCATATACAATTAATTCACTACACAGTTGAACACAGTTTAAGTGCGTGTATTGTGTCATTTGGGACACAATTTGAGTGTGCTGAAAGGGCAACGCTATCTCTCGACCAATTCGTACGAATTCGTACGAATGATAAAAAGTTGGCTAATTCGTACTAATTCGTACGACCTCACTCGTACGAATTTGTATGATTTGTCTAAACCCACGTGATGGGTAGGTTTAGGGGCGGGGTCAGGGGTAGGTCATTCGTATGAATTCATACGAACTGGCAAATTCGTAAAATATGTACGATTTAGCAAAAATCGTACTAATTCGTACAAGTCAGGTCGTATGAATTCGTACGAATAAGCCACCTCGTAGAATTTGTACGTTTTCCCGTGAGATCGGGTTGGAAAGGGCTGCTCCTTTTGCATAGATTTTGCTTGCTGTTGTGGGTGCCATCACTGCAGAGACTGAAAATTCATTCAGCGCAACCCTCACAGTGCATTATGGGTATGAGCCATTGAGTGTACATCAGTTGTGTACTAATTATACTTATAGTCCACTATGGTTTCGGACACCTCTACAAATGGTTACCCCTTAATTAATGAGTGCACTAGATGAGATTTTAGACACAGCTTGTGAAACTGCAGTCATGAATAAGTTGCCATGGCAGACCAACAAAAACAAACAGTGCCATAGAGTGGAGCAGGTATGACGTCAGAACCCGGAAGTCTAATTCGCTGCTGGTTCCTTTGAGATTTTCCTATGGGGTTTTTCTATTTATGAGTAAAATGAAGCCTGTGGTAAACATAACTTGACAATACTTTGACGTTTTGTTCTAAACACACACTCACAGCCCAAGCTGTCTTATAGTTACTTATTTCAAATGTACATTTAAAAAAAAAAATATATATATATAACTGCATCAAAATTCATGGTTTGGTTATGGGTGTAATTTATGTTGTAGAACAAAACATCACAGTATAGTTAAGTTATGTTTACCACAGGTTTTATTTTACACATAAATAAAAAAACTCCATTATAAAACCACAGAAAAATCTCAAAGGAACAAATTACTCTTCAGGGTTCTGATGTCATACCTGCGCCACTCTATTTCATCATACTTTTAAGTGTGTTTTCATACAGCTCATAACTAAAACAAAACACTCAGCTGAACAGTTATGGCATGCTGATGTGATTAAAATTTGAATAATAATGAATATTTCTGAAATAAACAACTCAATTAAAATCTTACTTGTGAAATTAACTATTGTTAGGTATAGGGAAAAAAAGAAAACGTCTTGTATTAATACAAGATTTGCGTCATTCTTAAATCATGTGCTATATAAAGCTTTATGACATATAAAGCATTCAGAGTACAGATTACAGCAATAAGTCAAACATGCTTGACATGTAAAAACGGTGGTAAAGTAACATATGGCAACAAGTGGCTTATTGCTTTTATAACATCAAAAATAAGAGCAACTGTCCTAATTTACTTAAACTCATGTTGTTCCAAACCGGTTTGTATTTCTGGCCTAGTTTCACAGACAAGGCTTAGATTAAACCAGGATCAGGCCTTAGTTCAATTAGGATATCCAAGTAGCTTTAAACAAAAAAACATGAATGTGCTAGCCTGGTTAAAACCTGACCATTCTCAGTAGTAACTGAGTTATGGTCTGGCAAAGCTTCATTAATAACTCATTTCCAAAGGGGCGTCACCAACGGATGTCGCTCAAATGCCTCTGGGCACAATTGGATAGACCCAGAGCCATAGAGAGAAAGAGTTGCGACACTCTTTGATGTCGCCGCTATGGCTGTCACGTGGTTCATGTGAGCCCCAATAGTTCCAAAACATACGCTGGCTGTCATGTTCTTCTATGGGACAGACAGCAGCGATTGCATTATTGAACGGTAAATATAAAATAAAACACACACCCAAGTACTTTTTCAGCTGTTATAGCATTATTGCATTTTGTTAATGTCAGTTTTGCATTTGGAGATAAGTTTCAGGCTATATTTTTGGAGGGAAAAGCTTAGTGTTCATGTTCGCATGGGTAGTAGCACTGGCTTTAGCGGTTCAAACTTAACTTTTCCATATCATTCATCTGATGATGGACGTCTCATGATATTTATTTTAGCACAACTGGGCTGTATTAGGCTATTGATTCCCGTGATTTTGCTTATAAATTCCGATTTAGCCATTAGCCTACCTTCGCGATCACGCAAAGAGGTCTGCCGTGGCGGTCCGTTCAGAATTCGCTTAGAAGCTAGCTCACTTCTTCTGATGAAAGTGGCCACCCCCAGGACCACAACGTGAAACATGATCATGTTAAGACTAAGAATATAATTTTAAGATTAAGCCATACACATATTATCAAAACTATAACAGATTAAAAACGAATTTACGCTTTCATGTTTGGGTATATAGGTAAGTGCAGAGTGAAGATTTTTCTCTATGGCTCTGGGTTAGTGTACAGAGTAGGCTAAGAGTAAGGGTAGCAAGTAACTTAAGCAATTAACTAACAAAACACTTGAAGACAAATGAAGGTTTTCAAATAAAATATTTTTTTATTAAACAATGGCAGACAACAAAAATGTGTGCTTGTGTGAGTGTGTGTGAACAAGAAAAACAAAAACCAGGGGCAGGTGATCCATGAAACAGACATTATGGTGATGGCCATAACAATCCTAGAGGTCCAGCATTGTTCTCACAAGCCGCTTCACTCAAGACAACAAAACATAATGAAAAGTTAGTATATCCCAAAAAAAAATAATTAAATAAAAGTTGCTATAAAGGTGGTAGCGATTCATTACCGAACTCTTACTGTCACAGCTGACGAAGTCGTGCTAGCTAGCAGGCAGTGCTTGAAAATTGGTTGAAACAACCAACATAAAATATAAATAATTACGCTGTGCATGTACAAATGAAGACCAGTATAAGCATCGCAAAGGGCCTCTGATACAATATAGACAGTTGACAATTCAAAAGAGGTTGATATTTCAGCAACTTACTTCTGGAACAACAATGTAAGTGAATGGTGTCCAACGCCCAAATGACAGTGTTTGGAACTAATCCGATCTTCAAATCCCGGAAGTAGGCGGTTAAAAGCGCCGCCATTTTTTACAACGGAGGTCTATGGGAGTGTCGCAACTCTTTCTCTCTATGGCTCTGGATAGACCTAAAACCAGTCAGAGCAATCGTCATCGTGTAAAGCCATATGCTGCGTCCCAATTCGCCTAAGTTACACTACGCCATAAAAGTATGTACTCTTTTTGTGAAGAAAAGGTATTTACTTTTGAATGTGTAGCAAAAAAGTAGGCAAGCTTTGGGACATACTACTTCGTCATCTTTATCGGACGGATCTGTCGCGTGCATCCTGTCACGTAAACTGCCCTGTCAATCATCTTGTCACAGTTCAAATCCTCTATTAAATCTAATTTCATTTCCTACCGTTTCGGAGAGAAATGTAGTAGCACGTTCATCTGCCAGTGGGTCTTTCATGGAGACTGTCCTCATGTGTTTGCAATTTTAATATAATAATGCATTTAAAAGTTGGTGCGCTTCACCAACGGACGTCGCTCAAATGCCTCTGGGCGCAATTGGATAGACCTAAAACCAATCAGAGCGATCGTCATCGTGTAAAGCCCGCCCCAACGTTTCTGATTGGTGCCGCGATTTCGAGGGATTAGAAATGGGCTTGAATGAGCTCTTTGCCAGACTACTTGCAGAGCAAATCTAACGGCGCTTTTCCATTACCAGTACCAGCTCAACTCGACTCGACTCGACTCGCCTCGTCTCGCTTTTCGCTCCGTTTTCCATTGCAGATAGTACCTCCACAATAGTACCTGGTCGTCATGGCGACGCCGCAGGAAACTGCCGTGACTTAATCTTTTACGCGAGACGCGCAAGATACACCCGCTACCCACACACACAGGACAATGGAGGCAATCGAGTGTATGCTGTTTTTGGATGTGTTTGTTTTTGTTTTTGCTGTTTTTTATTCAGGATACTCCGTCTGGCGCGTGCAATGATGACGCAGTGAATAGTGACGATTCTCTCTGACCAATCAGCAGTCTGCCTTGTTTTCACGTCACATTTTAGTATCGCCTCGGCTCGCCTCAGCTCGCTTAGAACGTCGCCGGAGGTGGTACGAAAAAAAGTACCTGGAAGCAGGTACAGGTACAACTTTTACACAGTGGAAAACCAAACAGAGCCGAGTCGAGTCGAGGCGAGCCGGTACTGTGTAGTGGAAAAGCGCCATCAATTTGCCGGAAGTTGTCTGGGTTTTCCTAGGCTATTAATGTGCATCTTGAGACAAAACAATGGCACTGGCATATTTTATGATATGTCAGGGCAAGTTTATTTCAGTTAAAATGGCTCAAACATGCATTTTAGTCTGGGAGGCTTAAACCTTGTCTTTGAAACCAGGGGTCTGTGTCTTCTGTGAAACATAAAATATATTATGAGAAATGTCTCAGCGTTTTCTGTCCAATGGACAGCAAACCTGTCAATGGTCTGCAAAACAAAACTTTTCTTGTTTTTGAAGAATGTTGATACAATCTTCAAAATATATTTTTTTGTGTTCGGAAGAAGAAAAAAAATCCCACAGGTTTGAACTGACATGATGGTGAGTTAAAGGTAAAAGGTAAAATTTATAATATTTGCCAGATCTGGAATGCAGAGCTGAACACCGACCAGTGAAACCAGCATTACTTTATCCATTTGCTCTTTGCTCCAACTGGGACTTTCTAAGTGTCCAATTAAGACAGCAATTTACACCCCACACAGGCTGCATGCCAATGACCTAATTTCCCCATGGGGTAAAATAAGAAAAGGTTTTTAGCAGGCTTCATTCATCTAGTAACAAAACTCTGCTTCGTCATGGCAACACTATCAATGACGTGACAAGGCTTCAGACTCCTCTACTACCATCAACCCCCATCTGTGGCTGTGTGTGTGATGTCTTTAAGACACTTACAATCCTCATGGTCGCTGTGGTCGCTGAATGCTACTGTAAAGTGCAGTATCAGCTTCTGCACTTCAGAAGAAACCGTCAAAGTCAAGGCAGAGTATATGAAACATGTCTGCAATATTCCTCTTTTCTCTTTCATAAAACAAACGGCCATTAGAGGAGGATAGAGAGCTATTGTTAAGATTTCCTCATAGAATCACTGCCTGGTGTACATTTAGCTTCAGTCAATGCTATGTTCGACACACACACACACACACACACACACACACACACACACACACACACACACACACACACACACACACACACACACACACACACACACACACACACACACACACACACACACAACCTTTCTTCTCACACACACACACACAAAACCTTTCTTCTCAGACTAATTCATGTGCCATTTGTGCATTTCTGCCATTCTGTGTCATTTTGAGCCACATCAAAGCTTAATGGTTGACTTTTTGTCCAAAAGAAATGCTTTACTCTCTACCAATTTTTAGCACATTTCTAAAAGGATTGAACTCTGGTCACCTGCTCTCTCCCCCTTTCACCCTCAAAGGTCAGCTAGTTATAATGGCTTGGATTGAGGGCCAAATCCAACTCTTCATTGTACAGATTGTTCTATTTGGCAGGTTGTGCTGTTGTGCAGATTCATTGCTGTAAGGAAACTCAAAAAAAAAAAAGCCACATGCACAGGGAACCACAAAAGAAAGCAATCTGTTGACCTCGAAAACAGTAAGATATGCAGGTGTTACTTTACTCATAACATGTACATTTACACACATACAACTGTTAAGTAAGATTTAAATACTTTTAGAAATTAATACTTTTATTGAACAAGGATGCATTTCATTGATGAAAAGAAGTATATACGTTTCTATTTCTGTTTAATGTATCAGTTTATTTGTTTTTCATATGCTGTTCATTCAACTTTCTATTCAACAAAAGAATCCTGAAAATATCCACAAATATATTAAGCAGCACAACTTTTTTCATCCACAGAAATGTTAAGCAGCACAACTGTTTTAAAATCTGACAATAACATATAAAACCAAATCAGCATTTTAGAGTGTTCACAATGTAGTTTTTTTACTTCTTACCACATTACTTACCAACTTCAAACAAACACACATATAATATAATATAATATAATATAATATAATATAATATAATATAATATAATATAATATAATATAATATAATATAATATAATATAATATCACTGAAGTCCCAAAAGTTCAGTCCAGGTTTCAACCTCCAGCTGAAGCCACTGATCTTGTGGTACTACAGGGCTCGCTGAAAGGGTCGTCTGCCATGCTGAATTCACCTAACACTCTAACAGGCTTTTCAGAGCTACTCACTCGTGTGTTAATGTCTCTATTGTGGTGGACCAAACATTTAATGGCCAGCAGTTTGGTGCTCGCATTTAGAGGAAAATAAAGGCTTTTTATGAGGAGGAGGGGACACTGATCCAGAGACCCTCTGGACATCACAGGCCGCCAATGAGGGGTGGGCTGGACGAGGCTAATGGGTAAAGAAAGAGAGAGAAAGTTGAACAGCGTGGGGCCGTGTGCCTCGGGTTCCAAGATAGATAGTTTGAGCGTGAGGAACATAATGGACGGAGGGAGAGTGATAGTCTGCTCATGAACGGAAGGAAGCAAATTGAGAGATGAGTGTAGGGATGGGGGAGGAGGTATAACCATAGCGGAGAAAGTAACTCCAGTGCAACTGAACCACATGGCATGCAGCGTGCAGCAGGTAATTCATCATGTCTGAGTTTGCAAGGGACTGCACACACAAAAGTGAGAGTGTGGGAAAGCCCAGGACAACAATGCAAGCTTACAAGCTCCCCCCATAAACACCCTCCTGTTCTCCTCTCCCATCTCCTAAGAAATCCCTCCCTGAGCAAAGAACTTCGCCTGCCACACTGTAAAGCAGACAGGCATTCATCCCATTCCAATAAGTAGAAAGTGAAAGAGAATAAGAAGAACTTTGTGCATCCTAGTTGCCAGTCACTATTTCACACTCTTTCTCTCTCTTTCCGTGCACATAATGTTGTTGTCAGGTCTGCGATTACTTGATAAGACATGAAGATAAAAAAATCACTGAGATAGCCCCAGCCTTTCTTCTAAGAAAATATTCACCGCAAATACGCACAAGCAGCTGCAGGACAATGCGATTTTAGTTTCGCACTGAACTCATGAATGCCTTTTAAAACAGGATATTTTCTTCTCAGTTATTTATCTAAAGAGATCTGAAACAAACTTTTGGCAGCTACTGGGTTGTCTTGTAGGAAACCACAGTAATTTCCTGCATAGTTAGTGGGCTAGGGGGGCGTTATTGCTTTGCAACTTTCTATCTGCATTACTATTGCTGAAATACTTTAGCTGCATGGTGATTGATTTTGGCCATCTTTCAGAGCTATCTCAATGTCTTTATACTGTATTTGAGACAACCAATATTTCACAGGCACCAATATAGTGGTCTAGTGAATTAAAGGTTAACCAGTCTATCCATAATAGATCCTGAGACAGGAAGATCTACAGTAGTACTCTTGACCCAGACTCGCAACAATATGAAACCTCTTCCCTCTCCATACAATCATTACACTGTCTGCATGGAGGAGGGGAATGTATGGCTTTGCTGCTGATACAAAAGTTTTGCACTTTAAAAGTTCAGTATAAACACAACGTATATAAATAGTAATCATGTTTAGTTTCGTGTCTACTCAGAGCAGCAAGAACAAAGCCCAACTTTATAAACATTTATCACTAAACCTTTAGCATTACCATTAATATGACTACATAATGGGCAGTCTTACAATGATTCATATCTACTACACTAAAAATAAACAATGCACGGATTGAAAAACAGACATATCAAGTGTCTGTCCTCTCAACTTTCATTTAATGAGAGACCCGAGTTCATTTTTAATTCTTTTGTTTTGACAGCTCAGGGGGCAATTTTGGAGAAACTTTTGAGATGTGGTAAGAACGCTGTTGAAGAACTCTACCTGTCTGGTCTCTTCCTATACATTCACATTTATTCTGCTACAAGTGTCATGCACACAGTTTCCAAACTGACATTTTTCTTTCCTCAAAAAGCAACTCAAACTGTTAAGGGCTGTTCAAACCAAGTTAACTATAACAATAACTAGCTTTAAAGTTTTAATAATCATTCTAAGTCTATGAGAATAGGGAAGTCCAAACCACAGCTAATGATAATGACAGAAGAACAATATCAATGAAATCACTTTCAGAATGATTTTTGTCCCCCCAGCTGATGAACGATAAAAACATTGACAGCCAATCAGAATCCGCCCGATTTTAAAGAGCTCAAGCATTTAAAGCAACATACAACATAACTTCAGTGAGCACTTAAAATAAACAATGTTTTTGTTTGTTTGTGTGGAGGCTATATATAATACAGTTATCTATATGGTTATCTTTCATGGTCTGAATCGGTCTAAGATTAATCGTCTTTAATTATGTTAATCTTTTGACAGCCCTAATATTTTAAAGCCATTATTTCTGAAAGAAATGTCAAGTAACCTGGAACATGTTTAAATACTCTGAATCACTTAGTGTGTTTACTTGCACAGTCTTTGTAACCTGACAACATGGTCATATAAACTCCTTAAACTGTTCTTTTATTTGGGAACGGTCATAAACTGCTTAAATGAAGCCCAGAGAGCACACATACATTTTTGACAATTTCTCATGTATACGCCTTAACCTATGTTCTTATTAACGTTTTGACATCATATAACACTAATACTTTCAGGTTGTTGGAACAATCTGATTTTGGATAGTTTTCAGCATATTGCGATGCATGTAAACTCATTTATTGTGCTAAATAACTCCATTTGAATTTCATGGAGAGAGAAAAAAAAAACTATTTCATGAGGAAAAACATAGATGATGAGAAAATGTTCATTTTTTGGGGGGATAAACTATCCTCTCTACCCCAAAAATATATCTTGTTCTTCCTGTACACTGCCAGCATTAAACTGAGAGGAAATCTATGTGTGATTTGTCACCATTTCCACAAACTTAGACACCCAGGCACACAAACCCCATCCCTAATGGACACTCTGCGCACGCTAAACAAATTAGGCCCGCGCATTACAGCTAGAGTGCTAGACAGAGGGAGATAAAGATGCTAAAGCTAATGGCTACCAACACTCTCTTCTAACACCATGATGGATAACCGTGGGTAACGTAGTTACAAAACCCCCTGGAGGCACGATCGACAGGCAGCCCCGCAGCTAGACGTCAAAGGACGTTCTCATACCCAGAGTGAATGAGTGAATGCATTACGATCCATCAACGCTCAGACACCTTTAACACCATTACAGAGATGCTTTCACTTAACAGAGTCTAGACTAGGCAAAAACAAACTTATCAGCTTCACCTATGGATGATGAAGAGACGCCTATATGCAACGACTGGCGTTATACATTTATCAGTGTCGATGTCACGTGTTAATAAACACCATGGACCCAATGCACTAGTAAGGAACTCTATTTAATTTTTCAATGTTTAATAAAAAATGTATAATCAAAATGGAAGTAGGTCTGTAATCAAAATGTTTCAACTATTTAATAATTGATTATTCAAACTTTAACAATAATAGGGAATTTTCAGAAGTTCTGTGTCTATTTAAAATTGTCTGATTATTTTTGTTTTTATGCTTTGCACAACAGAGGTTTACAGTTTCAATTAAAACATGGAGATAATATTGTTATATTCCTTTAAAAATAATGTTTTAATAAACTGTATTATTATTGTTATTACCTTTGAGAAGTACAGTCTACTGTACAAACTGTCCCACTCATTCACACTGAGAGACACAGAGCCTGCAGACTTCATATTTAAATCTTTTTCCAGTTTAATATATACACAGACAATTAGTCCATATCAGGATTTGATTAAGTCTACATCCCTACTTTTGATTTATTCACTAATATTTTGCCATTCCGTGACATTCCACGTTATACAGTGAATTACAATTTATATAACTTGATCCCACGATTCTGTCTGTAAGTTAAAACTGGCGTAAATATGCACTAAGTGACAATTTACTAACTAATTATTTTTTGGCTCTGTGTCTCTACGTATATATATATATATATATATATATATATATATATATATATATATATATATATATAATAAGATGATTAAATATTCTACATTTATTTAATGATTATTTACGTATCATATTTCAATGGCTTTCTCACCATCTTATGCACTTTCAGTATAATACAAAAACCTACAAGACTCCCACTGATGACACCATGAGGACCGCAACATAATTGGTAGCAATGGTGTTGGCAGTGATAAGGAAGAAGACGGGTGAAGCCCATTAGGACACACTTCCTTGGTGAGCGGGAGAGTGAATCTCTCACACATCAGTGGACCTTAATCAGATCTGGAGTCAGCCCAGGGTCTCATCTGCACCTTTCATCTTTCTCTCTCCCGCTACCACTCCGACTGTCACTCCATCATTCCAACCTTCAAATCTATCCTATTTTTGTACTGATAAATGCACACATCGCTTGTTCTGTGCGCCGCATGCGTTACCCAAGTAACTGAAGCCGTTGAGGGGCCGATCCTGTGATCCTTTGGCATGTCTGACAAAAGGAAACAGACACAGCAGAGTTAGAATTGCGAATGAAGAGGAAACCGGAGAAATGCGATGTGGTTTATTGGTAATGCTGTCATGTAAACAAACATTACATGCAGTTCAACGCACTGGCTCACTGCACAACATCACTTTGACATGCGGTTGGAAACACGATCGTCTTGACGTCCGTTGAAAATTCCAGAATGTTCCAGCACATTCTTGGAACCTGTCATGGTCAGTAGGTTAACCAGCCATCTCTAAGCTCTGACCTGGCCTCAGACGTTGACAGAGAGATCTGCTGAAAATCATCCGAAGACCCCCCCTGGGCTCATGCTGTGACTTCGGGGCACAATTACGTCCAGTGTTTCCAAACACAGCGCACGGTCCGTCATGAGTGAGTGAGGTTCACAGCATAATCTGCCCCAACAGAGGGGCCCCTTTTCCAGCATGCAGGGCTTTCATTCTGACCTCATTTAACCCCGAAAAGTCGAGTGAGTTAGCTGGGGGATGGAAGCAAAGACATTTTTATGCTGAATATAGTATATCATATAGATAAAGGAAGTTCAGGAGGAGCTTGTTCATCTACTGTAGATTGACAATCACAAGAACCAAAGCGGCTGCTTCCTGTGGTCCCACCACTGGCCCATTTTCATTTTAGTCTCTTCTATATATTAACTAACTTCAATGCCATGATAGTTTATCTGTTTATCTTCATACCACTTTCAAAGGTTAAATGGACGCATTAACTTTCGAATTTTCTGTTTTTTGGTTGTTGTTTTTTTGCTCTCTCTTGCATAATTGTTACAAAGATACATTTAAAGTCTCTTAATTCTCTCTTATTCTTTATTCTCTCTAAAGCCTGTTATTCAGGCACCCACATCGCTCTGTGTGAATCGGCTATGGGTGAAGACGGAGAATACCATTATAAGAATAGCATGAATAGTTACCAGTGATGAACAAGTGGAGCGAGTGAAGTTGGTATCTAAAGTAATCATTTCTGGATCAGCTGTGGCTTTCAGTGGCTGTGAACCATGAAATCTGGGGCAGGCGCACAACAATTTAACTACTTATTGATTGTATGTTTCTGCTCCCTGTGAAAAGTCCAGACTACCACTGAGATAGCTGAAATACCACAATTTAAGAATTTCAATAAATCTTTTTTTTAAATACAGACAAAATTACCAGGCTTTCTTTAATACAGACTAAATTACCAGGTTAAAATCAAGTTAATTTTACAATTCATTGTCACAACAATGCACATTATACAGCTAAGGAAATCAGATGAAGTGACATTGGTTTTTGAACACCACCAACAATACCATCAAATGTTTTCTATCACTCAAAGAAAAATACACAACAAAGCCTACACTATTGTTAAAAAGTTTAGGGTGACTAAGATTTATTTATTTTTTTCAGCAAGGATGCATTAAATTGATCAGAAGAGACAATAACGACAATTCTGTTTGAAATACGCTGTTCTTTTGAACTTTCTATTCATCATAGAATCCGGAAAAAAAAACAAAAGAAAAAAACAAGATCATCATATCATCCTGGAATCCTGGTTTCCACAAAAACATTAAGCAGCAGAACTGTTTTCAACATTAATAAGAAATGTTTCTTGAGCACCACATCTGCATTTTTTTATGATTTCCGAATGACATGTGATGCTGTAATTTATTCCTAACATCTCCGGAATAAATTGCATTTTAAAATATATTAACCGATCTTAAAATTTTGAAAACTATATGGGAAGCAATTACATTCCCGCTGGACCAACAAATAAAACGACTTTGAGACTTTTTGGGAATTACTCTTAAAGACAGAAATAAAAAAGATCCAGTGAATTTCACACCAACAGGTGATTTGAAGGTCT
Organism: Leuciscus leuciscus; assembly: GCF_965113295.1. Classification (NCBI taxonomy): domain Eukaryota; kingdom Metazoa; phylum Chordata; class Actinopteri; order Cypriniformes; family Leuciscidae; genus Leuciscus; species Leuciscus leuciscus. The sequence continues at coordinate 35,477,097 of NC_138730.1, read as the reverse complement.
GTGTGGTGGAAGACTTAAGAAAAAAAGAAGAAAAAAAACATTAAATATAAAGAGGCAGAGAAAATGAAATCTCAGGATTAGAAAAAACAACTTTTTAGATCAATGGCCAAGAAAAGGTCTGAGTATCGATTTGAGAAAGGTACTTGTGGCGTATGAAAACACAGAGGTGGATTTTCTTTCTGCTGATGGCTTAGATGACCTTCTTCAGATCCTCAGAGGCTAGCACACTACCTACACACCTTTCATATCTCAGGTTTGTGTCCGTTCCTATCAAACTCAGAGGTGAGATACTGTAACCTGACCGAACCTTATTTAAAAAAAAAAAAAAGCCTCAAGCCTTGTCCATTTTGATCTTAGTTGTGAACTGTAATTGGCTCACAGTCTACCGACATGATCCTGTCAGCTCGTATGTGATTGACGGCCCTTAGTCCCAGAAAGCCTCATTTGTGGAGAGTTTCTTGCTCACTTTAGCAATAAATATCCCTCTCCTCATCTCCTTGGGTGAAAATAGCACTCGCTAATGTTCTGCTCAAAAGGAACATGTGTGCACACATTGGGCATCACTGTTTAATGGGGAGTATCCATAAACATATAGATATTTTTTTTTACTGTACAAACAAACAGTATATTCTATATTCTGTAAACAATATATTTTAGATTTTCAAAAAACACCATATATGATTTATTAGCTGTTTTCCTCATGGGGACCGAAATATGAAATATGTTGTGAGGACATTTTGTCGCCATAACTTAAAGAGAATATCTAAACCACTTACACACGCACACACTCACACTCACACACACATACACATACACACGAGTATACTTCTACAGACTGCAACTACAATGATACATAAACTGAAAGCTGCTGCAGGCCATTTAATGATGAAGAAGTGCTCTTGATATAGCAATCAGGGGAATTCTTAACATTTGAATAGTTTCTTCAATCAGCCAATACCAAGAATATTTAAACTAGGATGGAATACCATTATACAAAGCAAATTACCTTTAGCTGTTATTGTAATCTATCTATCTATCTATCTATCTATCTATCTATCTATCTATCTATCTATCCATCCATCCATCTCAAAATGACAATAACAATATGACTGCAGTATATGCAGATTCTTAATAAAGTGTCCCTGCAAAGCCATGCTTTCACAAAACAAGAGGGACAGGCTATTGATTGGGAGAGGGTAGAATCCATTACTAGGGGTCATTCTTAATCCTGCCTTACAAAGATGCCACTCTTATTGACTAAAGGATGGCAAATTAAACAGAGGAAGTGAAGATATGCAGCACACAGGCTCACACACAAACACACAAACAACTCTTCCCAGAGGTTAATACACAAAGGACAATCAAACATGAACGAAAACAGGCCAGAGGAGCGGGAGATGCGAATGAAAGAAATAAAACCTCAAGTTTTCAATACGTATTATATCTCCTACAACAGCAGACAACATATTATACAAGCTCCCTGTGTCACTGCTTATACTTTTTCCTTTTTAATTGTTTGTTTTCAACCACAGCCTGGCTTTTTGTGTCTCTCTTTGAATCTCAGGGACTTCTGAAACACGAAGGATGTGTGTGTGTGTGTGTGTGTGTGTGTGTGTGTGTGTGTGTGTGTGTGTGTGTGTGTGTGTGTGTGTGTGTGTGTGTGTGTGTGTTTGTACTTGTTCAACTGTCTTTGTGAGGACTGGTTTGAGTTTTAGACCATTTTAGACATTTTAGCCAGTCCTCACTTTCTGAGACTCCTTTTCACCTGTTTGAGGGTTAAGGGTAGGTTTAGGGTAAGGGTTTAGGTTAGGCACTTATTTGAGATGGGTTAGGGTAAGGAGCTAGCCTGGATGCCAGCCGAACTTAGCCCCGCCCACAAAATGTTTAGGTCGGGAAGTTCGGTCTGGACTCGTTCCGTTGAGGAGCTATTATGCCCGAACAAAAATTGTTCGGACCAATCAAATTGTCAGGGCGGGCTTTATACGATGATGGACAGATGAGCAACGTTACGTAATCATCCACGTCACCAATGAGCGCTTGGGTTGAATTCGTTTACAACACAGATGACTGCCGCTGGAGAATTGTTATTTCACGAGTTCACACTTACAAATAAGTCAGATAGAATAAATGCATATTTGGCGTGCTGTTTGAGGAGAGGCCAAAGTGCTCCCCCCGTATTCCAGGCTGTGGAAGAACAGGCCGAGAGTGAGTGGAGGGATGCTGAAAACTGTCAAGGAATGTTAGGTGAGTTGACAAAGTGAATAAATATATGCTTCCTCTCATGCTGATAGTGTAGACCAGACGGTCATTGTTTGATGACAAGTTGATTGGATTGATTATTTGAACGTGCTCCTCTCGAACTTTGTTTATAAAACATTATGTGTAGATTCCGCCATCGCGTCTGTTATAGAAGATATCGACAGCGCATTGATTTTAAAAGAGGAACAGAGAACCACGATCAAGACATTTGTCGATCGGAAACATGAATGAAAAACATACGTCACTTACTCCGTTGCTCTGATTGGTTATAGGTCTATCCAATTGAGTGCAGAGGCATTTTCCTTCCTGGTTCGGTTGAAACACGCCCCATAATCAAAGCTCAATGGAGCAGTATCAGACTCACATTCTGACTAGAATCTGAGTATGACGACGTCAGGCTAGTAAGGAGCTAGAGATTGCACTGTGTCAATGAATTTCCTCACAAAGATAAATGTGTGTGTTTGTGTGTTAAATTCTGCTCATTTAAGGTGATGTTAAATCAAATCCAAAATGAATAAAATAACATTGTATAAGCCATCTGAAAGATTACAGTCACGCACGTTTCACACATACTCCGGTGCGTGTTGCAGTGCGTATACAGTGCAGGAGCAGCACGCGCAATAGTGCTTTCACATATGCATGCGTTTGCAGTGCGTAACTGATCCGCTGCTGTAGGCTATACCACAAATACACACTCACTATTTGTATTTCAAATCCAGAAGTTATCATTTTTATTTAAAAACTTTTTATTTAAAAAGCAACTTTTATTTAAAAAGAGTTTTTTGTCAGCATTGCAATTCTCTTTGTACACATATACACTCTTTAATAGACGTATTCACCTTTAAACACAATTTAAACAACATTATTAAATGCATTACTTCTATATAATTATATATTAAGTTGCTCAAGCAAGTGGTAAAATATTTTACCATGTACTTATATTAAAATCGCATAGCCTACATTTTAAATTAAAACTTAAAATTGACAAAAACAGCAGACTTACCCTTTCTTTTGCATAATTTAAATCTTTATACAATAAATCTTGCATGTCACAAAGAACTTGTTTTTCCACCTCCACGAATGAGACGAGTGTGTTCATTATGTTGACTTGAAGTAAATTGTATTTTCCCTTGATTTACGCCAGTCTTAACGTCTCAGCATTGCGATGCTCTTTGTACACATATACACTCTATAATAGACTTATGCACGTTTAAACACAATTTAAACAACGTCAGCCTATTATTCAATGCATTACTTCTACTTATATTAAAGGAGCCTTATGTAAGATTGTGGCCAAAACTGGTACTGCAATCACTTTCAAATTACTGTAGAGCGGTGTATCCATAGACATGTATAGAAAGGCTAGATGGCTCAAGGCGGAGTCAGCTGTGTCGTCACTTGGCGGCCATCTTAGGTCAGGAGACTGCGCTGCTGCTCCCTGCTGCTGTGGACGGAAGGTGAGTGACATACGCCAACTAAAATGCTCGTAACTTGCTGAATTCTTGACGGATTTACAAACGGTTTGGTTTATTACAAACCTTATTAATGTGGCTATGATTTGTGCTGATGCCGTTTGTGGCTATAATTTTTCACAAGTATGCAGTTAAATAGCCGCATCCCTGACGTTTATGACACACCAAGCCGTTTGAAAATCGGTTGAAAATTGAGCAAAATATAGTTATTTCAGCACTACATGCACAATAGACTTTAATGTTATAACTGGACGAGCGGTCCTGTCCTAAGATGGCCGCCGTGTGACGTCGTCGGGTCCCATTGGCTCTCAGCGCCGGTAAGCTATCTAGCCTTTCTATACATGTCTATGGGTGTATCCCCTCCCCCTCCCCCCTGACTCGAGGTTGCCAGATAGGCTGCAGGATCCAGCACGAACGTTTGTAGCTGCAGCTGTGGTAACTAGAGCTGAGCTGGCAACCCGGATGCCGAAACACTACTGACTTCGTGATTGGTAGATAGCCGGAGGGTGGCGCATCAGGCCAAAACACAAGATGACAACATCAACATCAGTTGAGGGCTGCAACTTCACTTTTTAAATGACAATATCCTGGCCGGACTACTGTTGTCAGTGATATAAGTATTTGAAATGAACATGATTTCTTAATGTCTAGTGACATATCAGGGCCATTTTTTGATTAATTGAAATACATTTCTTACATACAGCTCCTTTAAGTTGCTCAAGCAAGTGGTCAAATATTTAACAATGTACTTATATTAAATCGCAAACATTTTAAATTAAAACTTAAAATTGACAAAAACAGCCGACTCTCATGGCTTTTCTTTTTCATTTAAATTTTAATACAATAAATCTTGCATGTCACAAAGAACTTGTTTTTCCACCTCCACGAATGAGACAAGTGTTGTTCATTGTCGCCTTGTTGAGGTAAATTGTAGCTTTCCTTGCTTTACCCCGATCTTAAAGTGAAAAAAAAAGTAGGCTAGTATTTAATTAAATACATTTATGGTGAGATTATTACATTTTATTTAATTAATCGCATTTATGGTGAAATTACTACATTTTCAGGTCAATCTGTGTTCATTTTGACCACGAAACATGCGCTGTCACTTTATTTCAGCGCGTGCAGCACAGCAAAAATAGACTCGGTGCGGAAACGATCGCTGCACTGCTGTATACGCACCGCAACTGGAACGGATCGACGGACCGCATCCGCGTGCAGTGTGAAAGCTCTAACATGGGTACGGAAAAAAATACGCACCGCATACGGAGTATGTGTGAAACGGGCGTCAGTCATCACTAAATTAGGCCCTGGAAATGTTTCAATTACAGCTCTGACAGCATCAAATCAGCATTCATCTGTTATGTACAATAATCATTCAGTGAAGACTTGTACACAACTTCTTATACAATAAATTACACTGTTTTACCTTTTTTAATATTCGTCCTCCTTGTAACTGTCAATGTTGTCATGATTGACGTTGCTTTGGGACAGTTGCGTCAGATCCAGTGAAAAGTCTGAAATCTTCATTCGCTTTCTCCATGGCGACCAAATAACCAATTTTTTGGCTGACATGACGTCTAAGCGGAAAAGGTTTTTTGTTTGTTTTGTTTTTCATCTGCGTGGCATTCGGCACTCGCGCATGCGCAGATAGCGCTGATCGTTAAAGGATTCTGCTGTGTCTGCTGCTTTATGTTTGATTTTTTTTATTTGATTTTTTTTTAACGTCTTTGCGTCCGTGACACCCTATATGGGTAGGCTGCAGACCTGGTACAGTATAATACTTTTCTGAATGCATGTAATACCCGGATGACCATCGTCAACATTTACCAAAATATGCAGTAGCAGACAGTAGCCTAGGCAAAGCATAGCCTAGGCAGAATAATCCCAACATATGCAATTGGCCTACACATAAACAGAATTACAATATGATTAAATGAGACAATTTTATAATATAACACATAATAATAAACTATCAACTAAAATGTTTAATGTAAAATACAATTTTACAATATAAGAAAGTTTAAATAAATAATACAGTTTCATTAATAAAACATATTGAATATAATTATACTGATTCTGAGGTTCTGTAGCGGGTCAGTCTGTTGTGTAGCTGCTCTTCGATTGCCTGTGCCCTTGCCTAATACAGGTGAGTCACTGAATGTAATCTCCCTGTGTCAGACAAATCAATCTTGTCGCTGTCTCTCAGGTTAAGCTCTGTCCCATGAGTGCATCTCCATCAGGCCTTAAAACCCTGTGCTCAGCACAAGTTGTGTTGTCTGTCCATATAACACACAAACATACACGTTACTCCTTACATGTTTAATGTTTTTTGTAATATGTTTTCTTCAGTACTGCTATACTTTGGGTGCACAATGTAAAAAACAAACAAAAAAAAACACACGGTTCAACACTTAAAGAAACAAGTAGTAATAGAAATAGAAGTCGTGATACACTTTTCTTCCCTAACCCTATTGTGACCTATCCGAGTGAAACGGCTTCTCCAACATGAAAAATGTAGGGCGGGACTTGATTTTGTCCATGTAGAATTGATTGGATCATTGTGGTTTGCTATTGCTGTGATCTCATGTGAGTGACGGGTTGTCCCGCCCTCGAGACTGTAAACACATCATCAGAGAAGAGATGTTGTTGCATGGGGGAGGGGAAGTTATGGGTCCGTTATTTTGATTACAGATTACGAGGGTACATAATTTATTAAAAAAAAAGATGTGCACAGATAAATAATTTATAATACATGCTGTAATATTCTATTAAAACAAACAAACAAACAAAAAAACAAAAACAAGAATGGTCAATCTTGATTTTATGGTGACTTTAAACAACATGTACATTGGCGTAAGTGTGCAGTGGCATAAAAAAAAACTGTTTTATTCTGCATAAGAGTGGTCCCACCTCATAGACGCCACCATTTTGAGATCACACGACCAACCAAATACTCCTCACTTTATCTCAGTAATCCTAACCCACATCTGATTTGAAGTCCATTTAAAATATAATAATTATTATTATTATTATTTTGCACAAGAAAAAAAAAATCTAATTTGGTAATCCGGTTCAAACAGAAAATATTTGTGTTGGGTGCTGTTTTTTATTTTATTATTTTTTATATAGCCTACCATATAATCAGTAGAGCTGACTTGGATGTGATCTGTCCTATAATACATATTTAATGTAATCAGTTTTAACTGAGTCGGGCCTCATCATTTCTTATAAATATTGACAGACGTCAAAATACTTTGCAAAAAAACCCACAAAAAGAATATACCCCCTTATGATTTGCAAAGCATAGTGACCCTTCCCATGCCTGTGGATGGGCACTGGGAGTTTGGGTCTGTCTTATTAGTGTGCAATATTATCATATTTCACGGACGAGCAGGCCAGAGAAGGTAATTACCTGCTCCGTGCTATTAAGCCCTGTTTTATTCCATTCATTTTCGCCTGACCAACTCAGGCAAAGGGCTGTTGGCATTTATTTCCCGTCTGTAGATTTACGAGGACCTCGGCTCAGGCAAGCCATAAAAAAATCTGAGGAGAAAAACCGCTCTATGTGTCAATGTGTGTCTGCCCACATGAATGTGAAGGAGAATGCTGTAAATGTTCACACATTTATGTGAGATTTTTCACAGCCGTGGTATAAACAATATCGATCGTCAGTTTCAGCGTTGTTGTTATTGGAGAAAAACGACTTATTTTTATGTACAAAATGCAGCTGGGCCTCCAGTCATAACGTCCACAGATATACAGGGTGAAAAAAAGAGAAGCTCAATGCGATCTGATCTCAAGCCAGGTGTGTGTGAATCTCCCCACCTGCGAGATTTGATCTCAATCAGTTCAATTGTTTTGTTTACCTCTTGTTTCAAGATCTAAATAAAAGCCATTCTCCAGCTTATCAGAGGTATCCTCAAGTTTGATAACACCAGGCTTCTCCTCTGTTTTTCAGTTTAACCGTGTTTCCTACATTTTGCAATGCATTTTTTTTCTCCATCTTATAAAAGGCTCAATATCGGATGAGTATCTGAAGCCAAGTATTGATTGTAATTTCCTGCTACGTTCATTCCAATCGCAAGGTTTATTAAGAATCTCATTTCTATCTGCCATACGATTGATGACCCAACAAGCGTGCTAATACAAACAGAGAGAAAATCAAGAAACAAAATAAGACGCCCCAGCGTCCTGTGTCTGAAATCAACATTATTGTGCTGGTCTAATTGCATTATTTTACCTTAGTCGGATCAGTTTGTGTCTGTCTGGAGCAAGTGGGATGAAGTAGGCCTATATATGCAGGGGAAAAAAAAGAGTCTTCCAAACTTCCAGAGTGCCAGCGGTAAAACTGTATTATCACCCTGCTGAGGCTGACAATGAGACGTTCTCCCTTTAGACTATTCTAGCTTGAAGTTTAAGTTTGAAATGCACTGCCTTCTTTATGTGGAACTGCTGCAGTACCATAGGCCTAACAGAGACTCACACAGAAAAATATGTGAGGTTGTTTTTGACAATTCAGTAGATTTTCAGCTGCTTTCAAGGTTTTACATCAGCTTTATTCTGTAGTACATGAACAATGAGTTTAACTCTACTGGTGTAAAACAGTTAACTGGCTGATTGAGCTTTCTCATGGTTTTCTAAATGCTGCAGTTAGCTTGAAACGGTTCTCTAGGTTAGTCTGCCACCATGTGGGGATACGTGACACTGCACTCCTCTCAATATGAAGATATTGATATGATGAAGGCCTGTTTTCCATCACATCAGTTTCAGATCATCCAACTGTGACCATCACTTAAGACTTGTCTATGATTTTTTTTATTTTTTTTATTGTGGAACATTTTGAAAGCAATACAATTTAAGAACTATTAAAGAATTTTAAAACAGCATGTCTACAAATAAAATAAAATAAAATAAAACATCCAGCAATATAAATTAATTATACTTATTGGTTATTGTAATAGAAATAATGTTATGAATCAACGTTTTATTTATATTTACAAATATGTATTGATTAATTTATTAAACAAACAACAATAAAGCAAATTATTTAAATTACACTCTCATTCGAAACCTCACCACACAATTGAACTGGTCGAAAATCGTAACATTTCTGTCATTCACAACTAAAAATTCAATACCAAAGTTCAGTCCTAGACTAGGACTAAATAATACTGTAGTGCCTCAACCCACAACCCACTTACAATCATGAGTACATTCAAACTTACAGTTGTGTGTGATTGTTCAGTTTTTTCCAGGTTTATTCTTATGTGTACCCATCTGAAATTTTCTTAGTCTTTTCTTGCTTTTCCTCATTTTTCTTATAATTAACTTTGACAGTTTTGTCGTGGGTGAAGTTTTGTTGATCACACTAGAGGCTGTTCTTGTGCTGTCCGTTGTTGTAAACGTGGCTTGATGTGTAACTGTGCTTTTTCCAGATGTTTCGCGTCTTGTTTCTGTTGATGGCGAAGTTGGTCTACTTGTGCCACACGTTGTTACAGTTCTCAAAGAAGATTCTGAGTTTTCTTTGGACACTGAAGTCGGTTGGTTGGTTGTTTTGGTGATCTCAGTCTGTGGTCTAGATGTTTCGATTGTCGTAACAATTCGTGATGCTGTTGTACTCGTGCTGGTCTCAGTCTCTGGTCTAGATGTTTCGCTTGTCGTAACTATCCGTGATGCAGTTGTACTCGTGCTGGTCTCAGTTTGCGTTCCTGGTGTTTTGTTTGTTGTAGTTACAGTTGGGATTGTGTTTGTTGTACTTGTATAGCACATAGCAGGTTTTGTTGTTCTTAGATCCAATATAGGCATTACTCTCTTAGCATATTGGCTATCTGGAGCTGAACAAATAACTATGTTTTTCTTGGTGTAGAATCTGAATATGGAAAAAAAGACTTGATATTTTAGCTTTAATCGCTTAATTATCCACCCAAAAATAATTAAAAATAAAATAAAATAAGCTTTCAAATTGTAATATAATATAACAACTTTGTACATGCCTTACAGCTCTGAGAGGACATACTGTTGTTGGCTCCTGTATCTCATATTTCACAATGTTTGCAGCTGCTACTCTGGTGTCTGACACAGTAAGACAGCAGGTTCCTGGACGATCATCACCTTTAGGAAAAGCACATCATTTTATACAGGTAAATAATCATTACGTTGACATTATTACATGTACACACATGTACACTCTCTCATAAAGATACAATTTCAACTCAACTTCTACATTTCAGTCAAGTGAAAGTTACTGAGGTCAAACCACAATATTTAACCAAAGAGCTCAGGAATTAAGATCCTCAAATCTCACCTGTTACTACAAAACTCATCCATCCTATAGAGAAAAGAACGGCAGAAAACAGTGAGAACTTCATCTTGTTCTGTTGCTCACTTCTAAGTGTGAAACTTTCTGCTGGGCTGAAGGGTCTATGTTGAGGGAGGTCTTTCAGCCCACAAAGCTCACCACCCTCTGCGATCACTTTTCTTCGTCACCTGGGCCCACAGACACCTCAGTCGGGGACAGGAAAAGATGACTGATGAGTGGAAGCCAAAAGTGAGAGAGAAAGAGATGCACTCAACCACATAGAGGAAAATAAGGGGTTACAGAATTCACAATGAGTATTCAACATGACTGAATTCAGTTCATCGAGGCCTACAGTTTTGGTCCAAGTGACAATTCAGTTGAATTCATGTTCTATACATAGTTTTAGCTCATAATAGCTCACTTGCAGCCTCTGTCCCTGGTTAGGTTTTAAATTGAACATTAATGATAACAATTATTATTATTATTATTATTTAATTTTGAGGTTTTTTTTAACTTAAACAATCATTTAAGGTATTTAAATTAATAATTAAATTGACACTTAAAAAGTGGGGTAGCATGGTACAATGTGGCACCATTATTTTCAGTTTAGTGTCATTATGATGGATCATTTTCAGAAATCATTTTCACTCAAAAATTGCTAGTAAATTTCAAGTACCGGCAAGTTACACATTGAATTAAATGTTTTTATTTTATCTTTATTTTTTTAAGTTGAAAGAATAATTGTTTGAAAAGATTACAGAACATACTAATTTGTATCTGGGGTCTCTGGAAAGTCCCTTTTTTCCATTTACATGGTACTTCAAAGAGTCATAGTGTCCATGAAACGTGGTATATCCATGCTACCATTATATACAATGGAACTTAATTGTAAATGCATTGTATGTGATTGACCTGACTTCATTCACAAACTACTGTTTTTAAAATAGAATTGGCTTGACTCATGTTACGCAAAGTGTTTATATAAATATGTCACATGCAAGAGGAAATGTATAGACAGAAAAAGCTTTGAAGTTGAATTGAACAGCAAAAAAAAAAGAAAAAAAAAAAGAGTTTGCATGCATCTAAAAATTGAGGCTTTGTGCACTTTGTGAGCAATAGATATAAAATGTTGGTCTGTTAAACGTGTGTGGAAACTACAGAGGGCTTAAAGGGGCTGTGATCGTGAAACCACAAACGTTTATTCAGCCTTAATGGGATCTTCCACGTCTCAGTGAGACCTTAAAACAAAACCAGCTCCCACCCAGCACTCACCTACACTTAAACAGACACGTGAGCTGTTTTGAGATGTCATTTGTCTCTTTACGGTATTTAGAATGATCAAATGTACACAGCTAATGCAAATGTTTGGCATTTCAGGTTAACGTTTATGAGTTTGTTTATACTGCCTTATCTCCTACACTACTCTTTTCTGGTCTTATATGAAAGTAAATATGTAACCCTAAATGAAGAACCACATGCGCATTTCCTGTTTCAAAATCATATTCAAGAAAGGGTGTACAATGTCCTCTGAGCTATTTGTAGAGAGTTCTGGTGGTAGATGAGAGATGGCAGACCACAGGATCACACTCTGTTCGGCGAGGGGAAGTAGTGACAGTAATGCTGAACATCATTATGCAGTACATAGGCTACTTAGTTCTTGTAAACCAAAGAGCAGCCAGGGTGCCATGTAACACATGTCTGAAGTTTCAGTATTCACTGACCAGAATTACATCATCTTGACCTGAGTCACTGGAAAAAATTAGGGTTGTATTATAATTATAGTTACAGTCAGAATGCTTGTTAATACTTCATGTTCTGGAACTGATAAGCAGGTTTTCAGCAGTAGTGGAAAAAGTATTGAAGTTCCATGCTTAAGTAAATGAATATACCGCACTAATGTATTAAATGAATTGTTCACCCCAGCAATAAAAATTATGTAATTGATTACTCACCCTCATGTCGTTCCAAACTGACTTTATGGAAAACAAAAGATCAATGGGGTCCAAAGTTATATACAGTATATATATACAGTATATATATACCTTGTGTGGTGACCTGTATATATATCTATATACCTATAAGTAAAATACCTTTAAAAAAAAGTTAAATGCTTAAATACTATATAGGCCTAGTAGTATCTTACTTTCTTTTTTTTCTGACTCAGAAAATAAGCTATAGTTAATAGAACTGAACTTATCTTGAACATGGTCATTTGGTTGCAACTGGAGACCATGGGACACAAGGGGGTGCTAAGGGGTTTGTGCTCAATTTGAGATAAAACAGTAAAAATAAATAAATAATTATTCTTTTAAAATAAAATGATGTAATAATAATAATAATTTGTATATGTGTTTTTCAATCTCTCAATGCCACCGTTAGCTTGCTCTCTGGCAGTATGGCTCTATTTTTTTTAATAAAAGTATTTCTACAAAATTGTACTATTGGGTCAAAATTAATACACAGCATAAATAACAAGTAAATATTGCATACAGACAATATTTTAACAACTAACTTTAGTTCAATAATTAGTAAAAGCTATTATTTCATTGAACATACATGCTGTCCACATAATGTTACATAATATTATTCACACACAGTAAGTTTATGAATGGGACTTGTCTTATTTAAGAAGGGAGTCCCTTTCAAGGGGTCTTAGGGCTGTAAAAAAAAAACAAAAAAAAAACACTAAACATGTTCAGCAGAGTCTGGAATAGAAAGACAAATAGACTAACCCGAAAGATGCAAAGAGTGATAACAGTTTTGACACCCTCCCCGAACTGTCCTCTTCACTTCCTCCTCTCGTTTGTACCGGAGTCCTGAAATATAGAGTATGCAAGATATGCATCTACCACTGTATTCACACATTTTAAGAAAGAGGTTAGGATTTGATGTAATCTGACTGCTGCATTAACCCTTGTATGGTGACCCGTTTTCATTTTTTATCAATAGAAAAATTGTACGATGAATTATTTTTTCAAACTCAGACTCATTGGCCTTGGCTCATTTTCTTTGAAGAATATATATCAGAACACATTTTCAATGATCATACACTGTACACCCCCCCTACACAGTTATATTACACGATGTTCGGGTCCACTGGACCCGGGGCTAATAGAAGTGTGGAAATTGTAGGTCCTGTGTACCTTCACTCTGTCCACCTCCTGTCAGGGCCTGCTGTTATTGTGTGTGTGTTCTTGTATATGGTTTATGAGGACACAAATGTGTATAATACATGTGTATATACTAGTGATGTAGTACTCGAGTCCGGTCTCGGACTTGAGTCCGGTCTCGAGACCGATTTCTGCTTTCTCGGACTCGACTCGGACTTGTTCCTTCAAAGACTCGGTCTTGACTCGGACTCGGCATAGGCGGTCTCGTCCCCATCACTAGTCCACTAGAATACATACCACTAGAAAATTTAATTTGCACTGCATGTCCTAACTATGATTAAAAAAGTCAGGGTGGGCTTAACATGTTGATGACAGAGCAGCACTGTTGAAGCAGTTTAGAAAAATAGGCAGAAGATGATGCATGTGGTAGGGATTTTTTTAATGATAGTAAAAGCATAGTCCATATTAAGACGTTAAGACTGCTCCTCTAAACAATTCCCAATCTAGCTTAGTCTGTAGGCCTAACAGTTGATTATTAACTGGGGTGATATTAAATCATGAATATGAAAACTGACATGTTTTTATGGACTCTGTCTCGACTCGGACTTGCTTCCTCAAAGACTCGGTCTTGACTCGGACTCGACTGAATTTGCAAACCAACGGACTCGGTCTCGATTCGGACTCGACCCTTCAAAGACTCGGTCTTGATATCCTCATAAACCAAACGGCTTAAAAAACATACTAAATGGTGTTTTTTGAAATTCAAAAAATGCCAAAAGTTTTCTGTGATTGGTAGGTTTAGGGGTCGGGTTAGGGGGATAGATTATACAGTTTGTACATTAGAAAAACCATTACGCCTATGGAGAGTCCCCGTAAACCACATATCCAAGTGAGTGTGTGTGTATGTGTTTGTGTGTGTGTATGTGTGTGTGCGTGCGTGTGAGAGAGAGATTGTATTTTAGTGTGAGAGAGTGTGAGTGCAAGAGTGAGTTTTATGTTTCTACCCCTGCCGTTCCCGCACAGGGTTGCAATTCTTAAATGTGATCTAACAAAGGTAAAGAGAAAATATTAACCATATATGCTGTTTATATTGCTAATTGGGATGAAGTAAACATCTGTTGAGTATTTTAACATAAAATTGTTTGATTGTGTTGAATTAAAAACCCAAACATGCAGCGGGTCCACCAGACCCACGAGCACTGGCTGAATAACAAAAATATGAACACCACACAAGGGTTAAATAATAGTTCACTCAAAGCTTTAAGCTGCATCAATATAAAGTTTTACTGGATGTTATATACACATCTAATTCAGGCATCAGGCACTCTATATTTGACCATTTATTATGTAGTCGATAACACCATGCATACAAAAACGTAATATGAGCAAGATTACATGTTGTAGTTAACATATTTTTGATTAAGTAAATTAAGAAAACAATACACAAAATACAAGGCATCACACAAAATGTGAATATAAAGATTAAGGCAAACCAGGCTAAATAATTGGAGTTAAAAGTTATTCAGTCATCCTGGTTATATCAGTATACTGGCATAAAAAGCCATTAAAAAAAGTTTTCAAAGATAAGAAGTTGTATAGGCTGTTAGAAAAGTAAGAACTTGAGTATTTAGCTTGCTCATTCTTTCATTCTTTCATGCTTGACTGCTTGGAACTTGCGGAGCTTTTTCTTCCTGCGAGACCTGTAAATTGAATCATTGTAAATTGTGGGTATCACAACTTCATATTGTGCAAATAACTTTGAACTTACCTGAGATTTTTCAAAATGTATTTTAGTGGGATTGTGGTGGTTGTCACATGAACACTTCCTGTAAAGCTTTCTAGACCCCCATTTGCTGTTAGAGAAAAAAAATGGTATACTTTTTTTTTTTTTTTTTATTACTCAATTGATTTTTGAGTTTTGTTGTTGTTGCTGTTAAGCAGTAGTCTTTAGTTGTAGAGGTAAAGCAACATTTCACAAAAAACCAAAACATTGTTTTACATGTCAAAATAGGAAAAAAAGAAGCAATACTTCCAATCATTACCTGCCATCACCTTATTCATTAAATTAATGCATTTTATTAGACTTAGAAGTCCTCCTGGGATTATCAGTATACTAGCATAAAAAGTTGTACAAACTTTTCAAACAGAATATGTTTTACGGCTGTTTGATACAGAAGTATTTAGCTTGTTCCTTCTTTAAACAAAAGTAATTACTGGCAAAATCTCTCTGGTCTGTTTTTTCAGTTGTTTTTCTTTTGTTTGAGCTCTGTACGTAATCCTGGACCCAGTCTTCTACTGGAGAAGAGCATATTATGTTGTTCTCCACAGTTATGAATCTGTAAATATGCAAATGTCTAAATACATTTTTTTAATATTGTATTTAAAACATACATACTCATGCTGGTCTCAGTCTTTTTTCCCGGCGTTTCGTTTGTTGTAGGTACAGCTGGGATCGTGTTTGTTGTACTTGTATAGCACATAGTAGGTTTTGCTGTCGTTCTTCCATCCACTATTTTCATTATTCTCTTAGCATATTGGCTATCTGGATCTGAACAAATTGCTTTGTCACTCTTGGTGTGGAATCTGAATATGGAAAGAAAATACTTGATGTTTTAGCTTTCGTTGTTTAATTATCCACCCAAAAATAATTACAAATAAATTAAACTTTCAAATTGTAATATAATATAACAACTTTGTACATACATTACAGCTCTGAGAGTACATAATGGTGGCTCCTGCATCTCATATTTCACAATGTTTGCAGCTGCTACTCTGGTGTCTCTCACAGTAAGACAGCAGGTTCGTGGAAGATCTTCACCTTTTGGAAAAGCACATCATTGTATACAGGTAAATAATCATTACTTTGACAGTATTAGATGTACACACATGTACACTCTCTCATAAAGATACAATGTCAACTCAACTTCTACATTTCAGTCAAGTGAAAGTTACTGAGGTCAAACCACAATATTTAACCAAAGAGCTCAGAAATTAAAATCCTCACATCTCAACTGTTACTACAACACTCATCCATCCTATAGAGAAAAGAACGGCAGAAAACAGAGAGAACTTCATCTTGTTCTGTTGCTCACTTCTAAGTGTGAAACTTTTTAATATCGTATTTTAAAATATACATACTCGTGCTGGTCTCAGTCTTTTTTCTCCGTGTTTCTTTTGTTGTACTTGTATAGCACATAGTAGGTTTTGCTGTCGTTCTTCCATCCACTATATTCATTACTCTCTGAGTCCATTTGCTATCTGGATCTGAACAAATAGCAATGCTTTTCTTGGTGTAGAATCTGAACATGGAAAATATAATACTTGATGTTTTAGCTTTCATTGTTTAATTATCCACACAAAAATAATTAAAAATAAAATAAACTTTGAAATTGTAATATAATGTAACAACTTTGTACATGCCTTACAGCTCTGCGAGGACATAATGTTGTTGACTCCTGTATCTCATATTTCACAATGTTTTCAACTGGTATTCTGGTGTCTGTCACAGTAAGACAGCAGGTTCCTCGAGGATAATTACCTTTTGGAAAAGCACATCAATGTGTTCAGTTAAATAATCATTACTTTCACAGTATAAAATGTAGACACATACAATCTGTCATAAAGATAGAATTTCAGTTCTACATTTCAGTCAAGTAAAAATCACACAATATTTAACCAAAGAGCTCAGGAATTAAAATCCTCAAATCTCACCTGTTACTACAACACTCATCCATCCTATAGAGAAAAGAACGGCAGAAAACAGAGAGAACTTCATCTTGTTCTGTTGCTCACTTCTAATTGTGAAACTTTCTGCTGGGCTGAAGGGTCTATGTTGAGGGAGGTCTTTCAGCCCACAAAGCTCACCACCCTCTGCAATCACTTTTCTTCGTCACCTATGTAACTGGTCTGTTGTCTGCGTTGTGGTTTGGCTGTGTTGGGAAGAATAGGACAGCATTCGGCAGTTTCACTGATCTTTTATTCATGATATAAAACAAATTTAGGCAGCCTCTTAGTGTTAGAGTCGCCCTTGTTTTATCTATAAAACAAATGTGATGTACACTTGTCACATGTGCTCTCATTTCCACATTTAGTCCCAGATGCAAAAATATAACTTAAACGGGATGAAATGACAAAAACAACCACACAGATAGGTAAAATAATATTATATACATAAATTAGAATGAAAATATAGACATAAAAGCAACATCACCAATGCAAAGAGGAAGAGGAGGGGACAGAACAGGAAATGATATTGACTCATTATGGCATCACCACAATTAAAGGGGAAGGCACTCACACTTCAATTAAGCAGTCTTATCAGGTGTATGTAAACGAACAATTTTGTGTGAATTCTAATAAACAATATTTAACAGGAAACTTTCTGTACCTGTTACACCCACAGACACCTCAGTTGGGGACAGGAAAAGATTACTAATGAGTGGAAGATATTGACAATAATACGATTCAATGATAATCAAACATCTTCACTCCTGTTTACATGCAATTTTCTATTAATATGAATGTTATTGTAAGCTGTGTTGTCTGCAATTGTTTACTTGTTCTCCGAAAAAAAAAAAAAAAAGGTTCCCGGAGCATCTTTTGTCGCATCTCTGCCAAAAGTTATCCGTGAGCAGAACAGGTAGTGAAAGTAATATATAGCATACATTCAAAATCTCAGCAGTCCATTTGACTGTGATTGTTTACTGCGAATGTGCATAATGCAGTACGCATGCATGAGTCTCGTAGTTTAATCGCAGTATTGCCTTGAACGCATTATAATCACTTGGACGCATGTAAAAGTATTATTGGATATGAGTTTTCAAAAGCTGCAGACTTAAATAATCTTCGTCTTTCAAGAGCAGCGTAGGCTATAGGCCTAAATGAAAACGAAAGTAACCTAAAGTCAAGACTCATTAAATAGATTTTTATTTTTATTTTTGTCGTTTCAACAACAGTTGATAACGTAGTCTACCTCCACTAGTTCTTTTACTGAATAGCCTACGTTTACATGTGCACCAAATAATGCCAATATTAGAAACAATCAGTGTTCAAATGGAATTAAAATGTTACATGATGATCAAACATCTTCACTTCTTTTTACATGCAATTTTCTATTAATATAAAACTATAAGCGCATGTGACGTTTCGAGCAAACGTAATTTGTTTTAGTCGAGAAGCCTACTTTTCCTAATAACCCAATTTCAGTTCATATGTGCATGTCGGCCGAGTCGTGAATAAGTCTGATGTCTGTTAACAAATAAAGTCTGGTATAGGCTAATTCGCCATACATGTAAACTTTCCAACTACCCGTAGCATGATGTTGTTGATATCAATGTAAAGATGTAAAAAAGTTACCTGATCACATGTAAAGGCAGAAGTAGACTACAGTAAATCAACAGAAAAAGATCGGGATTTGAACTCCATCAATAGGCTACTGTAGGCTACACCACAATAATAATGTCTGCGTCCGCAGGCAGGAGGATAAGGAGAAAAACAATCTAGTAAACATGTCACGTCCTGTCTACTGAGATGCCTTCATGGGGGCGTATGTAGGCTACTACTGTATAAAACCGCTCAGCAAAAGTTTAGTCTAGGTGTGTGTCAACATTTCTGGAATTACGTCATTTTACTTATTCCTAGAGTAAGCGTGATTCACACAAGTTCATAATTGTTAATACTTAGTCTATAGCTCCTTAATTATTTAAGAGAGCTGGAGAGGGTTCCGGGACGGCTGTATACGTGCGCAGAGGATAACACATTTCAAAGATGAAGAATGTGACTGGAGTAGCCTATTGTTGTATTTTGTTATGACAATGATGATAATAGTTGTTAATGTTTTTTTTTTTTCTCTCAAGCATTTCATACAAAATAAATAAAAATAAAAAAGAATGAAGAATGTGTTGGATAATGTGATGACACTGGAATTTGGGCATACCTTAGACTTACTGATACAGCCTAATTTCACTTTCAAAGTCATTAGCAACACACCTATTAAACATCAGGGCGAGTATCCTTATAAGCACCGTCTTAAATGAGTTAAGTCTTTAATGAACTTGAGTTGGGAGAACATCCGGTGTCAGGTCTTAAAGTAACAGGAGCCTAATCGGAGAGTCATAATTAGAGACACAAATCAGTCACTGTTCTGATAACTTTTGTTGCTTTGATAAGGATTAATCTATACATTTTGGCAGAGCAAGTAAAAATCAGCATCTTTATGTTGATTTGGAGATTCAAGGTGAAATCATTCCAATATAAAAATATAATTAAAACTTTAATGTGCAATTAATTGCGATTAATTACAGAAAAATTTGTGTTGACAGCACCCAAGTACATCAACTATTATGTTAATTAGAGATAGAAAGATTAATTGACTAAAAAGAAAGATGCTGTTAGAGACATAACGTAACATGAAATTAATACAATTATGTGTTACTAGTTAAATTACTTGTATTGTTGCATTTATTTTAAGTAAATTAAGAAAAAAACAATACACAAAATAAAGGTCACCACACAAAACATGAACAAAAATCATGACAAAACAGAGATGAACTTTGTTAGTGAAATAAAAGTGCTGATTTTTCACTTCCATCACCTTATTCATTCAATTAATGCATTTTATTAGACTTAGAAATCATCCTGGGATTAACAGTACAAGCATAAAAAGTTGTACAAACTTTTCAAACAGAATATGTTTTACGGCTGTTTGATACAGAAGTATTTAGCTTGTTCCTTCTTTAAACAAAAGTAATTACTGGCAAAATCTCTCTGGTCTGTTTCTTCAGTTGTTTTCCTTTTGTTTGAGCTCTGTACGTAATCCTGGACCCAGTCTTCTACTGGAGAAGAGCATATTATGTTGTTCTCCACAGTTATGAATCTGTAAATATACAAATGTATGCAAAAATAAATAAATACATACTCGTGTTTGTCTCAGTCTTTTTTCCCGGTGTTTCGTTTGTTGTAGTTACAGCTGGGGTCGTGTTTGTTGTACTTGTATAGCACATAGTAGGTTTTGCTGTCGTTCTTCCATCCACTATATTCATTACTCTGAGTCCATTTGCTATCTGGATCTGAACAAATAGCAATGCTTTTCTTGGTGTAGAATCTGAACATGGAAAAAAATACTTGATGTTTTAGCTTTCGTTGTTGAATTATCCACCCAAAAATAATTAAAAATAAACTAAACTTTCAAATTGTAATAATAATAATAAAACAACTTTGTACATGCATTACAGCTCTGAGAGGACATATTGGTGGCTCCTGCATCATATATTTTACAATGTTTGCAGCTAGTGGTCTGGTCTTTGACGGAGAAAGACAGCAGGCTCCTGGACGACCATCAGCTTTTGGAAAAGCACATCATTGTATACAGGTAAGAAATCATTACTTTGACAGTATTAGATGTGCACACATGTACACTCGCTCATAAAAATACAGTGTTCTTTTCTACATTTCAGTCAAGTGAAAGTTACTGAGGTCAAACCACAATATTTAACTAAAGAGCTCAGAAATTAAAATCCTCAAATCTCACCTGATGCCACAACACTCATCCATCCTATAGAGAAAAGAACGGCAGAAAACAGAGAGAACTTCATCTTGTTCTGTTGCTCACTTCTAAGTGTGAAACTTTCTGCTGGGCTGAAGGGTCTATGTTGAGGGAGGTCTTTCAGCCCACAAAGCTCACCACCCTCTGCGATCACTTTTCTTCGTCACCTATGTGTGACCAGGTCTGGTGTCTGCGTTGTGGTTTGGCTGCGTTGGGAAGAACAGGACATTCGGCAGTTTCACTGATATTTTATTCATGATATAAAACAAATTTAAGCAGCCTCTTAGTGTGAGAGTCGCCCTTGTTTTATCTCTCCAGTGCATCACCAATGCAAATAGAGAAGATAAATAACATTAAACATGAAAATACATGTAACAGAAAACATACCTGATATAAAACAAATTTAAGCAGCTTCTTAGAGTCACCCTTGTTTATCTATAAAACATGTACACTTGTCACATGTGCTCTCATTTCCACATTTAGGCCCAGATGCAAAAATATAACTTAAATGGGATGAAATTGCAAAAACAACCACACAGATAATAGGTAAAATAATGTTATATACATAAATTAAAGTGAAAATATAGACATAAAAGCAACAATTAAAATAAAGATTAAAAAAGATTATCAGGAGCCCTAAATAACCTCACCTCCTCCAGTGCATCACCTAATGCAAAGAGGAAGAGGAGGGGACAGAACAGGAAATGATATTGACTCATGATGTCATCACCACAGTTAAAGGGGAAGGCACTCACACTTCAATTAGGCAGTCTTATCAGGTGTATGTAAATGAACAATTTTGTATGAATTCTAACAAACAATATATGCATTTAACAGGAAACTTTCTGTACCTGTTACACCCACAGACACCTCAGTCGGGGACAGGAAAAGATAACTGATGAGTGGAAGATATTGACAATAATACGATTCGATGATAATCAAACATCTTCACTCCCATTTACATGCACTTTTTTGTAAGCTGTGTTGTCTGCAATTCTTCACTTTTTCTCAGAGAAAAAAAAAACGTTTACCAGAGCATCTTTCGTCTCTGCAAAATGTTATCCGGGTAGTGAACAGGTAGTGAAAGTAATATGCTTAGCATACATTCAAAATCTCAGCACTCAGCACTCTAATTGTTTACTGCGAATGTGCATAATGCAGTAGGCATGCATGAGTCTCGTAGTTTCATCGCAGTATTGCCTTGAACACATTATAATCATTTAAGGGCGCATGTAAAAGCAGTGTTATTGGATATGAGTTTTCAAAAGCTGCATAAATCACTTTTGTAGCTTCGATAAGGATCAATCTATACATTTTGGCAGAGCAAGTAAAAATCAGCATCTTTATGTTGTTTCTACATTAATTTGGAGATTCAATGTGAAATCATTACAATATAAAAATATAATTAAAACTTTAATGTGCAATTAATTGCGATTAATTACAAAAAATGTGTGATTAATTAATTAATTTTTGCAGATTAATAATTTTTCTAATCAACTGACAGCACCCAAACTAAAAGGGAAAATTAAACATGTTTATTAGAGATAGAAAGATGAATTGACTTAAAAGAAAGATGCTGTTAAAGACACAAGGTAATGTGAATTAGCTATACATATAATGAATTAATATAATTATGTGTTACTAGTTACATTACTTGTAGATACTTGCATTTATTTTAAGTAAAACAATTTATAAAAATAAAATCACAAAATAAAGGTTACCACACAAAACATGAACAAAAATCATGACAAAACAGAGATGAACTTTGTGAGTGAAATAAAAGTGCTGATTTTTCACTGCCATCACCTTATTCATTTCTTACACTTAGAAGTCATCCTGGGATTATCAGTATACGAGCATAAAAAGCCATAAAAAGTTGTACAAACTTTTCAGAATATGTTTTACGTCTGTTTGATACAGGAGTATTTAGCTTGTTATTTCTTTGAACAAAAGTAAAAATCTCTCTGGTCTGTTTTTTTTTTCATTTTCTTTTCTTTTGTTTGAGCTCTGGATGTAATCCTGGACCCAGTCTTACTGGAGAAGAGCATATTATGTTGTTCTCCACAGTTATGAATCTGTAAATGTGTACATAGATTGTTTTAATATTGTATTTTAAATGTCTATAGAAGTCCAATAAGAATAATAGATAATGCTATCAGATCATAGTTGAAATATTAAAACAAGTAAATATTAATCATAAAAAAAAGAAAGTTATGGTAGCCATGTAAATAGGAATATTGATTTTAGTCCTGAACTTACAGTACTGCTCTGACAGAGCAAAGCGGGGTTTCTTGAACTCTGTAGTCCACAATTTCATGAAATGCTAGTTTGTTTTTGTTTTTGGCTGTAAATGTATGAAAAATACACCTCAAGACTTGTTAGTTAGAAAGCAATATTTCACATAAAAAAAATAAAAATAAAAACATTATTCTGCATGTCAATAAAAAAACCAAAACATATCATCACCAACTACCCCATATGAAATTATCCACCACTATTATTATTATGAATTATCCACCTCTGGTAAAGTGGTAGTCCAACTGTTCTCTGGATCATTTGTGGTTTGAATACTGCAAGTGGAAACCAAACGAAATTTTTCCGTAAAAGTCTAGTGGGGCTACATGCCCACCAAATTTCATGTTCCCCGGTGTTTCGGTGTCCCTGGTATCGTTGACGAAAAATTCAGTAGATGACAAAAAAAAAAAAAAAAAAAACGTTGACAATCCCTATATGACCGCTTTCGCTAGCTACGCTAGCGGCGGTCATAATAAGTATCTTGTCTAATATTTAAAATGTATTGTGAAATTGTGATACTGCGAACTTAAACATATCTGATGCAACATAATTAGCCTGAACATAATGCAATACATTATTAATTGGTATTTTGTTGTCTGTCTAAATTACAACACCTAGTTGAGTTTCATCCTAATGAAGCACATCAGTAATCTTACGCAAGTAAATTATTATTTCATAGTCTGAAAACACATGTATGAATGAATGAATGAGGCATTAATATAATGCTTTTTCATATGTACTGTACACCCAAAGCGCTTTACAATCATGTCGGGGTCTCTCCTCAACCACCACCAGTGTGCAGCATCCACTTGGATGATGCGACGGCAGCCACAGTACAACGGCGCCAGTGCGCTCACCACGCACCAGATATGGGTGGAGAGGAGAGAGAGTGATAGAGCCAATTCAGTGGATGGGGATTATTAGGAGGCCATGACTGGCAAGGGCCACTGGAGGGAATGTGGCCAGGACACCGGAGTTACACCTCTTCTCTTTTACGAGAAGTGCCATGGGATTTTTAATGACCACAGAGAGTCAGGACCTCAGTTTAATGCCTCATCCGACGGACGGGTATGCTCTTTTATAAAGCTATAATGTCATCTCCACTAAAATTAAGGTATTACAAGTTACTCCAACAGTGTCAGTATTTCTGAAGTGTTCATTCAAATTTAAAATTGTTAAAAATCACATGATGACATCAAAGGAACTCCTTCCGTCCACATCGCTAATTAGCTGTTGTACATGATTGGTTTTATTTGACTTCTGCTGGTCTAAGTTTTAGTTTCTGTTGTAAAGATTGTTGTAATTGTAGTTGAGATCAACTTTGCTGTTGTTGTAGGACACAAATAATGTTCTATGGAAGGTTTCTTTGTCAGTGCCTTCATAACACGTTTTGTCCATCTGTCACACGAATCTGAACAAATTGTTATATTCTTTTTGGTGCGGAACCTGTAAAAAGTGGAAGAAGAAAATAGCTCATTGCTTAAAGCTGCAGTCCGTAGCTTTTCCTCTTTGTCGCCATCTCAGTTTGAAAGCTGCAATTGCAGTCATTCGCGGAATTATCAACTTCACGTGAGTTGTGCCTCGACACAGGCCCTTCCGATGTTTGTCCTTGTTTTCGCATGAGCCTGGGTGCAGTCTCTTTTATTCTGTAGCCAGTCCGAACGAAGTCTTTTGCATTTTACAACGGGTGAATCTTGTCACTGGTGATTGTCGTTTGAACCTTTCTGGATCCGCCATCAAATTAATATGTTTAATTATATCAAGTGCTGTGAGAAAAGGCTATAAATCTCCACCTCCAACATCCTCACACGCAATATAGCCTACTAGCTGAGACTCCTTCTTTATGTGGACAGATGTGACGTAATGACGCAAAGACATGCTCGAATTTCCCGCGGAAATCCACCAGTACCACTGGAATGAAAAACATTATTACAAGCTTACCATTTTGAATCGAGCCACGGCAAGCAGATAGTTTTGAACACTGGCTGGTTATGTAATTGTTCAAAAATTTATTTTGGATAATTTTGAACCCAAAAAAGTTACGGACTGGAGCTTTAATTATCAACCCATTTATTACAGAATCTGTGTACTTTATATTGTGATGTCATCATAACTTTGAACTTGCCTTACAGCTCTGATAGGACCAGCCCGATCTCACGGGAAAACGTAAAAATTCTACGAAGTGGCTTATTCGTACGAATTCATACGACCTGACTCGTACGAATTAGTACGATTTTTGCAAAATCGTACATATTTTACGAATTGGCCAATTCGTATGAATTCATACGAATGACCTACCCCTGACCCCGCCCCTAAACCTACCCATCACGTGGGTTTAGACAAATCGTACAAATTCGTACGAGTGAGGTCGTACGAATTAGTACGAATTAGCCAACTTTTTATCATTCGTACGAATTCGTACGAATTGGTCGTGAGATAGCGTTGGATAGGACATATCCACTTATCCTGTATTTCATAATATACAATGTTTTCAACTGGTATTCTGGTTTTTGTAACAATAAGACAGCAGTATAGTGGAGGAAAATCACCTATTGGAGAAGCACATCATTGTATCCAGTTGAGCAATCATTAAAGTAAAACTGACCTCTGTTACTCGCACAAGTACAAATATAAAACAAATTTCACAGAATGAGAACCACAGTGAGTTTTTCTCAAAAGCAGCATAAGAATAGCACTTCCTTCCTTTATCAGTCAGTGCACTAGTGTACAGACTCTATGCTGAAAAAATACAGAGTCAGTGTGTGTTTCTGAGAAAAACGCAGGTGTCAGGATGGGCTAAATACACCAAAATGCTAAATGTTTTACATAATACATAATTGAACTAAGGTCTATTATC
Organism: Leuciscus leuciscus; assembly: GCF_965113295.1. NCBI lineage: Eukaryota > Metazoa > Chordata > Actinopteri > Cypriniformes > Leuciscidae > Leuciscus > Leuciscus leuciscus. The sequence continues at coordinate 35,451,263 of NC_138730.1, read as the reverse complement.
AAAATATAACCAAACAAAAACAATACTATTGCAAAACATTAAAATAATAGAGAATATTTTATTTGCTATCAAAGGCCATCATTTTTGTACACATCTTTATTTATTTATTTATTTATTTGATCTTTAAACCTAAACCCATTCACTCATTCACCAACCCATCCATGCATCTGTCTATCCACCAACCACAATAAAGAAAAAGAAAGTAAAGTTTTTATTGGGGGTCTGTGGACCCCTGGGGGTCTATTAAGGTATGGAGAAGATTGCAACAGAATTCTTCGAAACATAGCCATATTATTGTGTATTACAGAATTTATTCTGATTAATCAACCAGTTTCCTGCTGCCAGTAATTATGAAAGTGTTTGCTTATGCCAAAAAGTAAAGAAATAAAAGCAATATAAATACAGTCACAAACATATACGCATTCCCATGCATCAGAGCAATCTCATGAAAGATTTAACATCTGATTGGAAAACATTGTCTATGACAGTTGGAGAAATTTTTGATTGCTATTTTTGAAAATGTTAACATTCATTTAAAAAAAAAAAAAAAGGAAAATTAGAATAATTTGTTTCTACTTTGAGAAAAATATACAGAATTTATTTTAGTCTTAAAAAAAAGATAAAAAAAAAAAGACAAAATTATTTTGTTTCAGCACAATATTTTCCACAGTTTTAGTCCTCACACTTCTTGTTAATTTTCATAACACCACTTTTTTTAATTCACACTGCACCGACAGGCACCGACCAATGAGGACAATCACCAAATTACAGTATGTCCCTTTTCAGACATTCCACAACCTGACATTTGCCAATCCAACGTATCAGTTGGCAAAAACAAGCGCCAACCAACGGGGTAACACCAAGCGTGCCGCACAAGCTCTGAAAAGTGAAGCCAAAACGTCTCGATCGCCCCCCGGTGACTGGTCCTAGTATAGGTCATAAGCCCCGCCTCCCCATGTTATTCAACGGGACGTGAGACCAACTAAACAATTAAATTACACTTCAAATATCTTATTTCCAAAGGTGGTTTCTTTCATTTGCTGTCGTTTTTATCACGCTGATGTAAGTTCAAGTGTCTGTTTCAAAAATAAGTTGGTTTTTAGTTAGTTACCTGATGCTATAAAAACGGTGATGTAACGTCATGATTGACAGCTGTGATTGACAGGTTCTCTGAGCGAAGTAGTCACTGAAGCACCAACGGACATTTTTTTGGGGATCTTCGGAGGACTGAGGAGATTGTATTTACTTTATTTTAACAAGCCTCTTGTCGTACTGCAATAAAAAAATAAAAAAAGTGTGCAGAATGCACTCTCCCTGAGTGCATTCTGCGAGAGTGAGGGCGGAGCGTTGATTTTGCGGCTTTACTTCCTGCTCACTACTGCGCAGGTCTGGTCCCGAGATCGCTACTGCGCAGACTCAAGTTCCAATATGTCAGCGCCATATCGAGACACTGGCGGCTTCAGTTCTCGCCAATGGAAGAGAGCGAAGGGAAGAGAGCGTCGTCCATCTTTTTTTACAGTCTATGGGTAACACACTGATCTGACAAAACCTAACTAAGCTGGCATCTATCGCCGTCTGTTGGTGCAGTGTGAATTGGCCTTTATCCTGCTTTTTTCTGATCTCTTTTCTTTGGGACCCTAATGGGCTTTTGTGCTTGTCTTTCATTTTTATTTCGTACTCTTTTTTTTTCTTGTGTTTACTCTATACCGCCTGCTATTCAATGGCAACTCTGTTGCTGTCACAGGATCTGCCCTTCCTCTACTTTCCTCCGCTGATGCTCCTTCTGCAGGTACAGATTCCTGCTCTCTTGCCTTCTTCTTTGCTTCATCCACCTTCTGCATGGCCCTCTTTGTCCAGTTACTATTAAGATCAGAACAGAGTATTTTGCCAGATACAGTCTTGATCCTGGAAAAAGAAGGATGTTTTGTTATTAGTGCTCAGTATTGCAGATTTATCTCTTTACTTTCTCTTTTTATGGACCTCTAGTATAGAAAACTAACTTCATATTAAAAAGATTTACAGGGGCTTTACCACTGCAATTTATTTATTTGGGTTATTTCGATCGACCACTTTGGACATTGTAACTTTGCAACTATGTGTCAATTAACTAACTGTCATTAATTTTCAACATGTCAACTAACTCTCATGAGAGTATTAGTAGACTGTTAGGTTAGAGTTAGGGTTAGAGTTAGTAGAATAAGCTGACCTAAACTTGCAAAGCTACTAATAGTCAGTAGAATGTCTGCTGGGAGAGCATCAAAATAAAGTGTTAGCAGACAGTCTACTAATACTCGAATGACTGGTAGTTCACATAGTTGCAAAGTTTCTTACTGTATAGTTACTAGAATGTCTAAAGTGGACTACAGTCAAATAGTCAAAATAGTAACCAAAGTGTAACCTGTATCTGTAGGCAAGTCTAGTTCCTATTAGGGACTTGCATCTGTAGTTTACTTACACAACTGCTTTAATGGGACACAGTCCTTCAATTTGTATTCTGTAGTTCAATACTTTCTCTAGACGCACTCCCCTGTATCCTAGCTTGAGGCAACAATTCGGTGGAGGTCCATCTGTATATAAACAGAAATACATTTTTATGGTTAATCCATATTTCATACTTCACGTTGATTGAATATTTCAGTACAAAGTTATATTTTTTTCATTCTCACACAAGGCAACATGTTCACAAAACCACTCGGTTCTATGTGGCAGAGCTACAGAGGTAAAGCTCCGAAACCACATTTGCACTAGCTTTAACTTTACTCTCACTTTACTTCACACCCTTGCACAAGCCATAAAACCATTTACAGAGAGAGAGAGAGAGAGAGAGAGAGAGAGAGAGAGAGAGAGAGAGAGAGAGAGAGAGAGAGAGAGAACTTACCTGCAAACACACGGAAGGACCCGCAAATCACCCCGAAAATACAAACTGTGAAAATCAGCATCGCCTTGTCGACTGGCATGACTGATCTGAACAATTTGGACGATAGTATTAATAAAAGAGGAGGAAACCGCCTACCTGCGAGACACACTGGTAACATGGGTGCTCAGTGGAAGACACAACTAAGCTGTGAACTGGAATAAAAGCTATGATAATATTTCCAGTGGTCAAGAGTAATCAAAAGAAATCCCATCTGAGACCTGAAATCATTATTCATATATACATGAATTTATTTGTTGATGATTCGGTGTTTAATGTTTTTTTTTTTTTTTCTCTCAGTCAAAGTCAATTGTTTTGTGTTTTAATGGACAATTTTTCTTTTGGTTAATTTGCAGTCACATTTGCTCAGCGAAATCCAGTTATTTCAATATCGGTAGTTTGAATATCGGCTAAGCTGCTTTTTTGCATTCTTTGCCAAACCCCTGCTTGGAACTTGCGGAGCCCTTTCTTGCTGCGAGACCTGTAAATTGAAAAAAAAAAATTAACTTTTAAGCTGTCATGGTTTAATTATATCATTTATTACTGCAACTGGGTATCACAACTTCATATTGTACAAATAACTTTGAACTTACTTGAGATTTTTCAAAATGTATTGTGGTTGTTGTCACATGAATACTTGTGACAACAACCACTTTGTCACATGAATACTCTGTAAAGCTTTCTAGACCCCCATTTCCTGTAGAGAAAAAAATGGTATAAGCCTACTTTTTTTTGTTGCCATTACTCATTAATTGATTTAAAAATGTTTGAGTTTTGTTGTTGTTGCTGTTAAGCAGTAGTATTTAGTTGAAGAGGTAAAGCAACATTTCACACAAAAAAACATTGTTTTACATGTCAAAATAGGAAAAAAAGAAGAAATAAAAAAAATCTAACAAACCATGCAGTCTAGGTCTGAATGTTGTCCCAGAAGTGTTGGTCCTTCGTATTGTGGTTGAAGTTGGGAAGTTTGTTATACTTGTCTCGAAAGGTTCTTGGGAAGGTTCCTTTGTCGGTATTCTCCTTTCATTCACGTCATTTATTGCTTTCTTAGCCCAAATGTCTTCTGGATCTGAACAAATTATTATATTTTTCATGGTGCGGAACCAGTACATGAGAAAAAATGCTTGACTTTTTAGCTCTCATCGTTTAGTTATCTACCTATAGATCACTGAATCTGCACAAAATGTTATATTATGATAGATTATATTAACTTTGGACATGCCTCACAGCTCTGAGGGGACATAGCAAACTATCTTGTATATAATAATCCAAAATGTATTTTACTGGTATTCTGCTGCTTGCATATAGTTCTGCACCTATTTGGGAGAAAAAAAAAAAAAAAAAAAAAGAAAAAAAAACAATGTCATGTATACATTTCAAATTTTTTGTCTTCACTAATTTCTTTTTTTTTTTTTTTTTTTTTTTTGTTAAGTCTGTGATTGTAGAGGTTGTGACTGTAAAAAATAGAACCCAAGACTTATCACCAATGTTTAGTTTTAGAACTATAACATTTTTATCCATTATTCATATCCAACAAACCATTCAGTTTCCATCTGAAAAAAACAACAAGAACAGTTCACTCTCATCATTTAATTATCTACACATTTATTACTGAACCTGAGTAAAAGTGTATATTGTTATAGATTATAATAACCTTGAACTTGCCTTACAACTCGTTTGGTACATATATGTTGCATGACATTAGTTGTTGAAAAGGACAAAAATAAATTCTCACAAAGAGTTACAGTGTACCAGTCTGCTGATACCCGACTAAAGACTAATTGAATTTGATGGTTAGAAAAGGAAAATAGGAAGTTATGTGTTTTTAACACTGTATAATGCAAGTAAACCATTTAATCAATAGTGACTAGTGGTCTCTTTACATTTCAGTTTTTCTTTGGTGTGCATCCAGCAATTATTCACCTGAACTGCACTCAAACTTAATCCAGTCAAGACGTCCACCATTAGATGTGTAAAACAAGATGAAGCTCTCTCTGATTACTGTTATTCTTCTAGGGTGGATGCGTTTGGGGAAATCAGGTGAGAGTTATTTAGCTCTTCAGAGAAACATTTACTTGAGAAGTGTAGCTGATTTTGTTCTTTATCGGGAAGTGTACATACAGTATATGCATCTCTTGTGAATGCAATGATTACTCACCCGAATACCATAACTGATGTTCTTCTCCAATAGAACCTCCATATCTCTGCTGTCTTACTGTGACAAACACCAGAATACCAGTTGAAAACATTGTGTCTTATGACATACAAGATGATATACCTCCATGCTCCACTGGTTTTCTTTCTGAATGTGTTTATGTGCACCAACAATGTTGGCTAAGTAATTAATTACTGTAATTTGTTACTTATCCCTTAAAAAAGTAATGCATTTTTCTGTAATTGAATTACACGATAACACTTTATTTTGATCCACTTTAGACAACTATAATTAACTTTGCAACTACTTGTCAGATAACTGTCATTATCACTGCTTAATATCTGCTTACACTTTATTTTGATAATCCCCCAACATACATTCTACTGACTATAAGCAACGTCTCTGTTACGTATGTAACCCTCGTTCCCTGAGTAGGGAACGGAGACGTTACGTCATTGACGACGAATGGGGTTTCGCTTAGAAAGCCTATCACCTTCGAGTATATAAAATGAGCCAATGGCAATGAAATGCCATGGGTCTGCGGAATTTGCATAGCGTAACTCCGCCCCACCTCGTGGGTATATAAGGAAGTACGCCGGAAACATGCAGATATGTTTCTTCGCTGAGGAGCCGAGACTGAACTCAGGCGTTCCCAGCGGAAGTGGCAGGGATACGTAACATCTCCGTTCCCTACTCAGGGAACGAGGGTTACATACGTAACCGAGACGTTCCCTTTCGTGGTCACTACGTGTTACATCAGTGACGACGAATGGGGTCCCCAGTGTAATCACGCCACCTCGGCTTTCTTCCAGTGCCCTGCGCAAGTCTGAGCTCCCTGTCGTGATACTAGCACGGACGAAGGAGTCCTACTTAACGCAGGAATACCAAGGTACACTGGGAAGCATATCTCAGTGGAAATATGCAATTATGCCCAACCCGGAGGGGGGGAGGGGGGGGGGGGGGGGGGGGGACTTGGGATACACAGATGACCCCGAGGGGCTGCATATGGAGTATCACTGGGGTGTCCAGCCGCAGGTGGAATATTTCAACCCCAGGGGTGGCAAGGTGGCTTGCCGAGGGAAAGACACATGCTCAGAGAGGCTTACAGTGGAAATACACATGTAGGGGTCGCCCAGAGGGGGAACCATGCACATGGAGGCACCTAGCCAAGCGCGAAAGCTGCCGGTGGCATAACTCTGGCGTTGACGTCGACAGTGCTGGAGGAACTCAGGGCTTATTAGGCTCACCTGAGGAAAATATCGCACGTATCCCGTCCGTGGAGAGGAATGGCGAGCAAGCAAAGACACCTGAGCAGGCTTTGGCTTGTGGAGTGAAGAAAAGCTCTCGGCTCCGAAGCGAAAACATATCTGCATGTTGCCGGCGTACTTCCTTATATACCCACGAGGTGGGGCGGAGTTACTCTATGCAAATTCCGCAGACCCATGGCATTTCATTGCCATTGGCTCGTTTTATATACTCGAAGGTGATAGGCTTTATAAGCGAAACCCCATTCGTCGTCACTGACGTAACTCGTAGTGACCACGAAAGGGAACTTTGCAACTACAAGTCAACTTATTCTCCTAACCCAAATCCTAAAACCTAACCATAACCTAACAGTCTACTGACAGTCTACTACAGTTCTACAAAGTTACTTACAGTTAGTAGAATGTCTAAAGTGGACTATCGAAATACTGGAACCACAGTTACTTCTGATGCAGTTGCATTAAATACTGTATAGACTATAGAACAATTCTATATAAAATAATAGTGGATTAACATCAAAATTGAACGTCTAATGTTAAAATGTATGTTTTTAATGTAACCTTCTCCCCTTAAATACTTTGGTCAGTTCAATAATAATTGATGCAATTTTTTTTTTTTTTTTTTTTTATAATTAAAAGAGCAGTTTCATGAATGATACTTGTATTGTTCATCTTGTCAATGTTGATATGGGATTTAGAAAGTAATAAGTAATGCAATACTTTTTTTAGAGAGAGTAATTAGTACAGTATTTAACTGCACTGTTGAATATGTTAATTAATTACTGTTACAGTAACTTACCCAACACTGTGCACCAACAATGCCCATAATGGCAATAATCCATTCTAATTAAAATGTTTACATGATAATCAAACATCTTTACTCCCGTTTACATGCATTTTAATGTTACTGTAAGCTGTGTTGTCTGCAAATTTTCCCTTGTACTCCGAAAAACAACAACAACAAAAAAAAAAAACACTTGTTCCCATCTTTTGTCTCTGCAAAATGTTATCCGTGACTGTGAGCTGAACAGGTATGAAAGTAATATGCTTAGCATAGTTTACTGTACATTACATTAAAAATCATTTTTTTTACTGTTTACTGCGAATGTGCATAATAGCAGTATAGGCCTCGTAGTTTAATCGCAGTATTGCCTTGAACGCATTATAATCACTTAAGGGCGCATGTAAAAGCAGTGTTACTGGATATGAGTTTTCAAAAGTTGCTACCTTAACAATATCTTCGTCTTAGCCTAAATCCGCGTCTTTCAAGAGCAGCGCATATAGGCCTAGGCTAAATGAAAACGAAAGTAGCCAAAGTCGAGAGAGAGAGAGAGAGAGAGAGAGAGAGAGAGAGAGAGAGAGAGAGAGAGAGAGAGAGAGAGAGAGAGAGAGAGACGTTAACAACTTTTTTATTTTCCTATCATGTTATACAATGATCATCACATTTCCATAATTCATAATACTTAATAACAATGAGTAATAAATAACATTTTAAATTCTATATTAATTCCTTCAAATTTCAGCAATACCACTGAAACACAAATTTATCATCATCATTCACAAAAATAAAATTTGCATTTATACACCACTTTTTTTTTTAAATTAGCATATCATTATTCATTTTATAAAATTCATACTCTATTTTAACTCTGGATTCTTCCAAAGCTTTGAACAATTCTACTATATTAATTCTTTTATCTTCATTTTCAATTTTATATGCTTTCCAAATAGTTAACTTCGCTTGACCAATTAAAAAATTGGAAAAGGTGCAGGACTCGCTTTGAGACTTAATATATTTAAACCCAAAAATAAATACTATTTTTGAAAAATTCCAACCAAATCCTTCAAATATATTTTCTAAGATATTCAAAAGAGGTAAAATTCTGTAACAATCAGAAAAAATGTGAAACACAGTATCCGATACATTACAAAATTTGCAAACTGAAGATGTACTAAAGTTGCACTTGAACAAAAATGTTTTTGTTGCTAATGCACAGTGCAGGATACGCCACTGTAAATCTCCTGATCGTTTTGGCAATGGACTTTTATAAAACAAACGCTAAACAACTCCTCCATTTTGTATCCGTCTTATTTTTAAGTTGTTCACAAAATCTTGACTTTACGCAAGCCATATACAAAAGTCGCTTACTGCTTTCTGAAAATGGCATATGTTGAAGTTCTTTTAGGGAAAGAAGTTGTCTCATATCCCCATTATCCTGCCAATTATATGGTGTTACAAATAATTCAGGAAAAAAACTTTGACTTAAACCATTAACAAAATAATCTTCAAGAAACTTGTTAAATGATATAGGAAATGATGATTTTAACTTGCTTAAAACATTCTTCACTATCCTTTCTGACTTCCTGCCCATTTGTTCAGTTATTTCTTGTGCACAAAACCATGTACTATGTTCCGTATCAACTAAATCTGCCACTTTCAAAACACCAGATGAAATAAAAGTGTTGTTTCAATACTTGGCAAGTTAGACGGATGACATAGCCATGCATTATGAAAAAGTGGTTCTTCAAGACCAAAATGATTATCTCTCTCCATCTTAAATATACTCCATGCTCTCAACACAGACTGATAGAATCAATTTATACCCAAACCTTTGATTGCATTGTTAGAAATAAGGAATAATTGTCTATCAAGTCCCATTTTACTAACTGCCCGTAAAACTGCTAAACCAAACATAATCCATGGTTGTGGATCAGTGTTGTACAGCAGTTTTTGAGCTGATTGTAATCTCATAGCTTTCCATTTAGCAGTTAGATCAATGAGACCCTGACCACCCTCAAACACAGGTAAGTTCAGTATGCCTGGATGAACCCAATGATGTCCTCCCCAGAAAAAAATCACAAAATGTTTCTGGAGTAGCTGCAAAAGTCCAACTGGAGGGTCTAAAACAGTCAGTCGATGCCACAACATTGAAGCAGCTAAATTATTTATCACTAAAACTCTGCCTCTACATGATAACTGTGGCTGAATCCAATTCCATCTCTTCAATCGTCCCAATATCTTTTCAACCACTCCATCCCAATTCCTTGTCATATACTGCTGAGTGCCAAAAAAGATTCCAAGGATCTTCAATCCCTCTGTGTTCCAGTGGCACTGTTGTGGAAGATGAGGTGGAACTTCTTCCCGCCACTGACCACAAAGTAATGCTTCCGTTTTATTCCAATTTACCTTCGCTGAAGATGCTTTTTGAAACCAGTCCAGACACTTGCTCAATTGAAAAATGTCTTCTTGAGATCTTATTATGACTGTAACGTCATCAGCATAGGCAATAAGCCTTACTACAGTAGTTTCTGATATATTGGGATTGAGGACTGAAATACCTTGTAGCTTTTCTCTAAGAACTCTCAATAAAGGTTCGATGGATATTGCATATAAGAGTCCCGAGAGGCTGCATCCTTGTCTTACGCCTCTGCGCACAGGAAAAGTTCTTGTTAATGTTCCGTTTATCTTCAACATACTAAAAACATCTGTGTAAAGTATCTTGATCCATGAGATGAACTGTTCTCCAAATCCAAAAGCTGATAAGGCATTAAAAAGGTATTCGTGGTCGACTCTGTCGAACGCCTTTTCCTGGTCAAGTGATAGAAGGCCCACATCAAGTCCATAAATCTCAGTAAAATGCAACAAATCTCGCACAAGAAAAAGGTTATCAAAAATAGAACGTCTTGGAATACAATAAGACTGGTCTTTATCAATTATTGATGCCATAACATTTTTCAAGCGGTTTGTTAATGCCTTTGAAAGTATCTTATAATCTATCCCTAAAAGGGAGATAGGGCGCCAGTTCTTTAAAAGTCCTAAATCTCCTTTCTTTGGTAATAACGTAATTATTGCTCTTCTGCAACTGAGAGGAAGAACTCTTGATTTTTCACATTCAAGAAACACAGAGTGCAGATCTGGTCCAATCAATGACCACAAAGCCTTGTAAAACTCAGAAGTCAGTCCATCCAGTCCTGGAGATCGTCCCACAGACTGCTGTTTAGCAGCCTCGCTCAACTCTTCAAGTGAAAGTGACTTTTCTAATTGCATCTTCTCATCTTCATTCAATCTTGGAGTTCCAGTAAGAAAATAATCTGTTGCTTCAGAATCACAAGGTTCAGCACTGTACAGTTCTTCATAAAAGGACAAAACTTGTGAAGTAATTTCTCTCTTATCTGTTGTCTCTCTTCCATCAGACAATTTAAGATGACCAATTAACTTCTTTTCTCTAACCTTTTTCTCCAAAGCAAAAAAGAATGATGTTGAAGAGTCCATGTTGTTAAGCTGAGTAAATCTTTTTTGTACTATTGTTCCTTGATCTCTTTCTTCATGCAAATTTTTCAGGAGAAAATTATATTGTTCAAGCAAATCCACACTTGTTCCACCGCTTTCACTTATGGAGCTATTCAATCTCATGATTTCTTGTTCCAACTGTTTGATTTTCTTCTGAATTTCTTTTGTATTATTTTTTACATACTGTTGGCAAAAAGACTGAATGTGGATTTTCCCAATGTCCCACCACTGACTTAGGGATTTAAACTCTGTCTTTCTCTCTCTCCAAGCTCTCCAAAAGAAATCAAATAGATGTACAAATGTGCGATCTCGCAACAGAGTGTTATTAAAATGCCAATAAGATTTAAAGGTATTACTCGATGTTGTAACTATAACAGAAACATAGAAATGGTCAGAAATTGGAGTAGGAACAATTTTACTATCAAAAATGTTTCCTCTTCGACATTTCTGAACATATATTCGATCTAATCTAGCGCTCGATATAGTATTAGAATTCACTTTCAACCATGTGTACTGCCTACTTTTGGGGAAAGATTCTCTCCACACATCTACAAGGGAATAAAAAGTTACTACTTTCTTAAGAGCTTCAGCGGAATTAGGATGCGGTTCGTCATGATTCCTATCAACTGTATGATCAAGAGTACAATTAAAATCTCCAGACACAATAATAAAATTATCACAAGGAAAATTAATCATTGCGTCCTGTAATTTCTTAAAAAATAAAACCCGTTCGTACCCAACATTAGGAGCATATACATTAATAAAGGAAAAAGACAGACCTTGCAAAATAATATCCACCCGCTGCATTCTTCCAGGAATAATTTCTATCATGTTGGAAGCGTTACCCTGAACACTTTCCGATATGAGAACAGCTACTCCAGCACTTACACTGGAACCATGGCTAAGAAAAGCCTGTCCTTTCCATTCACTTAGCCATTCTGCCTGGTTAAATACATCTGTGTGTGTTTCTTGCAAGAATGTCACACTTGACTTTTTAAAAGCCAAAAATTTGAAAAGTGCACTTCTCTTTTCTTTATTACGACATCCATTTACATTCAAAGATCCGGTATTTAAGGATGTCATAATATCTTAATGCAGCAGGTGATATCTCACAACACTGTCTCTTTCCAATCTCTTAACGGCTACTTTTTTTTCGTATCTTGATGAATCATCTTCTTTACTTTGGTAATTTTTTTTTTAAGACGATAGCGTTTTTGTCTACTAAACTCCTCAACTGTTGCATTTATCATCACATCTCTACAAGACGCTAAAAATCTTCTTAAATCTGGAAAAAACAAATCAAATTGTGGATTCCGTACACCTTTAGTTCTCTTACGAGAGGTCTCTCGTACTGCGTAAGATATCTTACGCTAGGGGAAAATCCTTTTTCCGCGAGATATTGAAGCCAAAAATTATCCTTAATTTTGTAATAATGCAAAACGCGTTGCGGCAGCATGCAGACATAGGTGAGACAGCTCGCGCGCCTATTGGCTGCTCTGCGGCAACTGCAGCAGCCTATCGAGCGAGGCCTGGCGTGACGCCAGACCCAATCAGGGCACTTCGCACCCGCTGCGTCACGTCCCGCCGAAATGGCCGTGGTCTAGGCCTATAAATACCGCTCGCAGGCAGCTATTATCTGATTTTTCATCCTTCAAGCGAAGCACACGCATCGCTGGAGCCGGAGAAGAAGCCGCGCCGTCTGAGAGAGAGCACCTTCAGCGGGACGAGTCACTGAAGTCGCTGGCCGCGCCGCCTTCCTGCTGCGCTTTCCGGCGCTTATATCCTTTCCTTATTACACTGTACTTACACTGTACGCCGCCGCGACACACATTCTAAAAGAGCTAGCGTCTTTTTAAAGATGCCTTCCTGCGGCTCGTGCAGAGCCACACTCAGCGACGGGGACCGCCACGTGGTTTGCGTTTCCTGCCTGGGTGAGGAACATGCAGTTCTCGCGCTCGCTGACGGCGGCTGCCCTCACTGCGAGCTGATGGCAATGGCGACTCTGAGGACTCGCCTAGCCTTCTTCACCGAGACTGCTCCCCCGCCCGCCGCGGCGTCGCGCCGTAAAAAGCGCCGTGCCCAGCGGGCCCCGGAACCCTCCCTCAGCCGCCAAAGCTCGCCGGTTCGCCCGCTTGCTTCCCCGGCTTCGTCAGCCTCGCTTCCTGACGGACAGCGGCCGCCGTCTGCCGCCGCTTCCGTTGACATCGTGGATGAGGAAGCCCTGCTGGGAGAGGATGATTCCTGCTCTATCCTGGCGTCAGGCAGTGAGGATTGGGCGGGCTCTGAGGACCCCGCGCCCCCTGCCCGCACGTCGTCAGGCAAGAGAGCGTCCATCGAGACGGAGCTCATGCGAGTACTCGCACAGGCCGCGGCGAGCCTCGGCCTCGAGTGGTCTTCGCCTGAGCAGCCCGCTCACAACCGGCTGGATGGATTTTTCCTGCCTGGGGAGCGCGCTTCGCCTGCGTCCAGACCGGCGCCTTTTCTTCCTGAGTTACACGAAGAAGTCGCCAAGTCCTGGAACGCCCCCTATTCGGCTAGAGTGCGTCCTGCTGTTTCTTTGGCATTCTCCTGCTGTTGACGATGCCAAGAACAAAGGATACCTTTCGCTGCCGCCGGTCGAAGAGGCGATAGCGGCCCACTTATGCCCGCCCGCCCTCTGCTGGACGGCGTGCTAAGTCGGCCCTACCCTCTAAAGCTTGCCGCACGACGTCAAGCCTGCTCCGCCGCGCTTTCTCCGCCGCCGGGCAAGCTGCGTCAGCGCTGCACACCATGGCAACGCTTCAGATCTTCCAGGCCGATCTCCTCCGTAAGCTGGATGAGGAAGGACCTGACGCGATCTGCGTGCCGGACTTAAGGAGTGCCACGGACCTCGCTCTCCGTGCTACTAAGTCTGCAGCGCAAGCCATTGGACGGAATATGGCCTCTCTCACCATGACTGAGAGACATCTTTGGCTGACGCTCTCGGAAATGGCCGAGTCTGAGCGCACCGCGTTCCTCGACGCCCCGCTTTCCGCCACAGGCCTCTTTGGATCCTCCGTCAAGGATTTCGCGGAGAGATTCGCAGAGGTACAGAAAGCGTCACAGGCTATGAAGCACTTCCTCCCGAAGCGCTCCAGCTCTGCAGCAGGCCGTGCGAAACCGTCTGGTCAGAGCTCACAGCCACAGCCACCGTCCACTGCCTCCACTTCACAGCGCCGCCAGGCCCGAAGCGCGAGACCGCGCTCCCGCTCATCCGGTCGCCGCCCCGCTGTACGTGGCTCGCGACCAGGATTACGGTGAAGCCCGAGGCCCCGAAGTCGTCCTAGCACAGCTAGGAAAACGACGGTGTTTAAGTCCCGCTGCGGCCAGACTCACACCAAAGCTATTCGCTCGTCCAGTTCCAGCAAATGTGACTGTTCCAGTGTTTTCTGCAGCCAACAAGTCGGTTCTGTCACCCGCTTGCCTGCACACAAATGCCGTTTTCACGGCTACCCCGATAAATCCCCAAAAGAGTGTATTTTCTGGTGTCCCGGCCACGGCCGATGGTGTTTCATGTGTAGTAAGAATGCCCACTGCCCAGAGCCCATCCCTACACACAAGCACAGCCTGTCACACAGGGCTCGCGCACATAAAACCGACTCAGATCGGTTGAGCTTCAAACATGGTGAATGTGCCCACTACCCAGTGCCCACTAACACCGCGTTATGCATGTCTCACGGTTTCTGTAAAAACGAAACCAACGTGCACTCGCTTCACGCAAGCGAACGATGCTTTCGGTGTGATAAATGTGCCCGCTGTCCCGCGCCCACATCCACACATAGACATGACAGTTCCCACGGGAACCGCCCAGCCCTCCCCCTCGCGGCTGACCACCGCAGAGGAGTCGAGCGCGGGCAATCTGCCCGCTGATATCAGCGCGCCCCATGCCTCAAATGTCACGAGCGCGATGCTTGTGTTGCAGCACGCCGAAGCTTCTCCATCGCTGAGCGAGCGGAGCGCGCTTCGTATTCAACCCCTAGCTATCCATGCAGACGCATGGGCAAAGCTGCCCGGGGTTTCGAAGTGGGTGCTGAACATTATAAAAAGAGGCTATTCGCTGCAGTTTCGCCGACGCCCTCGCCGCTATGTGGCGCGCGTCGAGACCACGGTAAAAAAAGAAGTAGCACATTTACTTCGAGCCGAAGTGGCGAAACTATTGAGCAAAGGGGCCATAGAGCCTCTCTCTCAAGTTCAGAGCGAAGGAGGGCTATACAGCAGATACTTCCTGGTACCGAAAAAAGACGGGGGTCTCAGACCCATACTAGATCTAAGGCAACTGAACAAAGTGCTTGTGAAGCGACAGTTCAGGATGCTCACGACCAGACAAATCCTTGTGCAGATTCGCCAAGGAGATTGGTTTGTGTCAATAGATCTGAAAGACGCGTATTTTCAAACACAGATAGCGTCAGGTCACAGGCGATATTTGAGATTCGCCTTCGAGGGCCAGGCATATCAGTACACAGTCCTGCCATTCGGTTTGTCCCTGGCACCCCGTACATTTACGAAGTGCATGGACGCGGCGCTCGCACCCCTCAGAATGAGAGGCATGTGAGTGCTGAACTATTTGGACGATTGGCTGATTCTAGCGCAATCTCGCGCAGTGCTCATAGAACACACGACCATTTTACTCGATCACCTCGAGGATTTGGGTCTCAGTGTCAACTGGGCGAAGAGCTCTCTGTTACCCAGTCAGAAGATATCTTTCCTGGGCACAGAATTGGACTCACTGTCCATGATAGCGCGACTATCGCCACAGCGCGCGGTAGACATTCAACGCACAGCGAACGGGCAGACCGTTCTTCGGCCAGTGGTCGGAACGGGAGAAGCTCCTGCACATAAACTGCCTCGAAATGCTGGCAGTAGACAACGCGCTGACGCGTTTTTGTCCCCAGATAAAAGGACGCCACGTCTTGGTCCGTTCGGACAACATGTCTGTGGTGTCCTACATAAATCGCCAGGGCGGCCTCAGGTCCAAGAACCTGTACAGGCTGGCAGAACGCCTCCTGGTATGGGCTCAGTGCAACCTGCGCTCGCTCAGAGCAGCGCACGTGCCAGGGCTCCTGAATATAGGACCGGACAGACTGTCCAGGAACAATGTTCCGGCAGGCGAGTGGTCTCTACACCCACAGACAGTCCAACTGCTGTGGAAGAAATTCGGCAGAGCTGAAGTAGACCTGTTTGCGTCTCAAGAAAACGCTCACTGTCAGGAATTTTTCTCCAAGAGCAGGAGCGCGCTGGCCCATGTGTGGCCCCGCCGCCCGCTCTATGCTTTTCCCCCCGTCTCTCTCCTGCCTCAGGTGATAGAACGGATCAGGGAAGAAGGATGCTCAGTACTGCTGGTGGCACCGTTCTGGAAAAACCAACCTTGGTTCCCAGTCGTGATGCAGTTAGCGAGTACTGCCCCGTGGCCAGTACCAGTGAGGAGAGACCTCCTCTCACAGGCCCACGGTTCGATCTGACATCCTCACCCGGAACTATGGTCCCTTCATGTCTGGGCCATCAACGGGTACATGTTGGACTCCCTGAAGGAGTATTAAACACGATCACGCAGGCTAGAGCTCCGTCTACGAGACGACTCTATTCCTCGAAATGGTCAGTGTTTTCGGGCTGGTGCACAGCCCGTAGTGTGTCACCCACAGACTGTGGTGTGGCGGAGGTGCTTTCCTTCCTACAAGAGCTGTTGGATGGGGGCAGGGCCCCCTCCACGCTCAAAGTTTATGTGGCGGCTATAGCAGCGTTCTCAGAAACAACGCTTGGTCAGTCAATAGGAAGGAACGATTTAGTCATCCGCTTCCTTAGAGGGGCTAAGAGACTGAATCCTCCCAGACCTCCCTCAGTCCCCGTATGGGACCTTTCTACGGTTCTGGAAGCCATGAAAGGTGCGCCATTTGAGCCTTTACAGTCAATTGATTTGAAACACCTGTCTTTCAAGACGGTGTTTTTGCTGGCTCTCGCTTCGGTGAAGCGCATAGGGGATCTGCACGCGCTCTCTGTGAGCGCGGCGTGCATGGAGTTTGGGCCTAATGACTCAAAAGTTATACTCAAACCTAAGCACGGTTATGTTCCGAAATCCCTCAACACACCGTTTAGGGCGCAGGTTATCTCCCTGTCAGCCCTACCGGTCCCTGATGAGGAAAGAGACGCGAGCCTCCTTTGCCCAGTCAGGGCATTACGAGCTTATGTGTCTCGCTCGTCTGGTTTCAGACAGACGGAGCAGCTCTTTGTTTCGTTTAGCGGACGTTCTAAGGGACTAGCCGCGTCGAAACAGAGCCTATACAGATGGATAGTTGATGCTATAGCGCTGGCATACGCCTCCAAGGGCATGCAGTGCACGTTGGGTTTCAGAGCGCACTCCACGAGAGGCATGGCCTGGTCAAGTGGGATTGCCTTGCAAGATATTTGTATGGCGGCAGGCTGGGCCTCCCCGTCTACATTTATAAGGTTTTATAACCTAGAGGTTCCCGCCCTGCAGGCCAGGCTGCTGTCGGTCTAAGTTTACCAGTATTGTCTGACCTGATGCGATCAGCTCAGAATGCTGCGTCTACTGAGCACAGCTCAATGTTCGACAGTAAAAAAGTAGCAGCACGAGATGTGCCTGGGCAAACTGTGTAAGACCCACATTCCCCCATCAGTTCAGGCCGTACCCCGCCCTGTCTGTATGATGAAATTCGCGTCTCAGCGACGCTGCCATATGTGGAAGAGTGCGGCTTCGCCCCTCCCTCTTCCCGGACTCCCTGTGAGTTCCCTGAGTGATTGTGCACTATATGTACCCCGGGCTTTCGCCCTTGGGTCTTTGGTGTCAGATCTCAGCATGCACGGCGTTTTGCATTGGGTCCCCTAGCGTAAGATATCTTACGCAGTACGAGAGACCTCTCGTAAGAGAACGTACTCGGTTACTAACGTAACCTCGGTTCTCTCTAGAAGAGGGAACGAGTACTGCGTATCTTGCCGTGCATGCACACGCTCTGGTTGCTTCGATGATGAAAAACCAGATAATAGCTGCCTGCGAGCGGTATTTATAGGCCTAGACCACGCCCATTTCGGCGGGATGTGACGCAGCGGGCGCGAAGTGCCCTGATTGGGTCTGGCGTCACGCCAGGCCTCGCTCGATAGGCTGCTGCAGTTGCCGCAGAGCAGCCAATAGGCGCACGAGCTGTCTCGCCTATGTCTGCATGCTGCCGCAACGCGTTTTGCATTATTACAAAATTAAGGATAATTTTTGGCTTCAATATCTCGAAAAAGGATTTTCCCCTAGCGTAAGATATCTTACGCAGTACTTAGTAACCGAGTACGTTTCGTCAAGGAAAGCACTAATCTCTCTTGTGGAATAAACTTTTATTTCACAGCCACTCAATTCTGAAGTGCCTGTTTGAGAATCAATGTCTCCCATTTCTAAAAAACTCCCTACACTCTCACATTCATCTGAATCACTATCAGACCTGGCGACACTAGAGCCGGCTGTAAACGACTGACTACAATTTCCATTTACTTCTTCATCCGATTTATCATCATTTTTGTAGTTTGTTTCTACATACTCCATCAATAAATCTTCATCTCTGTTTTTAGACTGAGAAGGTACTTTTTGTGCGTCTATACTTTCATCCCCCCGGCTCATTTTGCGAATTGGGTATCATATACGTAAAACGTCGGAAAGACATGACATGTTTAAAGTTTGGATTTTTAAGACCCAACGGAATCATCTTAATCGGAGCAGTTAATTTTCCGTACCGTTCAAGAATTTCTTTCAAAGTTCCTTCTTTTATGAACCGTGGCACGTTTGAAAGCACAACTTTCTTAGAAGGATTTGACAAAGGCAGTATTGGTAAAAATGTATCATTCACAACAAGTCCTTTCTCTTACAGTTCATCAACCATTGAAACTTCTTTAAGAAATATAACGAGTGCTCTGTTCATCCTTGAGGCAGATTTAATATTTAAACCACCAACCTGTTCGCTGATCGCCATCAGTACGTCCTCAATTGACATAGAGTCATCCGGCGTACACTTGCAACCATGGTCGAGGGTCAAACGTGAAAAATCACTGCCTAGCTCCATACCTGCGCGCAAATTTGCGCTGACCGTAGTCAGCGCTCCGAAGTTAATCTAACAATTTACTTAAAAAACAGTTTTTATTTAAGGAGAAATAAAGAAAAAAACAAACAGGGAACGCCGAAAAAACAACGTGCTCTGATGCAAACGCTCTCGCCGCTACCCACAATCCTCAGGGAGAGAGAGAGAGAGAGAGAGAGAGAGAAAGAAAGAGAATGTGACTGAAATAGAATTTTTTTTTTGTCGTTTCAACAACAAACGTAGCCTACCTCCACATGTTATCTTATAGTACTGAGTTGTGCACAAATAATGCCTAGATATTAGCAATATCTACATATTGCTATTAGCCTTTTTGGTAACACTTTATTTTGATGGTCCCTTTTGAACATTCTGTTGACTAAGTAGCTTTGCAACTACATGTCAACTAACTTTCATTAGAGTATTAGTAGAGTGTCTGCTTAATATCTACTAACTCTTTATTGTGATGCTCCTCCAACAGACATTCTACTGACTATAAGTAACTTTGCAACTACATGTCAACTTATTCTAACCATAACCCTACCAGTCTACTAATACTCTACTAACACTCTAATGAGAGTTAGTAGACATGTAGGTGCGACGCTACTTATAGTCAACAGAATGTGTTAAAGGGACCATCAAAATAAAGTGAAACCGCCTTTTTACATACAATTTTCTATTAAAATAAAACTAAGCGTATGTGACGTTTCAAGAAAATTTTTAATTTGTTTCCTACTTCTACTAACTGTGTTGATATCAGATCGCCGCAGAGTCCGACAAGTCTGCTCACAAACGAAGTTTGGTAGGCTTATTCGCCGTTCATTACATATGTAAACTTTCCCACTACCCTACATCGTGATGTTGTTCGTATCAATGTAAAGATGTAAAACAAAGTTACCTGATCACCTGTAAAGGCAGATGTAGGCTACACTAAATCAACAAAAAAAGATTCGAACTCCATCAATAGTGTACACCACAATAATAATGGCTGCGTCCGCAGGCAGGAGGATAAGGAGAATAACAACAAATCCTGCCACATCCTGTCTACTGAGATGCCTTCATGGGGGCGTATGGAGGCTAGGCTATTGCTGTATAAATCCACTCAGCAAAAGTTTAGTCTTTGTGTTTCAACATTTCTGGATTGACGTCATTTTACTTATTCCTAGAGTAAGCGTGATTCACATAGTTTCATCATTTTCAATCCTTATTCTACAGCTCCTAGTCTATTATCGAAGAGAGCTGGAGAGGTAGGCTTTCAGGACGGCTGTAGGCCTATTACGCGCGCAGAGGATTAGCCTACACATACATTTCAAAGGTGAATAATGATGAGTAATGTGATGAAACTGGAATTTGGCCAAAAGAGCAAAGGCTGCTTACATTGATACAGCTTTATTTCATCTGTTAATATTATCATTTCAAAGTCATGTGAGTATTTCAATTTTGCAACACAGCTATTTAACAGGCCGAGTATGTTTAACAGCTGGCCGAGCAAACAAACTGAATTAGTAATGCAGGACTGAATGTAAGCTTGTTAAATAACCATTTAACAGTGATAATAGTCATGTGGTTGAAGAGAGTGAGAACCCAAACGCAGAGGATATGCAGACACTCAGGTTTATTTCGACACAAAACAGAAAACAAAACCCACGAGGGGGCAAAACAGGACTGAGGAGAGGTCACTTTGACTAAGACAAGATAATGAACAAAAGACTAGACTCTGACTTGATGACAGGAAACAAACTAACAATTCTCATTAAACAGATTTCTGACGAAGTACTCACAGCGTTTAACATGCAACGTTTCACAATGTTAGACAATGTACCGACACAGGACAGAAAACATGAGGGGATTAAATAGGGAGCAAACTAATCAGGAACACAGGTGAAAGCAACGATCTAATGATTACAAGATGAGATAACAAGGGGGCGGGGTGAGGTGACAAGACAACGCAAGCACACAGCCCAAACAAATGGCCATGTGCTTACACATAAAACATGGGTCTGTCATGATCCTGCCTCAAGACCAGGGAAAATCAAAGACTAGAAGGCAGAATCATGACAGAACCCCCACCTTAAGGAGCGGCTTCCAGACGCTCCCCAAGGTGACACTAAACATGACGGACTGAGACAAGGACACAAACCAACAAAACATAACAAATAACAATAAAGGCAAACAAGAAATGACAATAACTGGGTTAGGGTGAAACACCAAAAACAATAAACAAGGCAGGGGAGGTGGAGGAAACACAGAGTTCATGGGGGATTGTCCAGGGTGAATAGGAGGACTGGTGGGCTTGGGTTTACGGGGCGAGGGCTTAGGACAGGGGTTATGGGCAGGCATTGACGAAGAAACACGAGGTACAGTCTTGGTGAAAACAGTCCGGGGCTGGACAGCGACAGGGGTGACAGGGGAAACACATGGCAACTTGGCAGGAGACTTGATGGGGACAACAGGGTGCGACGACACGGGAGACAAAGCAGGGGATGAAGCGGGTGACTGTGGGACAGGACCCTGTTTGAAAGGACAGATGGACCGGAATGGTCCCTCTGGGCCGATGACTCCAGGCTGCGCTTGACTCGGGACAGGACTCGGGACAGGACATCAGAATCATTCATGCTTGACGCGTCAGATTCCCTTGAATCCTTCAGACCAAACCCACTTGACTCAGGGGAAGCACTGTCTGATGTCGAGGGTCTGTGACTTGAAAGTAACTTGGGTCTGGGTGGCATTTCAAGGATCTTGGCAAGAGCGGTAAGATAGTCAAAAACGGCTCGAGCAGCTAAGACGACAGGCATCTCGTTTTGGGCAGAAACTGCTTGCAGAACCTCTTTTGCGGCTAGATCGGCCACAACTCTCTCAGCAGATCCGGGGATAGCGCCTTCAGCAGCGGACTCTGGGACAACGCTTGCCGTAGCGGGCTCTGGGACAGCGTTTGTAGTTGCGGGCTCTGGGACGGCGCTTGCAGTCGTGGGCTCTGGGACAGCGCTTGCAGAAGCGGGCTCTGGGACAGCGCCTGGGACAGCGCTTGCAGTAGCAGGCTCTGGGACAGCGCTTGCAGAAGTGGGCTCTGGGACGGCGCTTGCAGTAGCGGGCTCTGGGACAGCCAAAGACGAAGGACGGGAGGCTCCCCTTCTCCTCTTCTTTCTCCTAGGTTGAGGTGCGGAAGTTATAGCTGGACTAGTGGCCGGTTGGAGAAGCTCCGCTGGGACCATAATTGGTGCTGGAAGGGCGGCCTCCGGCAGCATTGACTCTGTCGAGGATGATTCTGAAGGAGAATCCCATGAAACCCGTC
Source organism: Leuciscus leuciscus (assembly GCF_965113295.1). NCBI lineage: Eukaryota > Metazoa > Chordata > Actinopteri > Cypriniformes > Leuciscidae > Leuciscus > Leuciscus leuciscus. The sequence continues at coordinate 35,429,265 of NC_138730.1, read as the reverse complement.
TCCCTCGTTTGCCACGGAGCTCGGTGGGTGTGGATGCAACCTCGGGAGAAGAAACGGAGAGAGCCTGATCCCCTTGAGTGACGACAGCAAGGACTCGACCCTCTGGGACCACTGGAAGCATGGCAGATGAAGACCTCGTGGGACCCTTTGGCTCTCTCTGAGACAAGCAATCCACCATTGCTCGAAATGGGCGACGAGTAAGCTCCTCTCGTTCAGACAGAGGAGGAGGAGAGTTGAGACCAGCGATGAAATAGCGAGAAACCAGGATCTCAGGCAGGAAGAATCTCTTCAATAACTTGGGCATACCTCTTCAGGGACAACTCACCCTGGGGAGGGAATGGAAGTTTTCCATTTCCACTGTCAGCAATGGCCACCTGCCACCATAGTTCTTGATCAGTCAGCAGTGGTTTAGCGGGAGAAGACATACAGTCTGCTGGGTTCTTCTGTGGTCGGTACATTCTGTCATGTGGTTGAAGGGAGTGAGAACCCAAACGCAGAGGATATGCAGACACTCAGGTTTATTTCGACACAAAACAGAAAACAAAACCCACGAGGGGGCAAAACAGGACTGAGGAGAGGTCACTTTGACTAAGACAAGATAATGAACAAAAGACTAGACTCTGACTTGACGATGACAGGAAACAAACTAACAATTCTCATTAAACAGATTTCTGACGAAGTACTCACAGCGTCTAACATGCAACGTTTCACAATGTTAGACAATGTACCGACACAGGACAGAAAACATGAGGGGATTAAATAGGGAGCAAACTAATCAGGAACACAGGTGAAAGCAACGATCTAATGATTACAAGATGAGATAACAAGGGGGCGGGGTGAGGTGACAAGACAACGCAAGCACACAGCCCAAACAAATGGCCATGTGCTTACACATAAAACATGGGTCTGTCATGATCCTGCCTCAAGACCAGGGAAAATCAAAGACTAGAAGGCAGAATCATGACAGATAATAATGTACCATTACTGATTAACATGGAAAATTCAGCATTTAAAGCATGTCATATGGTTGTAAAATACCAATGGAAAAATTTAATTATTTACATTTTTATTTTCTATAAAAAAAAAAACTCACATCCTGGCCAATAATTTTGTCCAACAAACAATGTTCATAATTGTTCATAAAACAAACATAGTGAATAACCAAATCACATTACATTCTAACATTGTAACATTACAATCTAAAAACAAATAATGATTTTTAAAATAGTTAAATAGCCTAAATAAAAACAAAACTGCTATCATAAAAATACAACTGTAGGTTTGACATTCTACATGTATCATTTATGTCCAACAAATATTCAAAAACAAATATTTTAGCAAAATATATGTATATTTTAGTCAGAATTATTGCGCTCCGTCTGTGTGGAGCGCATGCACGCGGTGGCACTTGTTCATGTAGCCTAACGTTACATGTAAGTTTAGCTTTCAGACGGCCCGTCCACTCCTGACAGAAAAATGGAAATATTTGCTTGATTTTCTAACATTTACAGATGGAGAATATGTCCGTGAAATTAAATGTAAATTATGCACTGAGGAAATTATTGGGTGTCACTACAGCTTAAAGAGTAGCCTATCAATAGAGGTAGGCCTATATTTGTTTCCACCAATCGCTGCACAAGTTAAGATTACGTAAAATGACGAAAGCACTTCAGTGCTAGCGCTCCCGGAACCCATAGAGAATGCATTGCAGTGCCTGCAGTTAAAAAAAAATAAAAAATAAAAACTTCTTTGTATGGACGTCTGGGAACACGATTCTCGGCCAGTTAAAGATCTGTTAAAACCAGTTAAATCGCCCAAAATGAGGAGGTACTCTACAGAACGTGACTTGACGCTGATTGGACTATATCCAGAGGCAGACAGCGTTAACTCTGTGGTTGAATGTGAATGGGATTGTAAAAATCCGTCCCTTTTGGTGCTTTGCCCAATCACCATAATGAAGAAACCGCCCCTGTCTGTGTCATATCTTAAAGTGACAGCAGCCTAATAAGTGTGCTGCAGTCTGTCATAAAATAAGAAGAGATAAAAAACAGTCACTGTTCTTGACTTACTTTTGTAGCTTTGATAAAGATTAATCTATATATTTTGGCAGAGCAAGTAAAAATCAGAGCTGGCAGACTGGACTGAAAAATCCTTAGCTTCGAGCAATGCTTAAAGGCACAGTTATGTGACATGTATTTAGCAATAAGCCCCAAGAAGCTGTGGTTTACAGTGAATTTAGAACAGCTAAAGGGCTTTGTTAAAAAGTAATGGCTGTCAGTCATACTTTATTGTTGAATGTCTTTAATTGGGAAAAATAGACATGTTTATTAGACCTGAGATAAAAAGATTGACTAAAAAGAAAGATGCTATTAGAGACACAACATAATATGAATTAGCTATACATAATAAATTAATACTGTTATGTATTAGTTAAATTACTTGTATATTTGCATTTAAGTAAATTAAGTAGAAAAAAAAAATACACAAAATAAAGGTCACCACACAAAACATGAACAAAAATCATGACAAAATAGAAATTAACTTTGTGAAAAAGAAAAATGAAGATTTTTCACTACCATCACCTTATTCATTAAATCAATGCATTTTATTAGACTTTGAAGTCATCCTGAGATTATTAGTATACAAGCATAAAAAGTTGTACAAACTTTTCAAAGAGAATATGTTTTACGGCTGTTTGATACAGAAGTATTTAGCTTGTTCCTTCTTTAAACAAAAGTAATTACTGGCAAAATCTCTCTGGTCTGTTTTTTCAGTTGTTTTCCTTTTGTTTGAGCTCTGAATGTAATCCTGGACCCAGTCTTCTACTGGAGAAGAGCATATTATGTTGTTCTCCACAGTTATAATTCTGTAAATATGCAAATGTCTAAATAAAATTGTTTTAATTTTGTATTTTAAAACATACATACTCGTGCTGGTCTCTGTCTTTTTTCCCGGTTTTTCGTTTGTTGTAGTTACAGCTGGGATCGTGTTTGTTGTAGTTACAGCTGGGATCGTGTTTGTTGTAATTGTATAGTACATAGTAGGTTTTGCTGTCGTTCTTCCATCCACTATATTCATTACTCTCTTAGCATATTTGCTATCTGGATCTGAGCAAATAATTTTGTTTTTCTTGGTGTTGAATCTGAACATGGAAAAAGTAATACTTGATGTTTTAGCTTTCGTTGTTTAATTATCCAACCAAAAAAAAAAAAAAACTTTCAAAATGTAATATAATTGAACAACTTTGTACATGCCTTACAGCTCTGAGAGGACATAGTAGTGTTGGCTCCTGCATCTCATATTTCACAATGTTTGCAGCTGGTGGTTTGGTCTTTGAAACAGTAAGACAGCAGTCTGGTGGACGATCATCACCTTTTGGAAAAGCACATCATTTTATACAGGTAAATAATCATTACTTTGACAGTATTAGATGTACACACATGTACACTCTCTCATAAAGATACAATTTCAACTCAACTTCTACATTTCAGTCAAGTGAAAGTTACTGAGGTCAAACCACAATATTTAACCAAAGAGCTCAGAAATTTAGATCCTCAAATCTCACCTGATGCCACAACACTCATCCATCCTATAGAGAAAAGAACGGCAGAAAATAGAGAGAACTTCATCTTGTTCTGTTGCTCACTTCTAAGTGTGAAACTTTCTGCTGGGCTGAAGGGTCTATGTTTCAGCACACAAAGCTCACCACCCTCTGCGATCAATTTTCTTTGTCACCTAGGCCCACAGACACCTCAGTCGGGGACAGGAAAAGATGACTGATGAGTGGAAGCCAAACGTGAGAGAGAAAGAGATGCACTCAACCACATAGAGGAAAATAAGGGGTTACATAATTCACAATGAGCATTCAACATGACTGAATTCAGTTCATCGAGGCCTACAGTTTTGGTCCAAGTGAAAATTCAGTTGAATTCATGTTCTATACATAATTTAATCTCATAATAGCTCACTTGCAGCCTCTGTCCCTGGTTAGGTTGTGGTGAGATCTGGTATTTATCTCATTTACTGAAGAACCCCTAGTATCGAAGTAGCTAGGTAGTCTTTTGCTGTCAGGTCAGAATAGGATTAAATCCTCACTATCTTGTTTAATCTATAGCAGTAAATCTAGGTGTGTCCCTACACTCTCGTGAAACAATAACAATCATTGACAACTTGGCACATTGATCAAATTCATGGTTACCCTCCAGCAGAATCTTTCCTGGATCCTTCGTTGCCCTTGGTCTTGCAAAATATAATATAATGCTCTGTCTATTACTTATAGAACTGTCTTTGTAAGCTGAAGTAAAATTTAACAGTGTTTGTCTTTATAAAATACAAATTTATTTGAACAAAAGATAAAAATACTGGTTACACAATAATTAATATTTGTAGCAAATCATCAAAAGGTTACAGGTTGACAAATCATCAAAAGGTTACTATACTTCAGCTTATCCAATCTCAACAGGGCAGTCCTGTATGAGTGGAAAATTACACAGGCTGTTTACCTTGTAAGCAGTTCAAGCAATAGATGTAAAAAATAACTTGTTCTCATCCGAGGTTTTCAAGTTAAGATAATACAGCAGAGCAATATAAGCAAAAAGAATCTCAGTTAATAAACTGAACTGGAAGAGAGCTGATTTCTCCCCAGGGATGCACACGGCATCAAAATCAAAAATGCAACAACCAACAATCAAAAAGCAGTCATATATATACGGAACTGGGTTACATTGTTCCTTATGCAGTTTCTTGGGTTTTTTCCAGAGGAACTAAATCATGTGACATCAACCTTCTATTGCCTTAGTCAGGGCCGTCGCTAGTGGGTTGAAAGGTGGTGACAATTACAGGGGCCCCTACTGCCCAGGGGGCCCCACAAAATCCAGCAGTTATACAATATAGGCCCCTGTTGAATGAAAAATTATAATATTTATCAGCAGCCTGATAAACAGCCACAAAAACATACAATTTGGTTCAAATATTTTTTTTCCAAATATCTGCTTCTCTTACCTCCCTAAAAATGGTTTAGTCCGATCTAAAGTATTTATTAATTATTCAGTCAGTGACAAACATCAGATGGACCCAATTGTAAGTCCCACCCCAGCTCGTGAACAGAACCAATCAGAGTTGAGGCGACAGTGCCTTAAAGCAGCAGTTCACCCAAAAATGAAAATTCTGTCAGTAATTACTCACCCTCATGTTGTTCCAACCCCGTAAGACTTTCGTTCATCTTCGGAACACAAATTAAGATATTTTTTATTAAATCTGAGAGCTGGCTCACTCTTCCATAGGCTTCTAAGACACTATAACTTGCTGGCCCAGAAAATGCATTAAAGAGATCGTTAATATAGTCTATGTGAATACAGTGGCTCAATCTTAAGTTTATAAAGCGACGAGAATACTTTTTGTGCGCAAAAAAACAAACAAAAATAACGACTTTATTCCACTATTCATTTCCTTCTCTCTGGGCCTCGAGTGAGTTCACGTAGTGTTTTAGCGCAGCGCGTCTGTGTTGTACGTCACACGTAGGCTCACTATTGGCCGACGCTGGTCATGTGTGTGATGCGTGTGACGTGCAACACAGAAGCGCTACGCAGTTATACTACGTGAAAAAACTCGAGGTCCAGAGAGAAGGAAATGAATAGCGGAATAAAGTTGTTATGTTTGTTTTTTTTGCACACAAAAAGTATTCTCGTCGCTTTATAAACTTAAGATTGAGCCACTGTAGTCACTTGGACTATATTAACGATCTCTTTAATGCATTTTCTGGGCCAGCAAGTTATAGTGTCTTAGAAGCCTATGGAGCAGTGAGCCAGCTCTCAGATTTAATCAAAAATATCTTAATTTGTGTTCTGAAGATGAACAAAGGTCTTACGGGGTTGGAACAACATGAGGGTGAGTAATTACTGACAGAATTTTATTTTTTTTCGGGTGAACTAACCCTTTAAGTTAAAGATGAACTTGGTGGAAGAGCAGGCGACTAACTGACTGAAAATTTTGGGGAAAAGAAAACATAAATCAGGGAACCAGAAACGCCATGAAAAGAAGGAGAGGGAGGCCAGGAGAGTTGTTGTATCCCAGTCAATCTAGACGTTCTTAAAGGCAGGTTGTATTGTTATTTCGCTGGGAATAAGAAAACTACCGTCTTCAGCCTGCCGGGTTCTGTCACTCTTCATTATCGGTGCGCACCACACTCGACCGAAAAATTACGTGGTCAAAATTCCTGTCTTTTTACACTATTGTAAAAAGAGTTTAAAAAAAAACCATGGACTCGAGTCACGACGCATTTCATTATGCACCTGACCTGCCGGCTGATGATGTATTTATTACATCAAGAAAACATGAATACAACATACTGCACTTGGATGAATAGCTTTATTTAATAATATTACCAGTTCCATTATGATCTTTATTAAAAAAAATAAGACAATAAATTATTTTATTTGTAAAATTTGACTGCATTCTTGTCAATTTCTAAATGTTTACTTTTTGATTTATGAATTATAACAGACTGATTGAAAAAAAAAAAAAAATTATTTTGCTGTTACTTTTTTTAAATTGGATTTATTATTTAACAATTTCTTGCTTTTTTATTAGTTTTTATTAGATGTAATTTTTATATAAACATTTAACTTTTAAAATAAAGGTTTTACAACAACATCACCATCTTCTGTTATACGTGAGCCTCCATGCTCATCTATTGTACAGTATGATATTGGTGGAGGGTGGTGGGGGCCCACATCAATATTTTTCAGGGTGCCCCGAATCCAGCTACGGCCCTGGCCTCAGTCAAGGAGGCTTCTGGTGTCTACATTGTTCCTTTCCATATGCGCTTCGGGCCTCTGTGTAAGTGTGTATGTATCTGGAAGTGTATTTGTAGGTTCAAATATCTTTCAAAATTCAAATAATACCCTACAAGGTTTTAAATCGATCACTTTTCGTCACCTATGTAACTGGTCGGTTGTCTGCGTTGTGTAAAGGTTACTACACAAAACATGAACAAAAATCATGACAAAACAGAGATGAACTTTGTGAGTGAAATAAAAGTGCAGATTTTTCACTGCCATCACCTTATTCATTTATTACACTTAGAAGTCATCCTGGGATTATCTGTATACGAGGATAAAAAGCCATAAAAAGTTGTACAAAGTTTTCAGAATATGTTTTACGTCTCTTTGATACAGGAGTATTTAGCTTGTTCCTTCTTTAAACAAAAGTAAAAATCTCTCTGGTCTGTTTTTTCAGTGTTTTTTTTTTTTTTTTTTTTTTTTGAGTTATGTAATTCTGGACCCAGTCTTCTACTGGAGAAGAGCATACACTGTAAAAAAAAAAATTACATCCCCAAGTCAAAAATTTCTAGTGACTGATAACATCTACATTTTTCAATTAGTCTGACGTATTATTTCTCATTGAGCCAATGTTAACAGACTATTGCAACAAGAATTGCACTTGGGCCAATTTAAAAATGTAGATGTGACCAGTCACTAGAAAATTTTGACTTGGAGAGGCTAGACATTTTTTACAGTGTATTATGTTGTTCTCCACAGTTATGAATCTGTACATATGCAAATGTGTACATAGATTGTTTTAATATTGTATTTTAAAACACACATTTCTATAAAGTCCAATAAGAATAATAGATAATGCTATCAGATCATAGTTGAAATATTAAAACAAGTAAAAAAAGAGCTAAAAAAAGCTAAAAAAAAAAAAAAAAAAAAGTTATGGTAGCCATGTAAACAGGAATATTGATTTTAGTCCTGAACTTACAGTACTGCTCTGACAGAGCAAAGTGGGGTTTCTTGAACTCTGTAGTCCACAATTTCATGAAATGCTGGTTTGTTTTTGTTTTTGGTATGAAAAATACAACTCAAAACTTGTTAGTTAGAAAACAATTAAAAAAAAAATTAAAAAAAAACATTATTCTGCATGTCAATAAAAAACCCAAAACATATCATCACCAATCCCATATGAAATTATCCACAACTATTATTATTATGAATTATCCAGCTCTGGTATAGTGGTAGTCCAACTGTTCTCTGGATCTTTTGTGGTTTGAATACTGCAATATATTTGACTAGATATATTAGCAGTTAGCCAGAAGTCTGTATAACCAAGAAGAACTAAGAAGAACAGTATAGAATTTACCTAGAAATCCATATAATTAAGTATCTTGTGCAATATTTAAAATGTATTGTGAAATTGTGATACTGTGAACATATCTGATGCAACATAATAGCCTGAACATAATGCAATACATTATTAATTGGTATTTTGTTGTCTGTCTAAATTACAGCACCTTAATAGAGTTTCATCCTCTATTAATTAAGCACATCAGTCATCTTACACTGACGATGTGAAAACTGATGTGAAAAAAAACACATGTATGAATGAATGAATGAATGAGGCATTAATATAGCGCTTTTTCATATGTACTGTACACCCAAAGCGCTTTACAATCATGTCGGGGTCTCTCCTCAACCACCACCAGTGTGCAGCATCCACTTGGATGATGCGACGGCAGCCACAGTACAACGGCGCCAGTGCGCTCACCACACACCAGCTATAGGTGGAGAGGAGAGACAGTGGTAGAGCCAATTCAGTGGATGGGGATTATTAGGAGGCCATGATTGGCAAGGGCCACTGGAGGGGATGTGGCCAGAACACCGGAGACACTTCTTCTCTTTTACGAGAAGTGCCATGGGATTTTTAATGACCACAGAGAGTCAGGACCTCAGTTTAAAGGTCCCGTTCTGCGTGATCCCATGTTTCAAACTTTAGTTAGTGTGTAATGTTGCTGTTAGAGCATAAATAATATCTGTAAAATGATAAAGCTCAAAGTTCAATGCCAAGCGAGATATTTTATTTAACAGAAGTTGACTACAAAAAGCGGCTCGATTGGACTACATCCCTCTACTTCCTTCTTTAATGATGTCACTAGAACCGTTTCTTGACTAACCTCCGCCCACAGGAATGCTCCCTCAACTCTACTGGCTACTTGCGCACTTCTTATAACTTGGGCTACTGTGTTTACTCAGCTCTTATGGTGATTTTCTGAAGTAAAACTGACGCTTCATCTTTTGTGTGATATACAATAAACTTTATTAAACTCATCAGTACATGTTTGATCATCATTCAGACAGCAGACTTGTAGGCTATTAATAAATAATGGATACATAGCCTACAAGCAGATGACAAATACGTTATAATAACCGTAATTAAACTACTAAACCATACCTGTTTCATCTCTATACAGCACTCTGACTCTGTAGGCATTATTGTCCGACTCGAAATGAACGCCGTTACTGAGAGTTTCTGATATTATCATCATTCCGTGAGATGAATTTTTCCTGACAGACTGAGCGCGAGCTCATGAAGCTCCGCCCCCTGTGTCGTCCAGCAGCAGCTCATTTGCATTTAAAGGGCACACACTGAAACAGCTCGTTTTTCTGAGCCCCAAAAAATGTCAATTTAAACATGCTGTAAAAAATGATCTGTTGGGTATTTTGAGCTCAAACTTCACATACACACTCTGGGGACATCAGAGACTTATTTTACATCTTGTGAAAAGGGGCATAAAACGGGACCTTTAATGTCTCATCCGACGGACGGGTATGCTCTTTTATAAAGCTATAATGTCATCTCCACTAAAATTAAGGTATTACAAGTTACTCCAACAGTGTCAGTATTTCTGAAGTGTTCATTCAAATTTTAAATTGTTAAAAATCACATGATGACATCAAAGGAACTCCTTCCGTCCACATCGCTAATTAGCTGTTGTACATGATTGGTTTTATTTGACTTCTGCTGGTCTAAGTTTTAGTTTCTGTTGTAAAGATTGTTGTAATTGTAGTTGAGATCAACTTTGCTGTTGTTGTAGGACACAAATAATGTTCTATGGAAGGTTCCTTTGTCAGTGCCTTCATAACACGTTTTGTCCATTTGTCACACGAATCTGAACAAATTGTTATATTCTTTTTGGTGCGGAACCTGTAAAAAGTGGAAGAAGAAAATAGCTCATTGCTTAAAGCTGCAGTCCGTAGCTTTTCCTCTTTGTCGCCATCTCTGTTTGAAAGCTGCAATTGCAGTCATTCGTGGAATTATCAACTTTACGTGAGTTGTGCCTCGACACAGCATTCGACACAGGCCCTTCCGATGTTTGTCCTTGTTTTCGCATGGGCCTGGGTGCAGTCTCTTTTATTCTGTAGCCAGTCCGAACGAAGTCTTTTGCATTTTACAACGGGTGAATCTTGTCACTGGTGATTGTCGTTTGAACCTTTCTGGATCCGCCATCAAATTAATATGTTTAATTATATCAAGTGCTGTGAGAAAAGGCTATAAATCTCCACCTCCAACATCCTCCCAAGCAATATAGCCTACTAGCTGAGACTCCTTCTTTATGTGAACAGATGTGACGTAATGACGCAAAGACATGCTCGAATTTCCCGCGGAAATCCACCAGTACCACTGGAATGAAAAACATTATTACAAGCTTACCATTTTGAATCGAGCTACGGAAAGCAGATAGTTTTGAACACTGGTTGGTTATGTACTTGCTCAAAAATTTATTTTGGATAATTTTGAACCCCAAAAAGTTACGGACTGGAGCTTTAATTATCAACCCATTTATAACAGAATCTGTGTAGGCCTACTTTATATTGTGATGTCATCATAACTTTGAACTTGCCTTACAGCTCTGATAGGACATATCCACTTATCCTGTATTTCATAATATACAATGTTTTCAACTGGTATTCTGGTTTTTGTAACAATAAGACAGCAGTATAGTGGAGGAAAATCACCTATTGGAGAAGCACATCATTGTATCCAGTTGAGCAATCATTAAAGTAAAACTGACCTCTGTTACTCGCACAAGTACAAATATAAAACAAATTTCGCAGAATGAGAACCACAGTGAGTTTTTTTCAAAAGCAGCATAAGAATAGCACTTCCTTCCTTTATCAGTCAGTGCACTAGTGTACACACTCTATGCTGAAAAAATACAGAGTCAGTGTGTGTTTCTGAGAAAAACTCAGGTATCAGGATGGTCTAAATACACCAAAATGCTAAATGTTTTACATAATACATAATTGAACTAAGGTCTATTATCAAAATATAACCAAACAAAAACAATACTATTGCAAACATTAAAATAATAGAGAATATTTTATTTGCTATCAAAGGCCATCATTTTTGTACACCTATTTATTTATTTATTTATTTGGTCTTTAAACCTAAACCCATTCACTCATTCACCAACCCATCCATGCATCTGTCTATCCACCAACCACAATAAAGAAAAAGAAAGTAAAGTTTTTATTGGGGGTCTGTGGACCCCTGGGGGTCTATTAAGGTATGGAGAAGATTGCAACAGAATTCTTCGAAACATAGCCATATTATTGTGTATTACAGAATTTATTCTGATTAATCAACCAGTTTCCTGATGCCAGTAATTATGAAAGTGTTTGCTTATGCCAAAAAGTACAGAAATAAAAGCAATATAAATACAGTCACAAACATATACGCATTCCCATGAATCAGAGCAATCTCGTGAAAGATTCAACATCTGATTGGAAAACATTGTCTTTGAAAGTTGGAGAAATTGTAAGTTGTGGTCTGCAAAGATTTTTTGTTGCTATTTTTGAAAATGTTAACATTCATTTAAAAAAAAAAAAGGAAAATCAGAATCATTTGTTTGTACTTTGAGAAAAATATACAGAATTTATTTTATTTAAAAAAAAAGATGGAAAGAAACTGAAAAACAAATGACAGACAAAATTATTTTGTTTCAGCACAATATTTTCTACAGTTTTAGTCCTCACACTTCTTGTTATTTTTTTTAACACCGCTTTCTTAATTCACACTGCACCGACCAATGAGGACAATCACCAAATTACAGTATGTCCCTTTTCAGACATTCCACAACCTGACAATTGCCAATCCAACGTATCAGTTGGCAAAAACAAGCGCCAACCAACAGGGGTAACACACTGATCCGACAAAACCTAACTAAGCTGCCATCTATCGGCGTCTGTTGGTGCAGTGTGAATTGGCCTTTATCCCGCTTTTTTCTGATCTCTTTTCTTTGGGACCCTAATGGGCTTTTGTGCTTTTCTTTCATTTTTATTTTTTACTCCATACCGCCTGCTATTCAATGGCAACTCTGTTGCTGTCACAGGATCTGCCCTTCCTCTACTTTCCTCCGCTGATGCTCCTTCTGCAGGTACAGATTCCTGCTCTCTTGCCTTCTTCTTTGCTTCATCCACCTTCTGCATGGCCCTCTTTGTCCAGTTACTATTAAGATCAGAACAGAGTATTTTGCCAGATACAGTCTTGATCCTGGAAAAAGAAGGATGTTTTGTTATTAGTGCTCAGTATTGCAGATTTATCTCTTTACTTTCTCTTTTTATGGACCTCTAGTATAGAAAACTAACTTCATATTAAAAAGATTTACAGGGGCTTTACCACTGCAATTTATTTATTTGGGTTATTTCGATCGACCACTTTGGACATTGTAACTTTGCAACTATGTGTCAATTAACTAACTGTCATTAATTTTCAACATGTCAACTAACTCTCATGAGAGTATTAGTAGACTGTTAGGTTAGAGTTAGTAGAATAAGCTGACCTAAACTTGCAAAGCTACTAATTGTCAGTAGAACGTCTCTGGGAGAGCATCAAAATAAAGTGTTAGCAGACAGTCTACTAATACTCGAAGGACTGGTAGTGCACATGTAGTTGCAAAGTTTCTTAGAATGTTTAAAGTGGACTACAGTCAAATAGTCAAAATAGTAACCAAAGTATAACCTGTATCTGTAGGGAAGTCTAGTTCCTATTAGGGACTTGCATATGTAGTTTACTTACACAACTGCCTTAATGGGACACAGTCCTTCAATTTGTATTCTGTAGTTCAATACTTTCTCTAGACGCACTCCCCTGTATCCTAGCTTGAGGCAACAATTCGGTGGAGGTCCATCTGTATATAAACAGAAATAAATTTTTATGGTTAATCCATATTTCATACTTCACGTTGATTGAATATTTCAGTACAAAGTTATCTTTTTTCATTCTCACACAAGGCAACATGTACACAAAACTCGGTTCTATGTGGCAGAGCTACAGAGGTAAAGCTCCGAAACCACATTTGCACTAGCTTTAACTTTACTCTCACTTTACTTCACACCCTTGCACAAGCCATAAAACCGTTTAGAGAGAGAGAGAGAGAGAGAGAGAGAGAGAGAGAGAGAGAGAGAAAAAACGTACCTGCAAACACACGGAAGGACCCGAAAATCACCCCGAAAATACAAACTGTGAAAATCAGCATCGCCTTGTTCATGTCGACTGGCCAGACTGATCTGACCAATTTGGACGATAGTATTAATAAAAGAGGAGGAAACCGCCTACCTGCGAGACACATTGGTAACATGGGTGCTCAGTGGAAGACATGACTAAGCTGTTAATTAATTTACCAACGAAGTGGAATAAAAGCTATGCTAATATTTCCAGTGGTCAAGAGTAATCAAAAGAAATCCCATCTGGGACCTGAAATCATTATTCATATACATGAATTTATTTGTTGATGCTTCATCCGGTGTTTAATGTTTGTTTTTTTCTCTCTGTCAGAGTCAATTGTTTTGTGTTTTAATGGAACATTTTTCTTTTGGTTAGGCTTAAAATGCAGTCATATTTGCTCAGAGAAATCCAGTTATTTAAATATCGGTAGTTTTGCGTGAAGGCGAAAATGTCCCACACACAGATTTCGCTTGTGTTCAAATTTGTCACATGAATTTGCTGCGTTGACAAACAGAAAGCTGCTTCTTGTGACTTCTGCATGAGCGGTGCTTCATATTGCTATGCAACATTTCGCTAGTTACTGCACCTACTGTATAGACTAATCTCTAAAGCAATGCCATAGAAAATCCATTTGGGTTTCCCAAAGTACCTTCCTGTGAACATTCTTAAAATAACCATTTTTGTCTTGTGTTCACATTTGTAGTTCGGTTCTCATGGTTCTTTTGGTGGGGACCAAAAAAGAAGATAATACATTTAGTCCTGGTTCGCTTAGCGTTCACACTGTCATTTTTTTTTTGCAACAGAACTTAACAAACATCCAAAGCAATGCTGTGTGCTGGACTAAATGTGCTTCTTGTATGTGTGTACATATTGTGGTATTTGACCAGCTAAAAATTTATAATGTGTAAAGGAGTCAAAAGAGCATCAGGAATCCCTCCGTCACACAAACAAAGATCTGCTGCAAGGAGATGGCGTTTCCCATGCATGTGCCGAACTGTAATGGGCAACGTAGCTCCTAGAAAAAACAGGTAAGCCTCAGCGTTCTGTCGTTTTTATGGACGCATCTTATGATATCATGTCCTGTTTTTAGATCGTTTTTATGTCTTTGGTCCATGTTGCGTTCATATTTTAAGTCAAACAGCACCAGAGTTCATCTGGAAGCGGGCCGAGACCTTTTCAGTGTTCACACTTATTTAAATGAACCGCACTAACAGAGCAATCGCACCAGAGTTAGTTCTCTTACGAGAGGTCTCTCGTACTGCGTAAGATATCTTACGCTAGGGGAAAATCCTTTTCCGCGAGATATTGAAGCCAAAAATTATCCTTAATTTTGTAATAATGCAAAACGCGTTGCAGCAGCAATGCAGACATAGGCGAGACAGCTCGCGCGCCTATTGGCTGCTCTGCGGCAACTGCAGCAGCCTATCGAGCGAGGCCTGGCGTGACGCCAGACCCAATCAGGGCACTTCGCGCCCGCTGCGTCGCGTCACGTCCCGCCGAAATGGGCGTGGTCTAGGCCTATAAATATCGCTCGCAGGCAGCTATTATCTGATTTTTCATCCTTCAAGCGAAGCACACGCATCGCTGGAGCTGGATTAGAAGCCGCGCCGTCGAGAGAGAGCACCTTCAGCGGGACGAGTCACTGAAGTCGCTGGCCGCGCCGCCTTCCTGCCTTCCTGCTGCGCTTTCCGGCGCTTATATCCTTCTCTTTTATTTGCACTGTATTTCTGTGTGTGTGTGTCGCCGCCGCGACACACATTTCTAAAAGAGCTAGCGTCTTTTTAAAGATGCCTTCCTGCGGCTCGTGCAGAGCCACACTCAGCGACGGGGACCACCACGTGATCTGCGTTTCCTGCCTGGGTGAGGAACATGCAGCTCTCGCGCTCGCTGACGGCGGATGCCCTCACTGCGAGCTGATGGCAATGGCGACTCTGAGGACTCGCCTAGCCGTCTTCACCGAGACTGCTCCCCCGCCCGCCGCGGCGTCGCGCCGTAAAAAGCGCCGTGCCCAGCGGGCCCCGGAACCCTCCCTCAGCCGCCAAAGCTCGCCGGTTCGCCCGCTTGCTTCCCCGGCTTCTTCTGTTTCGCTTCCTGACGGACAGCGGCCGCCGTCTGCCGCCGCTTCCGTTGATATCGCGGATGAGGAAGCCCTGCTGGGAGAGGATGATTCCTGCTCTATCCTGGCGTCAGGCAGTGAGGATTGGGCGGGCTCTGAGGACCCCGCACCCCCTGCCCGCACTTCGTCAGGCAAGAGAGCTTCTATTGAGACGGAACTCATGCGAGTACTCGCACAGGCCGCGGCGAGCCTCGGCCTCGAGTGGTCTTCGCCTGAGCAGCCCGCTCACAACCGGCTGGATGGATTTTTCCTGCCTGGGGAGCGCGCTTCGCCTGTGTCCAGACCGGCGCCTTTTCTTCCTGAGTTACACGAAGAAGTCGCCAAGTCCTGGAGCGCCCCCTATTCTGCTAGAGTGCGTCCTGCTGTTTCTTTGGCATTCTCCGCCGTTGACGATGCCAAGAACAGAGGATACCTCTCGCTGCCGCCGGTTGAAGAGGCGATAGCGGCCCACTTATGCCCGCCCTCCGCTGGACGGCGCGCTAAGCCGGCCCTGCCCTCTAAAGCTTGCCGCACGACGTCGAGCTTGCTCCACCGCGCTTTCTCCGCCGCCGGGCAAGCTGCGTCAGCGTTGCACACCATGGCAACGCTCCAGATCTTCCAGGCCGATCTCCTCCGTAAGCTGGATGAGGAAGGACCTGACGCGATCTGTGTGCCGGACTTAAGGAGTGCCACGGACCTCGCTCTTCGTGCTACTAAGTCCGCAGCGCAAGCCATTGGACGGACTATGGCTTCTCTCACCGTGTCTGAGAGACATCTCTGGCTGACGCTCTCGGAAATGGCCGAGTCTGAGCGCACCGCGTTCCTCGACGCCCCGCTTTCCGCCACAGGCCTCTTTGGATCCTCCGTCAAAGATTTCGCGGAGAGATTCGCAGAGGTACAGAAAGCGTCTCAGGCCATGAAGCACTTCCTCCCGAAGCGCTCCAGCTCTGCAGCAGGCCGTGCGAAACCGTCTGCTCAGAGCTCACAGCCACAGCCACCGTCCACTGCCTCCACTTCACAGCGCCGCCAGGCCAGAAGCGCGAGACCGCGCTCCCGCTCATCCGGTCGCCGCCCCGCAGGACGCGGCTCGCGACCTAGGATCACGGTGAAGCCCGAGGCCCCGAAGTCGTCCTAGCACAGCTAGGAAAACGACGGTGTTCCAGTCCCGCTGCGGCCGGACTCACACCAAAGCTATTCGCTCGTCCAGTTCCAGAAAATGTGACTGTTCCAGTGTTTTCTGCAGCCAACAAGTCGGTTCTGTCACCCGCTTGCCTGCACACAAATGCCGTTTTCACGGCTACCCAGATAAATCCCCAAAAGAGTGTATTTTCTGGTGTCCCGGCCACGGCCGATGGTGTTTCGTGTGTAGTAAGAATGCCCACTGCCCAGTGCCCATCCCTACACATAAGCACAGCCTGTCACACAGGGCTCGCGCACATAAAACCGACTCAGATCGGTTGCGCTTCAAACATGGTGAACGTGCCCACTACCCAGTGCCCACTAACACCACGTTATGCATGTCTCACGGTTTCTGTAAAAACGAAACCAACGTGCACTCGCTTCACGCAAGCGAACGATGCTTTCAGTGTGATAAATGTGCCCGCTGTCCCGCGCCCACAGCCACACATAGACATGACAGTTCCCACGGGAACCGCCCAGCCCTCCCCCTCGCGGTTAACCACCGTAGAGGAGTCGAGCGCGGGCAATCTGCCAGCTGTCATCAGCGCGCCCCATGCCTCAAATGTCACGAGCGACACGCTTGTGTTACAGCACACCGAAGCTTCTCCATCGCTGAGCGAGCGGAGCGCGCTTCGTATTCGACCCCTAGCTATCCATGCAGACGCATGGGCAAAGCTACCCGGGGTTTCGAAGTGGGTGCTGAACATTATAGAAAGAGGCTATTCGCTGCAGTTTCGCCGACGCCCTCGCCGCTATGTGGCGCGCGTCGAGACCACGGTAAAAACAGAAGTAGCACATCTACTTCGAGCCGAAGTGACGAAACTATTGAGCAAAGGGGCCATAGAACCTCTCTCTCAAGATCAGAGCGAGGGGGGGCTATACAGCAGATACTTCCTGGTACCGAAAAAAGACGGGGGTCTCAGACCCATACTAGATCTAAGGCAGCTGAACAAAGTGCTTGTGAAGCGACAGTTCAGGATGCTCACGACCAGGCAAATCCTTGTGCAGATTCGCCAAGGAGATTGGTTTGTGTCAATAGATCTGAAAGACGCGTATTTTCAAATACAGATAGCGTCACGTCACAGGCGATATTTGAGATTCGCCTTCGAGGGCCAGGCATATCAGTACACAGTCCTGCCGTTCGGTTTGTCCCTAGCACCCCGTACATTTACGAAGTGCATGGACGCGGCGCTCGCACCCCTCAGAATGAGAGGCATGCGAGTGCTGAACTATTTGGACGATTGGCTGATTCTAGCGCAATCTCGCGCAGTGCTCATAGAACACACGACCATTTTACTCGATCACCTCGAGGATTTGGGTCTGAGTGTCAATTGGGCGAAGAGCTCCCTGTCACCCAGTCAGAAAATATCTTTCCTGGGCACAGAACTGGACTCACTATCCATGATAGCGCGACTATCACAACTCTTTTCGCTGCGGCGCGTCTGTCCCGCTCAAAAGATTTCAGAAGATGCTAGGTCTCATGGCCTCAGCATCGTCAGTGCTCCAGCTGGGTCTGCTACGCATGCGCCCGCTGCAGTTTTGGCTGAAAGCGCGAGTCCCACGCGAAGCGTGGGCACCCGGTTTGCTTCGCCTCAGGGTCAATCAGAAATGCGTTACAGCTCTGAAACCCTGGAAAGCGAACGACTGGTACCAATCAGGTGTAAGCCTGGGGACTTCCTCGAGGGTGAAAGTGGTGTCCACGGACGCGTCCACCTCGGGATGGGGAGCGCTGCTCGAGGGCAGACCGTTCTTCGGCCAGTGGTCAGAACGGGAGAAGCTCCTGCACATAAACTGCCTCGAAATGCTGGCAGTAGACAACGCGCTGACGCGTTTTGTCCCCAAATAAAAGGTCACCACGTCTTGGTCCGTTCGGACAACATGTCTGTGGTGTCCTACATAAATCGCCAGGGCGGCATCAGATCCGAGAAACTGTACAGGCTGGCAGAACGCCTCCTGGTATGGGCTCAGTGCAACCTGCGCTCGCTCAGAGCAGCGCACGTGCCAGGGATCATGAATATAGGACCAGACAGACTGTCCAGGAACAATGTTCCGGCAGGCGAATGGTCCCTACACCCACAGACAGTCCAACTGCTGTGGAAGAAATTCGGCAGAGCGAAAGTGGACCTGTTTGCGTCTCAAGAAAACGCTCACTGTCAAGAATTTTTCTCCAAGAGCAGGAGCGCGCTGTCCCATGTGTGGCCCCGCCGCCCGCTCTATGCTTTTCCCCCCGTCTCTCTCCTGCCTCAGGTGATAGAACGGATCAGGGAAGAAGGATGCTCAGTACTGCTGGTAGCACCGTTCTGGAAAAACCAACCTTGGTTCCCAGCCGTGATGCAGTTAGCAAGTACTGCCCCGTGGCCAGTACCAGTGAGGAGAGATCTCCTCTCACAGGCCCGCGGCTCGATCTGGCATCCTCACCCGGACCTATGGTCCCTTCATGTCTGGGCCATCAACGGGTACATGTTGGACTCCCTAAAGGAGTATTAAACACGATCACGCAGGCTAGAGCTCCGTCTACAAGACGACTCTATTCTTCGAAATGGTCAGTGTTTTCGGGCTGGTGCACAGCCCGTGGTGTGTCACCCACAAACTGTGATGTGACGGAGGTGCTTTCCTTCCTACAAGAGCTGTTGGATGGGGGCAGGGCCCCCTCCACGCTCAAAGTTTATGTGGCGGCTATAGCAGCGTTCTCAGAAACAACGCTTGGTCAGTCAATAGGAAGGAACGATTTAGTCATCCGCTTCCTTAGAGGAGCTAAGAGACTGAATCCTCCCAGACCTCCCTCAGTCCCCGTATGGGACCTTTCTACGGTTCTGGAAGCCATGAAAGGTGCGCCATTTGAGCCTTTGCAGTCAATCGATTTGAAACACCTGTCTTTCAAAACAGTGTTTTTGCTGGCTCTCGCTTCAGTGAAGCGCATAGGGGATCTGCACGCGCTCTCTGTGAGCGCGGCGTGCATGGAGTTTGGGCCCAATGACTCAAAAGTTATACTCAAACCTAAGCACGGTTATGTTCCAAAATCCCTCAACACACCGTTTAGGGCGCAGATTATCTCTCTGTCAGCCCTACCGGTCCCTGATGAGGAAAGAGACGCGAGCCTCCTTTGCCCAGTCAGGGCATTACGAGCTTATGTGTCTCGCTCGTCTGTTTTCAGACAGACGGAACAGCTCTTTGTTTCGTTTAGCGGACGTTCTAAGGGACTAGCCGCGTCGAAACAGAGCCTATCCAGATGGATAGTTGATGCTATAGCGCTGGCATACGCCTCCAAGGGCATGCAGTGCCCTTTGGGTGTCAGAGCGCATTCCACGAGAGGCATGGCCTCTTCGTGGGCCTGGTCAAGTGGGATTGCCTTGCAAGATATTTGTATGGCGGCAGGCTGGGCCTCCCCGTCTACATTTATAAGGTTTTATAACCTAGAGGTTCCCGCCCTGCAGGCCAGGCTGCTGTCGGTCTAAACTACCAGTATTATCTGACCTGATGTGTTCAGCTCAGAATGCTGCGTTTGCTGAGCACAGCTCAATGTTCGACAGTTTAAAGCTGGGCAAACTGTGTAAGACCCACATTTTTTCCCATCAGTTCAGGCCGTACCCCGCCCTGTCTGTATGATGAAATTCGCGTCCCTTCGACGCTACTTTATGTGGAAAAGTGAGGCTGCACCCCTCCTTCTTCCCGGACTCTCTGTGAGTTCACTGAGTGATTGTGCACTATATGTACCCCGGGCTTTCGCCCTTGGGTCTTTGGTGTCAGATCTCAGCATGCACGGCGTTTTACATTGGGTCCCCTAGCGTAAGATATCTTACGCAGTACGAGAGACCTCTCGTAAGAGAACGTACTCGGTTACTAACGTAACCTCGGTTCTCTCTAGAAGAGGGAACGAGTACTGCGTATCTTGCCGTGCATGCACACGCTCTGGTTGCTTCGATGATGAAAAACCAGATAATAGCTGCCTGCGAGCGATATTTATAGGCCTAGACCACGCCCATTTCGGCGGGACGTGACGCAGCGGGCGCGAAGTGCCCTGATTGGGTCTGGCGTCACGCCAGGCCTCGCTCGATAGGCTGCTGCAGTTGCCGCAGAGCAGCCAATAGGCGCGCGAGCTGTCTCGCCTATGTCTGCATTGCTGCTGCAACGCGTTTTGCATTATTACAAAATTAAGGATAATTTTTGGCTTCAATATCTCGCGGAAAAGGATTTTCCCCTAGCGTAAGATATCTTACGCAGTACTCGTTCCCTCTTCTAGAGAGAACCGAGGTTACGTTAGTAACCGAGTACGTTTTAATCGGACCAAACCTGCTAAGTGTGAACACACCCTTAGTTTGAAGAACATTTTAATAATCTAAAGAACCTTTTTTTTCCATTATAAAGAAAAAATAGGTATAGGGTTTACAGAAATTAAACAGAAATGAATTTTTACGGTTAATTCATATTTCATACTTCACGTTGATTGAATATTTCAGTACAAAGTTATCTTTTTTCATTCTCACACAAGGCAACATGTACACAAAACCACTCGGTTCTATGTGGCAGAGCTACAGAGGTAAAGCTCCGAAACCACATTTGCACTAGCTTTAACTTTACTCTCACTTTACTTCACACCCTTGCACAAGCCATAAAACCGTTTACAGAGAGAGGAGAGAGAGAAAAAAAACGTACCTGCAAACACACGGAAGGACCCGAAAATCACCCCGAAAATCCAAACTGTGAAAATCAGCATCGCCTTGTTCATGTCGACTGGCCAGACTGATCTGAACAATTTGGACGATAGTATTAATAAAAGAGGAGGAAACCGCCTACCTGCGAGACACACTGGTAACATGGGTGCTCAGTGGAAGACATGACTAATGTTAATTCATTTACCAACGAACTGGAATTAAAGCTATGCTAATATTTCCAGTGGTCAAGAGAAAAAGAAATCCCATCTGGGACCTGAAATCATTATTCATATATACATGAATTTATTTGTTGATACTTCATCCGGTGTTTAATGTTTTTTTTTTTTTCTCTGTCAGAGTCAATTGTTTTGTATTTTAATGGACAATTTTTCTTTCGGTTAGGCTTAATATGCAGTAGCATTTGCTCAGCGAAATCCAGTTATTTCAATATCGGTAGTTTTGCGTGAAGGCGAAAATGTCCCACACACAGATTTCGCTTGTGTTCAAATTTTTCACATAAATTTGCTGCGTTGACAAACAGAAAGCTAGTTACTGCACCTATAGACTAATCTCTAAAGCAATGCCATAGAAGATCCATTTGGGTTTCCCAAAGAACCTTCCTGTGAACATTCTTAAAATAACCATTTTTTTGTCTTGTGTTCACATTTGTAGTTCGGTTCTCATGGTTCTTTTGGTGGGGACCAAAAAAGAAGATAATACATTTAGTCCTGGTTCGCTTAGCGTTCACACTGTCATTTTTATTTTGCAACAGAACTTTACGAACATCCAAAGCAATGCTGTGTGCTGGACTCTCGTTGTATGTGTGTACATATTGTGGTATTTGACCAGCTAAAAGTTTATCAAATGTGTAAAAGAGTCAAAAGAGCGTCAGGAATCCCTCCGTCACACAAACAAAGATCTGCTGCAAGGAGATGGCGTTTCCCACGCATGTGCCGAACTGTAATGGGCAACGTAGCTCCTAGAAAAAACAGGTAAGCCTCAGCGTTCTGTCGTTTTTATGGACGCATCTTATGATATCACGTCCTGTTTTTAGATCGTTTTTATGTCTTTGGTGCTGTTTGACTTGAAATATGAACGCAACATGGACCAGAGTTCATCTGGAAGCGGGCCGAGACCTTTTCAGTGTCCACACTTATTTAAATGAACCGCACTAACAGAGGAATCGCACCAGAGTTAGTTTTAATCGGACCAAACCTGCCAAGTGTGAACACAACCTTAGTTTGAAGAACATTTTAATAATCTAAAGAACTTTTTTTTTTTCATTATAAAGAAAAAATAGGTAATTTCGCGCAAATTCATCTAAAAGCGCCAAATTTGGCACAGATGTAGCTCAGGTCATACCGAAATGATTTAGCTAGGGCGCCGGAGCCAGCGACCCTCGGGGCCAAGATGGCGGCCAAATCCAATATGGCCGCCGCCCGAAAAGGGTCCCGGCTTTAACTTTTGAACCACATGAGTTACAAATACAAACTTGATATGTTTTTCAGCTTAATTGATCATGAGAAACACATAGGAATGTTTATATTTATGACCCAGTATATCTGGACCCCTCGATCCTCCAATTCCAATATGGCCGCTGTCCAAAAAAGCAGTTTGGGCTGTAGTATGGGGCCTTACACACCATTGTTCGCGCAAATTCATCTACAAGCACCAAATTTGGCACAGATGTAGCTGAGTGGATACTGAAATGATTTAGCCAGGGCGCCCGAGCCAATGGTCCCTGAGACCAAGATGGCGGCCAAATCCAATATGGCCGCCGCCTGAAAGGGTTTCGGCTATAGCTTTTGAGCCAGATGAGATACAAATACAAACTTGATGTCTATTTTACCTTCTTTGACCATGGGAAACCCATAGGAATACTTACATTTATGATTGGGTATATCAGGACCCCCCAAATTCCCTAAATTCAATATGGCTGCTGTCCAAAAATACGGTTTTGACTACAAATTTTGAACCAAATGCGCTACAAATGAGGATATGGTGTCTATGTTATGTTTATTGACCACAGAAAGTCCATTGGCATATTTATATTTATGCTTGTGTAAGTCTGGAACCTGTATTCTTTTCAAGACTGTGGTTGAAAATCCTTTTTTTTACCACAACTTTGAAGGTTATTCTCAATGTTGATTCATTTCCTTATAAAAGTGAAATGGTTTTCAGTTTACCACATGTGAATACATTTCAAAGTGTAATCATATAAGAAAAAATAAGACACAATTAATATTGCAAGGCAATATTTATATTATGTCAAATTGTTAAAATAATAATATAGTCAATTTTTCCAAAACTCTTAAAGGTTTGCTTAGCATAACAAAAAAACAGCAATAACATAAAAAACAACAGTGAATTCTCATGGTCTCTCACATGAATTATCATTATCACTCACAATCACCGGATCTCTCATTGTCTTCACCATCATTGTTTGTACAAGCACCCTCACATGCACATATAGAAGTGCAACGAACTCCGGCTTTACAGCACTTACAGTGCCCTCTACATGCTGTCTTGCAGCCACAGTGGAGGAGAATGGTGCAGGCTTTACTGGCGTCTCTGAGATTAGTCCAGTAAGGTTCCCAAGTCTTGCTCGTAGAGTCCCGAAACCATCCCCATGCATTAAACTCTGGGATATCTTGCAGGACAGCGGTTGCCTGATTCCAGTAGAAGCTGGCCTGCAACAGTGCTCTTTTGATGTGCTGAATCAATGCAGCTTGGGTGGGTGGCAGGTTCTCGAGAGACTTGGTACCATTCGAGAAAAGGTGATGTCTAGCTTCATCTACACGGCTGGCACCACAGCTCTTGCTGTACATGATGACGACCATACGCTCCAGTCTTTGGACATGCTTGTTGATCTGTTCAGGCTCCAAGGTGAGGGTAACCAGAGATTCTGTGAGATCTGGTGTTGCCTCCCAAGCTGCCCATGCACTCTTTTTCCCATGGCACAGGAAGGCTGAGGTTGTGTCACAGCCTGTTAAAGCGTGGAAGAGTGGTAAGGCTAGTGACTTCTGGGGACCAAGATCCTTGCTGATTTCATGAGCAGGAATGTCCCTATAGTTTTTTCCACCTGCAAAGCCGATCCAGAGCTCTGTGAGGCCGAGTGTGTTGAAGAAGCGGATGGCAAGGATGACAACATCGCTGTCGACAGTCCGGACAAATGCCTTTTTATGGCCATTGGCCCCAGCATGTGCAAGATGCAGGATTATTCTTGTATCGGCTTCTGGATGATTACAAGGCTGAAGTGCAGACATGTCATACCCTGGTCTGTTGGAGAGTAGAGCATCTTTCTTGGTGGAAAGGAGGAGTTTACCTGACATGCCATGCTTGGTTATCTCTTCACTGATATATCCAAATAGTTAGATATATAACAATATATCCAGTATATATATAATAGATATATCCAGTTACGTTTTGGAATTGGAGTTCTCCCATCTACTTTAGTTCTTGATCTGGTTCCTCTGCGTTGGTGAGTTTGTGTTTTGAGGTTCTCCTCTGGATATGTATCAAACACAATATCCAATCACGTGACAGATTCATAGCTCATGTGTGACCTCACAAACCCAGCAATATTGGTGTTGTTTCATGGAATGTTTTTTCAGTAGTTGGCCGGACCATTTGGACCATGAGCTATGAATCTGTCACATGAGCTCATCATGTACAGCAAGAGCTGTGGTTCCAGCCGTGTAGATGAAGCTAGACATCACCTTTTCTCGAATGGTACCAAGTCTCTCGAGAACCTGCCACCCAGCCAAGCTGCATTGATTCAGCACATCAAAAGAGCACTTCTGCAGGCCAGCTTCTACTGGAATCAGCCAACCGCTGTCCAGCAAGATATCCCAGAGTTTAATGCATGGGGATGGTTTCGGGACTCTACGAGCAAGACTTGGGAACCTTACTGGACTAATCTCAGAGACGCCAGTAAAGCCTGCACCATTCTCCTCCACTGTGGCTGCAAGACAGCATGTAGAGGGCACTGTAAGTGCTGTAAAGCCGGAGTTCGTTGCACTTCTATATGTGCATGTGAGGGTGCTTGTACAAACAATGATGGTGAAGACAATGAGAGATCCGGTGATTGTGAGTGATAATGATAATTCATGTGAGAGACCATGAGAATTCACTGTTGTTTTTTATGTTATTGCTGTTTTTTTTGTTATGCTAAGCAAACCTTTAAGAGTTTTGGAAAAATTGACTATATTATTATTTTAACAATTTGACATAATATAAATATTGCCTTGCAATATTAATTGTGTCTTATTTTTTCTTATATGATTACACTTTGAAATGTATTCACATGTGGTAAACTGAAAACCATTTCACTTTTATAAGGAAATGAATCAACATTGAGAATAACCTTCAAAGTTGTGGTAAAAAAAAGGATTTTCAACCACAGTCTTGAAAAGAATACAGGTTCCAGACTTACACAAGCATAAATATAAATATGCCAATGGACTTCCTGTGGTCAATAAACATAACATAGACACCATATCCTCGTTTGTAGCGCATTTGGTTCAAAATTTGTAGTCAAAACCGTTTTTTTGGACAGCAGCCATATTGAATTTAGGGAATTTGGGGGGTCCTGATATACCCAATCATAAATGTAAGTATTCCTATGGGTTTCCCATGGTAAAAGAAGGTAAAATAGACATCAAGTTTGTATTTGTATCTCATCTGGCTCAAAAGCTATAGCCGAAACCCTTTCAGGCGGCGGCCATATTGGATTTGGCCGCCATCTTGGTCTCAGGGACCATTGGCTCGGGCGCCCTGGCTAAATCATTTCAGTATCCACTCAGCTACATCTGTGCCAAATTTGGTGCTTGTAGATGAATTTGCGCGAACAATGGTGTGTAAGGCCCCATATTACAGCCCAAACTGCTTTTTTGGACAGCAGCCATATTGGAATTGGAGGATCGAGGGGTCCAGATATACTCGGTCATAAATATAAACATTCCTATGTGTTTCTCATGATCAATTAAGCTGAAAAACATATCAAGTTTGTATTTGTAACTCATGTGGTTCAAAAGTTAAAGCCGGAACCCTTTTCGGGCGGTGGCCATATTGGATTTGGCCGCCATCTTGGCCCCGAGGGTCGCTGGCTCCGGCGCCCTAGCTAAATCATTTCGGTATGACCTGAGCTACATCTGTGCCAAATCTGGCGCTTTTAGATGAATTTGCGCGAAAATGTGCTTAAGGCCCCCAACTATATAGGGTTTATAAAGTTCCATGGATGTCAAAGGTTCGTCATGAAACTATAAATGGCAATAAAAAAAATAATATTTTTAAGAGTGTAAGATAATTCAATCATTTAAAATTAACATCACTGACCGGACTTTGATGCAATAGTGTTATTGAAGAAGAAGAAACACCTACTTAACCATTAGCTTAATTTGTGGTTACACAGCGGAAGCATGTCTGGATAGTGGCTTGAGCTGCAGACAGGATTTATTCACCTACACTCTGGAGTAAAAGTCATCACAGTGATACATACATTCTCAGTGGTTCTCAGTAACAGAAAGTTTCTGAGTAAATTCTCAGTAACAGAAAGTGGCAGACATTTTATCCAAAGTGATTGTAAATCTAAGGTATAGGCCTACATTTTTTAAAGTTCATAAATTATGTAAATGAAAGATCTTTTGAAAGTAAAAAAAAAAAAAAAAAAAAAAAAAACATTTATTTGAAACAGAAATGTTTCATTATAAATATCTTTACTACAACTATTGATGGATATAATGCATCCGTGCTGAATAAACGTAAACATTTCTTCATGTCTTACTGACCCAAACGTTTTAGCGGTAGAGTAAATAAAAAAATTAATGCAAGTTCTTGGTCTTATTGTGCATGATTTATTGATCATTCATTGGTTTGTCCTTTTACTCTGTATGCTCTGCTAAAAAAAAAAAAAACACCAAAAAAACTTTTTGCCTGAAATAATACCTTTCAATCCTTTCCACCAACCACTGGGCCCAATGTTCTATCCAATCAGTTTCTGTCAAATTACACAAGTAAAACTTGTGAACAGCGATTTATCACTTTTAGAACTATATTGTAAACACACGGAAGGACCCGAAAATACAAACTGTGAAAATCAGCATCGCCTTGTTCCTGTCGACTGGCCAGACTGATCTGACCAGTTTGGACGATAGTATTAATAAAAGAGGAGGAAACCGCCTACCTGCGAGACACATTGGTAACATGGGTGCTCAGTGGAAGACATGACTAAGCTGTTAATTAATTTACCAACGAAGTGGAATAAAAGCTATGCTAATATTTCCAGTGGTCAAGAGTAATCAAAAGAAATCCCATCTGGGACCTGAAATCATTATTCATATACATGAATTTATTTGTTGATGCTTCATCCGGTGTTTAATGTTTTTTTTTTTCTCTCTGTCAGAGTCAATTGTTTTGTGTTTTAATGGAACATTTTCCTTTTGGTTAGGCTTAAAATGCAGTCATATTTGCTCAGAGAAATCCAGTTATTTAAATATCGGTAGTTTTGCGTGAAGGCGAAAATGTCCCACACACAGATTTCGCTTGTGTTCAAATTTGTCACATGAATTTGCTGCGTTGACAAACAGAAAGCTGCTTCTTGTGACTTCTGCATGAGCGGTGCTTCATATTGCTATGCAACATTTCGCTAGTTACTGCACCTACTGTATAGACTAATCTCTAAAGCAATGCCATAGAAAATCCATTTGGGTTTCCCAAAGTACCTTCCTGTGAACATTCTTAAAATAACCATTTTTGTCTTGTGTTCACATTTGTAGTTCGGTTCTCATGGTTCTTTTGGTGGGGACCAAAAAAGAAGATAATACATTTAGTCCTGGTTCGCTTAGCGTTCACACTGTCATTTTTATTTTGCAACAGAACTTAACAAACATCCAAAGCAATGCTGTGTGCTGGACTAAATGTGCTTCTTGTATGTGTGTACATATTGTGGTATTTGACCAGCTAAAAATTTATAATGTGTAAAGGAGTCAAAAGAGCGTCAGGAATCCCCCCGTCACACAAACAAAGATCTGCTGCAAGGAGATGGCGTTTCCCATGCATGTGCCGAACTGTAATGGGCAACGTAGCTCCTAGAAAAAACAGGTAAGCCTCAGCGTTCTGTCGTTTTTATGGACGCATCTTATGATATCATGTCCTGTTTTTAGATCGTTTTTATGTCTTTGGTCCATGTTGCGTTCATATTATAAGTCAAACAGCACCAGAGTTCATCTGGAAGCGGGTCGAGACCTTTTCAGTGTCCACACTTATTTAAATGAACCGCACTAACAGAGCAATCGCACCAGAGTTAGTTTTAATCGGACCAAACCTGCTAAGTGTGAACACACCCTTAGTTTGAAGAACATTTTAATAATCTAAAGAACTTTTTTTTTTCCATTATAAAGAAAAAATAGGGTTTAGGGTTTATAAAGTTCCATGGATGTCAAAGGTTCGTCATAAAACTATAAATGCCAATAAAAAAAACTTTATTTTTAAGAGTGTAAGATAATTCAATCATTTAAAATTAACATCACTGACCGGACTTTGATGCAATAGTGTTATTGAAGAAGAAGAAGAAACACCTTCTTAACCATTAGCTTAATTTGTGGTTACACAGCGGAAGCATGTCTGGATAGTGGCTTGAGCTGCAGACAGGATTTATTCACCTACACTCTGGAGTAAAAGTCATCACAGTGATACATACATTCTCAGTGGTTCTCAGTAACAGAAAGTTACTGAGTAAATTCTCAGTAACAGAAAGTGGCAGACATTTTATCCAAAGTGATTGTAAATCTAAGTATAGGCCTACATTTTTGTAAGTTCATGCATTTTTATGTAAATGAAAGATCTTTTGAAACCTTTTTGCCTGAAATAATACCTTTCAATCCTTTCCACCAACCACTGGGCCCAATGTTCTATCCAATCATTTTCTGTCAAATTACACAAGTAAAACTTGTGAACAGTGATTTATTACTTTTGGAACTATATACTCTTACAATAATCAGTATGGGTTCTGCCAACGCATTCTCATCCTAGGGCGTCATATACTGACGGTTTTGACATTTCGTCTACATCCAACGCACATGGCACCCTTTAGCGTCAATATGAGACGCACAGAGCTTTGTTCGGTTATGGGTAGGTTTAGGTCTGGGGTAGGGTTAGGGTTAGACCGCTAGGAGGCGCCTTCTGGCCCATATCTATCTGCGTCTCATATTGACGCTAAAGGGTGCCATGTGCGTTGGATGTAGACGAAATGTCAAGAGCGTCAGTATATGACGCCTTTGGATGAGATCGGGCTGGCAACGCATATCAAAAAACAATAAACAAAAAAAAAAACAGTCAAATAATAATATGTTCCATTACGGTCAACAAAATATGACTAAAGAGTTGACCGTCAATGAGAAAGGAAAATGAGAGGTTTGAAAGTCAAACCACATGCAAATATGTAAAACAGCTCATCCATCAATAAGCCACAGGTACACTTTCGCCGTCACTTTAAACCAGCTACAACTGCATATGAAACTGCTCTTGAGCTTATCTACACATCACAGGAAGTACAGTGTCATTGCACATACAGCATCTGTTGAAAATGTATTCATGTCTGTTGCCTTCAGATTCAAATCCTATGACGAACACCAAGTCAATAAATAGAACATATTTGGTGTCACATAATCATGATTATCATTTGCTTAGCTGAAAGATAATGCTAAAGCACATGTCTTTGAAATAACATGCATGGAGCCTAAACAAGGGGGGAAACCCTCCTAAACCAATGCTAGCTCTGTGTATTAGCAGGTTCTTCCTCCTACAACAAACATGCAGTGGTAGATGCTCAACTTCCCCACCATTAACCCACAAACTGAGCTCTCACAGTGAGGCTTAGCTTTCTTACACCCTACATGACAAATATGGAGAGCATTGTGCCTTTGATTTCAGCCATTTTGGAGCATCATAGTTTGCTACACATACAGCACTTTTCCATCTTATCATCCAGTTTTTACCTATCTTTGATTGTTCATTAATAAGGTGGCCTATGACAAATTGCTTATAATGTTTATCATTTGTAAGTCGTTTGGTATAGAGGCTTCATCTAAATGAATAAAAGCAGATGACAAGGTTATCAGTTATCCAATATGTCTTCACCTCCCAGGAAAATGTAAGTATTTTACAAGGTGACGATTTCATTAGAATTCGTACGATTTGATGATATATGGAAATGTATGATTTTTAGAAAAAGGTAAGCATGAAGTTCCTCCCCAACCCTTCCCCTAAACCACCACTGGCTCGCAAGCAGATCATACGGAAATATGTGAATGAGATCGTACAAGTTCATATGAATTAGCCACCAATTTGCCAAAATGTAAAGTCTAGTAGAATGGAATGTCTATAGCGTTATTCTGGATGTGTTTTTTTTCTGTTGCTCAACTTGAATAACTCAAATAACTCTACTATACATCCCACATAATACTCATCATTCACTTGATTCTGTGCCCTTTATGGGTGTTAACCGACAGTTGATTGAAAGTTGTCTCCTTGCCATTTAGCACAGCTGAAAAACCACAAGGAGGTGTAAGATGACGACTTACCAAATTAACCACAGGAGAGAAATGAGGACATTTGCTATTCCTCAGAATTGGGGAAGTGATGTATAAAAACAATGACCTACTAAAGTGCCTAACAATGAATTACTTATAAGAGCAGTGAGATTATTCCAAATTAGTTCTGTCCCTTTTTTCAAATACAAATCATATTTACTTATACATGTATATAAATTTGAAACTAAGAATTAAGGCAGCAGCCAATTACGATCACAGTGTAAAAATGTAGATGCTATTGGAATAGTGGTTTCTAGGGCTAAAACAAAAGAGGTTGATACTTTTTGCACCAAGCAAAAACAATAGCATTTTTTTCAACTCTAAAAACTAGTGATAAATGCTATTCACATAAATAAAAGTAATGTGCTATTTGTACTAAAGTTAAAATATTTACAATAGCGGGTGGAATAGAATTAGTCAAAATAGCCTTATTGGCTATTTGAACTATTGAAAAAGACACTTATTACACCATTAAAGGTAAATGACACTTATAAATAGACATTGTATCTATTCAAGGCATATTGTTTACCCTGAAAGTTCAGTTTAGTTCTTGATGTGGGGGGTTTTCACATTCAGTCCATCCTACAGTGCATGTTAGAATTTAGTCAGAAACATCTAGATTTGCGCTTGAGATATTTCATTGCTCACTAGAGGTTACACCACTGTACCATAGGAATAGTTTTGATTTTTTGCCTCTGTAAAAAATAAATAAAATAAAAATTCATTTTTAATGAATAGACTATTAATGAATAACATTTGAGTTTACTTTAAATGAACAGACACGGGTCCATCTATTTTCTAAACCATAACTTGTCTACATTTGATGCCGCACATATTTATATTTAAAGCTACAGCTTAGCCTACAGGAATTAAATACAAGCAGTTCAAAAATGGTCTGGCACAAAGGATTTTAATTTATTTGAAAACATTACCTCTTTACATAATGCATAATCAGATTTAATACAACTTTTAGAGAAATAAAAATATAGATATTAATAGATAGTATAAAATATGAAAGTACAATCTTTTTTGTAAGAGAAATATGCATACATTGATTTTTTTAAATATATAAAGTGTGTGATGTACAATAAAGTGCATTTTATCTCAAAAGAGAAAACCTTTAAAAACTGCAAAATGATACTGGCCAGTTATAGCAGTAATTTTCATCCAAAGGTCTGCGTATCAATCTGAGCCGATGACCGAGTCATATTTGTGGTTGGTGTATT
Source organism: Leuciscus leuciscus (assembly GCF_965113295.1). Taxonomy (NCBI): domain Eukaryota; kingdom Metazoa; phylum Chordata; class Actinopteri; order Cypriniformes; family Leuciscidae; genus Leuciscus; species Leuciscus leuciscus. The sequence goes on along the minus strand of NC_138730.1, from coordinate 35,397,239 downwards.
CACAGGAGCCGCTGTCACAGATTTACGAGCTGGCTGAGGTTTCTTCTTTGCGTCCAGGTACTTCATTGCTTTTATGGCCCATGTTGAGGAAGGATCCGAGCAGATTGTGATCCCTTTGATTGTACGAAATCTACAGAATGAAACAGAACAGGGTATTACAACACATTTTAGGTAAAATAAAGCTTTCATTATCCCTTTAGTTTGCGTCTTCATAATACAAGATAATTCTGCAGAAATCTAAATGAATTCTCACCTCACAGCATTCACAGGGAACAAGGGTTTGTCCTGGATGATGTAGCTATGCAGATTCTTCATAGGAACTTTAGTATTTGAAGTAGTTAGACAGCTTGAAGGAACAGGATCTATTGGAGATACAAGCAGGGCATTCATTTTAAATGTGAACTACCACTAAACGAAAGACCTTGCAAAATATAATTATCATCACCATATTCATAAGCAGAATTGAATTCAGTAGCAACACAAAAAACTTTCTGAATATTGGTAAGAATGTGTGAAACCCACCTTGCACTGAGGACGAGACCAGAAGCCACAGCAGCAGAACTGCATGGAAACCCAACATATGCGACTTCATTTTCTAGATTGTTTGTCACCTGTGATGTGACCCTCAAGAAAGACGCAGTCTATTTAAGCTCCGACCTGAACTAGGGCACATGGAACAACCGCCCACTAACACAGCTCCACTCTCACGCCACCACAGGCAGAAAACGAAGTAATACTATACAAACCACTACCCAGACTACTGGTTAAGGTTTTTATTAGTCAGGACAGTATGGTCACATTACGTTTAATTCCTTGAAGGTATAACAAAATGTAAGGTAAACTGATGCTGTAAATGTGTACGATTCAGATACAATATGAAAACAATATTGGTAACACTTTACAATAAGGTTCATTAGTTAACAACCTTAGTAAACATGAACTAAGAATGAACAATACTTCTTCAGCATTTGTACATTTACTTTCAACACTTACTAAGACATTAATAAAATCAAAGGTTGCTTTTGTTAACATTAGTTAATGCACTGTAAGCTAACATGAACAAACAATTAACAGCTGTATTTTTATTAACTAACATTAACATAGATTAATAAATACTATAACAAATGTATTGCTCATTGTTAGTTCATGTTAGTTAATACATTAACTAATGTTAACTACTGAAACTTATTGTAAAGTGTTACCACAATGTTTAAAGGGATAGTTCACCCAAAAATGAAAATTCTGTCATCATTTTTTTCAGTATTTTTTTTTCCTACTATGGAAGTCAATGGGGTCCATCAACTGTTTGGTTACCGACATTTTTCAAAATATCTTCTTTTGTGTTCAGCAGAAAAAAGAAATTCATACAGGTTTGAAACAACTTGAGGGTGAGTAAATTATGACAGAATTTTAATTTTTGGGTGAACTATCCCTTTAAGTATTTATATCAGAGTTGGATTTGGGGACATCTAACACTATGTGTATTTGAAAAAAGGTGTTTTGTGTAAATAGCATAATTCATCTTTGACAAATTGCACTTTGCTTTACTTTTAACTCTGGTTGATGCATTTCTTGATTTTGATTTTTATAGATCATAGCAGTCTGCTTCCTTTCTCAAACCACAAATTGGGGGACTTTACTATGTAGCATTATCAGAGCGCACATCACATCATTGTGGTTGAATGTTTTTTTAGCAACGAGAAAGCACCCAGTGTAAAACTGAGCATGAACATCCAGTGATGTGAAGATAAGACCCAACATTGATGAGAGGAAACACTAGCTCTGCATCCGAAATCGAATACTTCCCTACTAGTAGGCTATGCAAAAATCAGTGTGCCAACAGAATAGTGTCCGAATAAATAGTACTGGAAAAACAGTAGGCCGAGAAGTCCCCGGATGACCTCCTACTTCTGGTGAGTTTCTGAAATGTGCATTCAACGGACACTCTACTATCCCATGAGGCCACAGGAGAGGATTTGTGAATGGTTGACAACTGACACCATAGATCACGTCAATGACAACATTGCAAACATAGTATGTCTGAATTTCATCCATACTACACACATTCATACTATATAGAACATAGCCTACTTTTTAAAGAGTCTTAAAGTAAGATTCAAACTTAATGTAGGACCTATACAGTATGTGATTTTGGATGCAGAATAAGGCTTATGCACAGTAGATACGGGTAGGACTAACAAGATACCTGGAAACAATTTAAGGGGGAAACAGGAACTAAACAAAACTACTTTATTTCTGCTATAGGCTATATCATTATATTAGCCTATGAAATAATTAAAATCATACTGTATGCTAATGTGTATTTTTTTAAATATTGTGGTGTGTAGCTACAGTACAAGTGATTAACTGGAACACATTTTGGAAGTGGGAAATTTCAATTTGGATATTCCCACCTTCATTCTTCTCAGTGGTGGAATGGAGGACGAAGGCTCAACCCACTAAAGAGACCAATGTTTTGCTGACCTGTAAAGATGGTGTGGAAAGCAAAAGCTTGTAGTATTATTTTGTCTGCATCCATTGCAAATCGCAATGTTTTTACTTCCTTTTCAGCCTAAGCTTTTCTGGGTCAGTTCTTCTACCTAAGGTTGTTTCGCCAAGTTTATAGTGTAAATGCAGATATCTTATTAAAAGATATCACTTTTAAAAGATGTAAGCTGGTCGTCAGAAAAATTGGATATAGTCAACACATTGGAATTGGAATTAGTGTAATGAGGCCAAAGTTGGTCAAACGTTGCCCAGTATGGTCTTTCTGGTAAAGCTGGTTGACCAAGATGGTCTTGCTTAGCAATAAGATGAACATGTAATTGTGTACACAAATAATGGTCTTTATAGAATTGGACTGACTTGCACATATGTGCTTCATTAATGCACATAAACAAACACTTGCATTAACCTGGGTGTAATGACCTTGTGTTGTGGACCTAGTTTTGGTAGTATGCTATTCCGAATTCAGCCCTAGATAACATTGTTGCGTTTTAATGCCAAATATGACAAAAACTTAAAAGTCATGAAACCAAAATGTTCTGATTTGTTTAAAAAAAAAAAAATAAAAAAAAAAAAAATATATATATATATATATATATAAAATGCATGGTTAGCTTATATTTCTATAACTACGGAATAACTATAACTTATATTTCCCACTCTTTTTCCATGACCTTCCTAGTCACTTTTGATTATGAGATGAGTATAATTTAAAACTAATTTTAATTCAGTATGTCCATTAATTGCTGCCATCTTAGATATTACGTCAAAAGACACTGAGGATGGGGTTGATCTTGTAGCTGAACTTGTAACTTGACACAGCATCTTAAAAATGTGCCATTCAAGAGCAAGTCCCCAAAGAAGCAGTGAGACCCAATAGCATCCAACTTTAGGGCTGCAAACCACAGCACCAGACCAGCAGTGTCAGACCAGAAGTTAAGGCAGTGGTGGAGAGTCTCACGGAAGTTTTGTCATTAGTCAACTGTGCCCTTACTTCTGGTCTGAGACTACAGTCCCATAGTTCTCTGGCTCTGCAGGTGGGAATGTCTCACAACAGATGGCACAGCAGTAATATAGTTTTTTAGAAATCCTTTGCTCTTATTTAAGAACTTTCGTCAAAAACGCATGATCCTATTAACACATTCATTAAATGTTTTATTACTGTGAAGCTGCTTTGAAACAATCTGTATTGTATAAAGCGCTATATAAATAAAGATGACTTTATTTGACAATGTTGTTAGGTTTGGTGGTGCTCAGAATTGCTCACGACGATGAAGAACTTTGGAGGGAAGACTTTAATGAACCAACACATAGGAACTAGAAAGAACGTAGGATAAAACACAACCAGACATCAACGAGAACCGACAAACACTAAGGGAGAACACAGGGTATATACACAGGTGACAGGGAGGAACTGATTAGACTGATTAACAAAATACAGCTGAACTAAATTAACTAATGAGGATGGTGATGATGGAGACAGTGGTGGGATGATGGAGACAGTGGTGGGAAACTGAACACAATGAACACAGAAGGAAGTCCAAAAACAAACAGACATGTAACAAATGCCTATTTGAAATACATATTGTGTTAGATGTCCTAAGGAAATATAGATATATAAGGAAATATATAAGAAAGATTTTCATGCAACTTAAAAAAAAACACATTCTCAACACAGTTTTTTATTACAAGTCATGAGGTTAAAAAGGCACTGCACACACACACACACAAATATAGAGATAAAACTAAGAGCCTGAGTATTTATCCTGCTCCTTTTTCAAACAAAAGTTATTGTAAATAAATGGCTCATTCATAATGGTTGATTCCTCTTCCTCCTGTGCCAGCCCATCTAGCTGAAATGTCTCTGTGGTTTCAGTAGATCCTCTCCAATCCTGCTCCAGTGTGGTTACTGGGATATGAAGTTCTGTCTTCTTTCCTGTTTCCGTGGGTGTTGTGTCCCCTCTATCTGTTAAGTTCTGTGTGTAATTATAAACCCACTTCTTCACTGGAGTAAAGCTTACTCGAGTTGTAGAGCTGTAAATAAGCAAATTTACACATTATTATTTAGAAAAAAAGTTGGACAAAAGTTTTTAAATATCTTTAGAATATAGTAATCAATAATTTTTTTTATTAATTCACAATTGTGCACAATGTTTTCTTCAACTTTGTAGACTCCTTTCTTCTATTACAGACCAGGTCATTTATTAGTAATTTTTTTTATTTCAAATAATTTTCATTCAAAGGTCTGTTTATCATGTTACCTCTGAGCTGATTTTGTATTTATGCTTGACATTTTCTCAGGAGCCGTTGTCACAGACTGATGAGCTGTACTTGATACTTACTGAGGTTTCTTCTTTGCGTCCAGGTACTTCATTGCTTGTACGGCCCATGGTGAGGAAGGATCTGAGCAGATTGTGATCCCTTTGATTGTAAGAAATCTACAGAACGAAAGAGAACATGCCTTCAAAAAATGCTCTCAGTTACTAGAGAAGCAGAAATATCTATCCATATGTCTAGAGATATGTGGAAATAATTATATTTTAATATTCTTATCTTTACCAACCCTAAAAATAAATATACCAAAATGTATTTGAAATACATTTATTTTATCCTAAGTATACTACATATTTACATATATGTATGTACTTAATATAAATACCCTGCAATTGCACTTTTATTATAAATTAAAATCTGCTAAATTCTAACAACTAATAAAACTAATTTGTTGTACTTAATGCACTTTAGTTATCCAGAAATAGTGCTGAGGTCCAATTAAAGTTATACTTAAGTATATTTGATTGTGCTAAATGCACTATTTCAAGTATACTTTCGGTACATATCTGAATTTAAAGACTGAAATTAAACAGAGATCATACTATCCTTACTAATAGTGATACTAAAACACATTTTAGGCTTAATATTAAGAAATGTGCATTGTGCAATAAAGAAATACTCCAAATAAATTATTATTATATTTATATCAGTAAGTCTCATGTGATATGTCAGAAAATATGTTAATGGTTTGTAGTATACTTGAAATAGACATATTTTAAATACATTTTGGTACAGGTTTTTTTCATAGGGTAATTAGACTGGTGTAATCAATCACTGAAGGATCACTTGTTTGTAGTATTCCTTATTTGTCTAGTCGGTGAATAATATTATATCTACTCTGCCAAAATCTGAATGGATTCTCACCTCACAGCATTCACAGGGAACAAGGGTTTGTTCTGGATGGTGTAGCTACGCAGATTCTTCATAGGAACGTTAGTAGTTGTAGTAGTTAGACAGCCTGGACCCATATCAAAATCTATCAGATAAAAGCAGGACATTATTTTTGTCAGTATTTTGAAATAAATCACTATTAATGAAAATGTTTATTACTACTAATAAATGTAGTGATGACACAAGGACGTATTTTGACAAACCTTCCTCCCATCCCAGACCATCCAGCGGAAATGTCTCTGTGGTTTCAGTAGATCCTTCAGTCCAGTCCGGCTTGTTTTCAGTTTTTTGTTTTGTGTCTCCTCTTATGTCTAAGTTCTGTGTGTTATTATAATCCTGCTTCTTCACTGGAGTAAAGCATATTTGAGTCCTAGACCCGTAAATAGACAAATGTACACGATTAATTTTATGGATTTTTAAAATATATTTAGGCTAAACTTCTTCATTTAAATACAAAACAGTAATCTTAAAGGGTAATACATTGCAACAGTGCAGATTTCTTTTCTTGAACCTTGTAGTCCATTTACATAGAAAAAAAAAAAATCAATATTTCTTCTATTAGATCATTTATTGGTAAATTATTTTAATTCAAAGGTCTGTTTATCATGTTACCTCTGAGGTGATTTTGTATTTTTGGTTGGTGTATTCCCAGGAGCCGCTGTCACAGATTTACGAGCTGGCTGAGGTTTCTTCTTTGCATCCAGGTACTTCATTGCTTTTATGGCCCATGCTGAGGAAGGCTTTGAGCAGATTGTGATCCCTTTGATTGTAGGAAATCTACATGAAAGAGAACATGCAGTCAAATAATGATTTCAGTTATTAGAGAAGAAATACATATCCATCTATCTATCCGAGATAGAGACAGATATGTGGCAGTAATTTAACTTTAATATCCTCATCTTCAGCGCGTCTACACTGGATGCGAGTGCACGTTGTGACACAGTGTTAGAATCACTGATGGGCAGAGATGGGGGACTCGAGTCATATGACTTGACTCGAGTCAGACTTAAGTCGCAAATTTTAGGACTTGAGACTTGCTTGACAAATATTAATAAAAGACTTGACTTGACTTTGACTTGATATTCATGACTTGAGACTTGACTCGGACTTGAGGTAAATGACTCGAAATAACTTGTCTTTTTAAAAATAAATATCTGTATTTGAACGCACCGCAACAATCACGTGACGTAGCAGGAACGCGTGCTGTGTGAACAAAAGCCATAATAATGCAGTGTCGTAGTGATGACGCTGAAGCCGGGATCGTTCGCCAGCTGTGAAACGATACGTAATGCGCAAGTTTATAATCGAATCAAAGAAAGAAAAAAAATGCACAAGCGTGGAGAGAGAGAGAGAGATCGCAGCTCATAAGCAAACTTAAGACGCTGCTAAGACATTACATGTCTTTAGGGGTTGTGTGTGAACGCAATCTCTGATTCCTGGAAATCACTGGCACTGCCAGACTGGCAGTGTGAATGAACCTAAATCAAACGAACCCGGGTCAAATCTTGGGTCACTTTATCCGTGTATTTTCCGGAATCTCTGTGTGAAAGGGGCTTTGGTCACACACCCTGACAAAGGCTCATTAGCCACAACGCATAGTTGTGAAAGTACTTGTCACCTGATTTTAAAATATTAAAGCCATGATGAAATAAAGGCTTTCTATATATTTTTAATAATATTCGAGTGCCATTAATGATTTTTTTTTATGATCTGAATAATCCCTTACATACAAAAGCACAGAGAAAAAATATTTTCTTGAAAATGAAAATGAAAATCGGGTTAAAATATGTTAAAATATGCCATATTCCAGTTTTTCTTACCTGCATGCATCCCTTTGTACTGTCTAGTTATATGCTACCAATAAAATAAATATATAATAAAATGTGGCATTTGTTTTCATGATAGTCGAATGTAAAGAGTTTTATCTCTAAAAACTGTTTAGCTTATAACGCTAGTATATAGGGCATAGAGTAAGTAAAAAGAAATCGCTAGTTAATACAACTAAAATATTGTAAAAAGACACCTACACACAAAGAAAACTTTCGAACCGAACCATGCATACACAAATACACAAAACAAAAATTCAAACTTGCAAGCACAACCATGCACACATGCAAACAAACAATACACTCTTCACTCATACACACGCACACACATTCACTCACAAATATTAATGAATCAATCACACTCAATCAAATCACCTCTCTCTCTCTCTCTCTCTCTCTGTCTCTCTCTCTCTCTCTGTCTCTCTCTCTCTCTCTCTCTCTCTCTCGCACACACACACACACACACACACACACACACACACACACACACACACACACACAGTCAAACACAACCATGGACATGCAAACAATACACTCTTCACACATAGGCTACACATGCACACACATTCATTCACAAATATTAATAAATCACTCACTCACACAGATTAATAATGTACAATAGTCAATCCACCTGATTGACAGTTTTGTGTCCACCTGATTGACAGGTGTAAGTTTTGTGTCAATTCAATTATTACTGTTTTTTTCTTGTTATTCTTTTGTTAAAAAGGAAAGATCTAACATGTGTTCATGTTCCATAAAGGGGATGCCAGTTTGAAGAATGCCATTTGGTGGCATAGGAACCATTATACTTGAATTGTGAATTGTTTAATACCTTTTAATGGTCTTCTGCAATGTTTGAGGCATATTTATTTTTCATGCTTTAATGTTGGCCTAATTTCAGTTACATTGAAATTTTAGGCTATGTAGTTTGAATTTTTGTAATTTTTTATTGTAGTAACCACTCAGCTGTATGTGGAAATGCATATTTAAAAAAAAAAATTGCAAATAAAACCATAGTCCACAGCTTATGTAGTTTTAACTTATTTTAATATATAAATTCAGTGAAATCATCAAACGTTTGTATGACTTGCCAGTGACTTGTGACCCAAGCTACGACTTGACTTGACTTGCTTGACATAAAGCAGTGACTTGACTTGACTTGACTTGCTTTTCACAAAATTGACTCGGACTTGCTTGAGACTTGAAGGTTAAGACTTGAGACTTGCTTGTGACTTGCACATGTGTGACTTACTCCCACCTCTGCTGATGGGTCCCTTGGTTGTAATATACCTCACCCTGCCAAAATCTGAATGGATTCTCACCTCACAGCATTCACAGGGTACAAGGGTTTGTACTGGATGGTGTAGCTACGCAGATTCTTCATAGGAACTTTAGTATTTGAAGTAGTTAGACAGCTTGAAGGAACAGGATCTATTGGAGATAAAAGCAGGGCATTATTGCTCCAGTATTTGAAATGAATTAATGAAAAGTTATTACTAGAAATTAATCTAGAGATGACACAATAACATATTCTGACAAACCCCTGGTAAGAAAATTTTAAACACACCTTGCCATGTGGTTGAGAAGATCTGGGGCCACAGCAGCAGTACTGAAGAAAAACGCAACATTTTCCATTCAGTCATATGGTTATCCAAAAAAGACGCAGTGTATTTAAGCTTGTCTTCTAGAACACATTGAAGGCGTTTCCATCCACTGACAGGCTCCACTGTCATAGGTTGTTATATAATACTGAAGTATACACCTAAGGCTAACCATCACATTCAATCGTCACAGAGGATGAAATCCATAAATGACTAGACAAGATACTTATTAGTGGATGTAAAACAAAAAAGTCAAATAAACTGATAATGTACACTACTGGTGAAAAGTTTGGAAACATTACTTTTTGTTATGTTTTGAAAGTAGTCTCTTAATCTCACCGGGCTGAATTTATCTGATAAAAAATACAGTAAAAACAGTAATACTGTGAACTATTATTACAATTTAAATTAACTGGTTTCTGTTGTAATATATATTACGATGCAGTTTATTCCTGTGTTGGTAAAGCAGAATTTTCAGCAGTCATTATTTCAGTCTTCAGTGTCACATGATCTTTCAGAAATCATTTTTATCATTTTAATCATCAGATTAAGAGACTACTTTCAAAAACATTAAAAAAACTAATGTTTTCAAACTTTTGACGGGTACTGTATATGTGAGACAAATATTTGGTATTTAATTAGCTATCAGAGTTGGAAAGGAGGACATCAAACACAATCAACACTTCAAATATGTTACTAGCATTTTTACTTTTGAGTCTGCTTGCTGCATTTCCTGATTTTCTAGGTCATGGCGGCCTTCTCTTTTTCTCAGACCACAATCTGAGGGTCTGTATCATGTTGCAGTTTTCACAGCGGCAACATATAGTTTATAAGATCTTTGTGGCTGAAAGGTTCATAATAAAGTGCCACACTGTTTATCTCAAACTGTTTCGCTTTTGAATGTGGTACATTCTTTTTATTTGAACAAACATGTAAACTATCAATCAGCTTTTACATTATGATTAAAATGCTTGAAGTAATACAAAACAAATACCAAGTAACAAGCATTGTTCCTTGAGTAAGAAGCAATCAAAAGCAATCATACACAAAAACACTCTAATGAAATAATAATAATTTATTAATAATAATTGGAGAATATTCTGTAATGGGTTTTCCAAACGATCTGTGTGAAAAGGGGAAACAGAAAAGGAATATGTTTTTTTTTTTTTTGCCAACCCTCGAATCGTGACTGTGCATTTGAGAGACACGAGAAATGTGGGTTGATGTGGGGGTGAAAGTGGAAGTTTTTTTTTAAAACCACATTTCCCATATTTTAACACTTCTTTGAGGTCAAAATGTCACTGTGAACCAAAATTTAAAGCACATTTCAAACATCAATCTTGATAAGCCACCCCAGAAGAAGGAAGAAGTTTTTACTGTGAGAAGAAGCCTCCAATATCCACTATATATTTCAGTTTTCAGATAGAAACACAATGGCGACCCCTAGCAAGTGAACTTGGAAAGATAAATCATTTGTGGGTTTTTTTTCTAGGTCGGAAGAGTCTAGTGGCCTGATTTTGTGTGCCGGAAACATTGTGTGCTGCTGAGCAAAACTGTTGCATCAATTCATGTGAGACTCTGAAGGCATGTGAGGAACATTGTCTTCAACAAGGCTGAAATCAGACTTCCGTCATGTGCTAAATAACATTTTAGAGCTACTGTTATAAGATATTGGTATAATGGTAAGTTAGTGGATAGATATTGACATGACATTTCAGAATCAGAACATAAATTGGTTAGACATTAAGAGAAGCTAGAAGAATTTTGTGTGATCCGTCACATGTACTTCATACTTGCTCTGTTTCCTGTAGACGTTATAGAATCTCATGGTGTAAACTGAATAGGTTCAAAAACTTGTTTGTGCCTGCATCAATTAAATGGTTAAACAAGGATAAATTATGTTCCCTTTCAAGGGAACTCCCGTTGCGTCGAAAAGCTGACGCTATGGGAACGCTTTGCGTGATGACGTCTTGAAGCACATGTAAAATCAGTCCAATGGTGTGGCGGAACGTCAGAGGCGGGTGACGTCACGTACCAGGAAGCTATAAAAGCCGGCCCGAAACAGAAAACGAAAGCTTTCTGAGTCTTCAGTTGCGCTCTGTGTTGAATCTGTCCTTGTTATTTGGTGTTGTCTGTCTATATTATATATATATATTCAGTATGGCGAGCAAGCAGCAGTTTAGAGTGTGTGTCCATCCCTGCCCGCGTTATTTAACGGGAGGTGATACTCACACTCTTTGTGTTGTTTGTTTGGGTGAGGAGCATGCCCAGTCAGCACTCGAGGGTGGTGACTGTGTGCATTGCGACGCGCTTCCATTGCGCACGCTCCGATCCCGCTTGGCTCGGTTCAATCCCGATCGCGTTCCCCAGGGCTCGGGTCCCGCCGCGGCTGAGGCTCGGCGGCGATCTCAGACCTGGGGTTCGCAAATGGATCTGTCAGTGGATGTTGAGACGGGCTCTGCCTTATCTCAGCATCAATCTGACAGATCCAGTGCCTCTCATCAGGGTGTGGAAGCACGCATTGCGGTTTCTTCCCCCCCGATAGAGGCACCAATACTGCAACTGTCCAGCTCTGAGGAGTTGGATGTTGTGAGTATTGAAGCTGAGTCTGAGGATTCGCCACCTCAGTCTCATGCGTTTGAGGAACTGCTCGATGTTATTACTAGAGCAGTTGACAGACTATCTATTGAGTGGCCAGAGGATAGGCAGGACGTTCGTTCGAAAAGTAAGCTCGACGAACGCTTCCTGCCATCTCGTACACAGCCTCAGCGAAGAAGCCTTCCGTTTTTCCCCGATCTCCACACCGAGGTGTCGAAATCGTGGGGAAAACCGGTTTCATACAGAGTGTATGCACCACAAACATCCCACTATTCTTCCATTCACAAATATAAAGAATATGGTTATGGGGAGATGCCGAAGGTGGAGGAGACGCTTGCGAGCTATCTCTCTCCAGCAACGGCATCTTCCCTGAAAGCTCCTTCACTTCCCTCTAAGCCAGTAAAATTCACATCATCTCTGGTTCATAAATCGTATGCAGCCGCTGGTCAAGCTGCAGCGTGTCTGCATACGATGTCTATTATGCAAGCCTATCAGGCAGAATTATTGGGGGATTTAGAGGAGGGCGGAGGAATTGGTCCTGACACAGTGGCTGAACTACGCAGAGCCACAGATCTGTCTCTCAGGGCCACCAAGGAGACCGCTAAATCAATCGGGCGGTCTATGGCAGCCCTGGTGGCCACTGAGAGGCATCTGTGGCTCAATTTGAGCGATATAAAAGAGAAAGAAAAGCACGTTCTCTTAGATGCTCCGGTTTCCACTGTTGGTTTATTTGGTGATGCAGTAAACAGTGCGGTAGCTAAATCTCAGGAAGCTGCTAAACAGGCAGCTGCATTACAAAAACTTCTCCCCCGACGTTCTTTCATTGAGGCTGCTGAGCGGGAGCAGCCTCACTCCTCTAAAAAGAGCGCTGAACATCGTGCCACTCAAAAACAGAGTGTGTCCTCTCGTGCTCCCCCACAAAAATCTCGGGGACACGGAGGGCGCTCTCAAACCCAGCAGTCTTCGAGGGGTAAAACGGATCTGCGGACCGTTATTACCGCCAAGAAAGCTGCTGGGAAAAAGTCCTGATGTCTGAGGGCTCAGGACAAATGAGGGTAGTCCCCCCGAAGCAGAGCGGTTAACACCTCTTTTCACGGTGCCCGTCTCTCTTCGGTGCCCTCAGGGGACCGTTCTGCCAACCCTGCCACCTCTGGTGTTACAGGGCGCAGCGGTCTCCGGCGAGCACATATCTCAAGGTCCACCCGGAAACGTAGTGGCCTCGGGATGCCCGCCCCCTCTGAGGAGGGTGCTAGAGCAGTCTGTTTGGTCGTTCCCTGCCGGTGCGCCGTTACAGGGCGACGAACCGACTACTCAACAGCAGGAGAAAAATACGGTGCCGTCTCTCTTCGGTGCCCTCAGGGGACCGTTCTGCCAACCCTGCCGCCTCCGGTGTTACAGGGCGCAGCGGTCTCCGGCGAGCACATATCTCAAGGTCCACCCGGAAACGTAGTGGCCTCGGGATGCCCGCCCCCTCTGAGGAGGGTGCTGGAGCAGTCTGTTTGGTCGTTCCCTGCCGGTGCGCCGTTACAGGGCGACGAACCGACTACTCAACAGCAACAAAATCCAGAAACCAGTCTCGAGAGACTGGTACCTCTAGTAGAATCTTTGACAGCGTGGAAGCTACTGTCAAATGTTTCTCGTTGGGTCCTGCAGACCGTGGAAAAAGGGTATTAGATACAATTCTATTAACGCCCACCGCGGTTTATGGGGTCCTGCCCACAGTGGTGGGCCCCGAGCAGGTTCTGGTTATGGAACAGGAAGTAAACACTCTGTTAGAGAAAGGGGCCATAGAATATGTACCCCCCTCCAACAGGGAAACCGGGTTTTACAACCGGTACTTCATAGTTCCAAAAAAGGACGGGGGATTGCGTCCCATTTTAGATCTTCGAGTTCTGTACGAGTACATGCAGCTCAAGTTCAAAATGTTAACCTTGAGACAAATCGTGCCACAGATCAGGTCCGAGGACTGGTTTGTCACGATAGACCTCAAGGACGCATATTTCCATCTGTCCGTGTCATTGGAAGTTCCTGAGGTTTGCTTTCGGGGGCAAAGCATACCAATATCGAGTTCTTCCATTCGGCCTAGCTTTATCACCCCGCACTTTCACCAAATGCGTGGATGCAGCTCTGGCGCCTCTGCGCCTCCGGGGTATTCGCATCACGAACTACATCGACGATTGGTTGATTTTAGCTCAGTCGCATTAGATGGCGGTTCAACATCGAGATGTTGTTCTCGCCCATATGAAAGAGTTGGGGTTACGGCTGAACGCCAAGAAGAGTGTGCTTTCTCCATTTTAGAGGACCACTTTTTTAGGCGTGGTTTGGGATTCAGTGTCGATGCAGGCGCGCCTGTCTTCGCCACGCTTCGATTCCATCCTGGCAGCTGTGAGAAGTGTAAAGCTAGGCCAGCTACTCACTGTCAAACAGTTCCAGAGACTGTTGGGTCTCATGGCAGCAGCTTCCAACAGGATACCTTTTGGACTGCTGCACATGAGGCCCCTGCAGTGGTGGCTCAGGACCAGAGGGTTTTTCCCCGAGGGGCAACCCATTTCGCACAATCAAGGTCACGCGGTGATGCCTACGTGCCTTGGTTATGTGGAAGAAACCTTGGTTCCTGTCCCAGGGCCCAGTGCTGGGAGCTCCTTGTCGTCGCAAACTGCTAACGACGGATGCTTCCCTCACGGGTTGGGGAGCAATCCTGAGGGTCGCTCATCTCAAGGTCTGTGGGAAGACCATCATCGTTCCTGGCATTCTATAGCCTAGAGATGTTAGCTGTCTTCCGGGCTCTGAGGAGCTTTATCACAGGTCTCAGGGGACACCATGTGTAGTACATACGGACAACACGTCGGTAGTCGCCTATATCAAGGGGGTTTGCGCTGGCATGCCATATCCTCTTGTGGTCCCAGGGGAAGTTGCTGTCACTCAAGGCAGCCTACATCCCCGGGGTCCAGAATATAGGAGCAGACACTCTGTCGAGACAGGGGCCGAGGCCCGGGGAATGGTGGCTCCACCCCCGAGGTGGTGGAGCTGATATGGAAATTATAAGTGGATCTGTTTGCGTCTCGAGAGACGTCTCACTGTCCACTTTGGTTCTCCTTCACGCATCCAGCTCCTCTGGGACTGGATGCTATGGTACAGACGTGGCCGAGGCTACGTCTGTACGCCTTTCCCCCAGTTGCTCTGCTCCCGGGAGTTCTGGAAAGAGTTCGCAGGGACCGGGTTTCCCGATCTTGTGTCCCTCCTCGACGGGCATCCTCTGGAGTTACCCGTCAGGAGGGACCTTCTGTCCCAGGCAGAGGGCTCGATATTTCACCCTCGGCCAGAACTGTGGAACCTGTGGGCTTGGCCTCTGAGGGGGCCCAGCTCATAGAGTCAGGTCTCTCAACCGAGGTTGTTGAGACCATTCTACAGTCCAGAGCTCCCTCCACGAGGAAACTTTATGCCCTGAAGTGGAGAGTATTCACTTCTTGGTGTAGTGACCGTCGGTTGGACCCAGTCCACTGCCCAATTGGTACAGTGCTGGAGTTCCTGCAGGAACGGTTCACTGCAGGTCTGACCCCGTCCACTTTAAAGGTCTATGTGGCGGCCATAGGTGCTTACCACAGTCCTTTGGGTGGGGAAAGACCCCTTGGTATCTCGTTTCCTTCGTGGCACTTGGAGGTCCTCCTCCCTTTCGAAATCGGACCAGGAGGCGAATAATTTGCTTTGCCCTGTTCGGGCGTTAGACGCGTATGTCCACAGAGCTGCCCTGTGGCGTAAAAGTGACTTTTGCTCCCCTAACAAGGGAGGTCCAGTGTCTAAGCAAAGGATGAGCAAGTGGGTGGTTGAGACTATCTCACTGGCTTATGAGGCGGCTGGACAGCCTTCTCCTTTGGCTGTCCGGTCGCTCTCTACTAGGAGTATGGCGGCCTCTAAGGCCCTTATATCAGGAGTATCGTTACAGGACGTCTGTGATGCGGCAGGCTGGTCCTCACCGCACACCTTCGTCAGGTTCTACTCTCTGGATTTAGACTCTACTCTAGGGTCTCATGTTTTGTCTTCTTAGTGCTGCTCACATGATTACACACAGGACAGACATTTGTAGCTATGGAGGCGTTGGTATAGACGTTCCCATAGCGTCAGCTTTTCGACGCAACGGGAGTTCCCTTGAAAGGGAACGCCTCGGTTACGACTGTAACCTCGGTTCCCTGAAGAGGGAACGAGCGTTGCGTCGCCTTGCCATATCTCCTTCATGCCTGTCAGCGCGACTTCAGACTTTACGAAGCTTTCGTTTTCTGTTTCGGGCCGGCTTTTATAGCTTCCTGGTACGTGACGTCACCCGCCTCTGACGTTCCGCCACACCATTGGACTGATTTTACATGTGCTTCAAGACGTCATCACGCAAAGCGTTCCCATAGCGTCAGCTTTTCGACGCAACGCTCGTTCCCTCTTCAGGGAACCGAGGTTACAGTCGTAACCGAGGCGTTTTTTAAGGGTATGTTTGTATTGTATTGTATTGTGTTGTATTGTATAGGATTTTGTATTTTGTATGAGTAACCACACCAAATTTCCCTACTGGGGACAATACTGTATACTTCATTTCATTTCCCCCCCCCCAAAAAAAGGAAATGATATCGTCAAAATATTTAAAGTGTGACTTCTCTGGTCACATTCTGATAAATAAAAAAATATAATATAAAAAAATATTATTTTAATTACAATAAATAAGAAATATAAATATACTTGTATAACTATATTTTTTAGAGTCCTTTTTACAACTATTTACTGAACGTTCAAAGGCTACAGAAAACAAAAATATTAGAGAATAGAAAATAGTAAATGCTGGAATAGGATTGGGAAACAACCTGACAGATTTGAACTGGTGCATTGTAAACCAAAAAGGCATGAACTCATAGTATCTGTGGGTAACACAAAAATCTATTTACATCCTGTATTTTCTGAAAGTGGACCATTTTTCCAGAGTAATCTAAAAAGGCAGACAGATAAAGTATCGCATCCGCTTGTTTTATGAATGAATTTATGGCTTGTACAAGTGGAAGTGCCATCTTGTGGTTTCCTTATTTCAAAGGGAGCGGATTACAATCACATTGATGGCACATGGAGAATGAAGACAGTGAGTGGAAAAAGTGCAGAAAAGTACAATAAGAACCCTTTTTGGTTGCCCAAACAAACCTTTTTCATTATAAAGAAACTTTTGTAGAAATGGAAAGCTTCCATGGATGTTAAAGTTTTTTTATGGAGCCATTGATGCAAATAAAGATATAATAACTAATAACTAACAATATATATATATATATTTTTTTTTTTTCTTAAATAACTGCTTGAGTAAGACACAACTGAAAAATATTTGTTCTGAGTGAGCAGAATTACAGTGGCAGAGAAGTGCAAAACAAACCAAGGTCCTAAGTGTGTGTCTGAGAACACTGTCTGTGTCTATATTGCAACCAGCTGCACTTTGGCTGTAGTGACGCGATGACTTTACCAATCTGCGATTAGCTCTTTTCTTTAGAACGTGGGCAATGCACACGCAATGCACTTTCTCCCATTCATATATGAGTGCACCGTCTTTCTGTAGCTATATAAAGTCTTTTGTTATTACTTTATAAAAACATTTCAGGATACTTTAATGAATAAAAAGTTAACAGAAAGAACCTCATCAATTTGAAATTTTTTTTTTTTTTTGTAACATTATAAATCTCTTTACAGTCACTTTTGATTAATTTAATGCATCCTTGCTGAAATTTTTTTATAAAATAAAATAAAATAAAATAAAAACCTGACCCTAAACTTTTGAACGGTAGTGTATACGATTCAAAAATTAAGGCAAACTGTATTTTTGGGACACCATTTTGTCTTTTACTTAATACTGTGATTATTTCATTGAGGTATGCACAGTGCATTTGATTACAGTTTTCGAGTATGGTATATTAGAGAGTTTCAAAATGTGTAAAAGAGTGGAAAGTCACCGTCTTTGTACATTCAGTAACTCTCTAGTCTTGAGTTAGTTTATGGAGGTCATAATGGAAAGTGCAAGGGTGAACATCCCACCCTATACAGTCATGATTTGAGTGATTCTCTTACTCACCGAGTTCTCCAGGAGCCTTCACATCCTTCCCCTTTTCAGCTCTGATACTCCCCTCCGGCCACATGAAGGATCTGCTAGGTCCACCATGTCCTTATCATGTGCCTATGACATAGGTTCAAACTGCTTATTTATGTTTATATATTTGTTCAAATAAAATCAACATAGTAGGACATGTGGGGGGAGAACAACAAATATATTTTTGTCAAACAGTAAACAGCAGAGAATTCAGCAAAAGCTGCAATAAAAAATAAAATAAATAAAAAAGTATTCTCTGACTGGGGGATCTTTCCTTTAATCTAATCCACAGGCACAGGATTGCATCATGAAATATCCGGACCAAAACAACAGAGTGAGCATAAATGCAGGAGGTTGTTTCTCCAGAAAATAAAATCATGAAATACCGCAAATCTGGTGTAAAATCTGACAGACAGTTCCTCTTTTTGATAAAAAGGGTCGGTGTATACGTGAGATGTCAGTGAGCATCTCTAACTTTGCATTGACAGAAGATCCAGTGAACACAACATGCAGCTCAAACAGAAGATGATGAGTCTCGCTACCATCGCCTTCATTACGTCAGTTATGATTATGGGGACGAGCAAGTATTTGAGATGCTATACTTTTATATTCATCTGTGTCGTGTCTGACTTACAAAAAGAAATCTAATCAAACTCCTCAATTCATTAGATGGAAAAAAACAAGCCAGTTGAATGCTGCACATCCGTCTCCACCAATGAAATCACATTACCTATAACAGGATTCAAACTTCAGACTAAACCTCCTTGTGTCAAAGCAGTCATGTAATGTTAGATAAAGAATATCTATTTTGTCTTATATCCAATCATCTTTAGCTGTTTCTAAATCTGTCTCCCTGTCTTGGCACAGTTTCTACACAAGTGAGGGCCCGAGATGCAGTCATTGGAGCGAGACCTGGGTGTGGGAAAAGCTCCAGGATCTCAGGAAACTTAAAGGGTGAGACTGAAAAATAGTACAATCCAACAGTAGTATTAAGAATGACAACATATAGACTGATTAAAAAGATGTTTGCATTATTTTCCTGTTATCTCTGTAAAGCTGCTTTGAAACAATCTGTATTGTAAAAAGCGCTATATAAATAAATGTGACTTGACTTGACTATAGAAATCTATCAGAAAGTGCAGAAATTTTCAATATAATAATGCTTATTTGTCAATGGTCTTTTTCTCAGACTGCAGAAGATGAACAGCATGGTCTCTACACCTCTCCCAACCTCCTCCCCTTAAATACTCTAAAGATGCTTAGACGGATTAAGAATTTTTCTGAAACAGTTAACTTGTTGAAAATATGCTTCATGTTATTTATTGTGATGTAACTTATCAGTGAATTGAAGCATTTATTCATCAATATTTATTTGGCTTTTCAAGAATTTGACTAATGAAAGCCATTTATTATGTACTGCTTACAATCTATATGTTCCTATATCTGAAACAATCTTTATTGCGCCTGTACGAAGACGAATTGTACTCAAATAAAGTGGTAAATAAATCTGAAGCTGTGCTTGTCATCGCATTGACATTAACACGTTTTTAATATAGATACAATATGCAGTTAGTTAATCAGGAAACAAAGCGTAGTGTCAGAAAAATCTTTAACGCCGCATCATTCTCGTCATAATGACATACAAGGCTTAGATTAAGCCATGATTAGGCCTTAGTTCAATTAGGACATTTAAGTGGCTTTTATAAACGTGCCTTAGAAAACAGAAACCATTACTGGTGTGCATCTTAAAACAAAACAATGGCTGAGTAATATTTTAAGATATGTCAGTGCAAGTTACTTTCAGTTAAAACGGCTCAAACATGCATTTTAGTCTGGGACTAGGCGTACGGCACAATACTTATCTGTGAAACCACAATCTTCCTGCTTGTGGTTTTGCCGTGTTGAGTCTGATGTTGATGATTTCTGCAATACAGACATTACAGACTCAGATCTGGGATTAGCTTTGAAATCTTATTAAGTTAAGCAGAGGTTTTGTTACAACGTCGTCCAGCAGAGGTGAAATGAACAGGCCACATTTGATGGTAATATATGTAGGCTACCTTAATAACCACTGAGAAATCTAGTCACATCATTGTGATAAAACATTATTAGTTATTATTCATAGTTTTATGTTTTATTCATAGTTTATATTTTGATGACCTCTTTTTAGAGCTTAGACAAAACTACAGTGGCTCGGGTGTACAGTTAAAGGAGAAATAGCCTTGTTTTTGTTTCACCTCTAGGTGGCAGCATTCTCTAACATTGCTGTCATTCTCATCAAGTGACTAATAAATCAGTTTTGTGCATAGACTCATCATAATACATTAAAGTTAAATAGTCTCTCTTTTTTTCTATTTAATTCTTCTCCTATAAAACTAAGTCACAGCAATGAGGCTCTTAACCTCTTTTATATATATATATATATATATATATATATATATATATATATATATATATATATATATATGAAGAGTTCAGATGCAAAAGCCTCTAAGTGCCATCTGAAATTTTCCTCTAGAATGATCATTTTTATAAAGCTTGTATATTTAAGTTCAATAATTTCACTTAAATGGCAATGCAAATGACCTATTAATTGTCATTTAAGTGAAATTACTGAACTTAAATATACAAGCTTTATAAAAATGATCATTCTAGAGGAAAATTTCAGATGGCACTTAGAGGCTTTTGCATCTGAACTCTTCATATATAGGATGACTCTTCTGAGCAGCGCAGAGTGATGTTTGACCCTAGACACTGACTATGGCAAGCCGTTTTAACATTTAATCATTTCAACCGACTAGTATCTATTTTCATGCTACTAGTACTTATTTTTTAAGATACTAGTATCTATTATTAAGTACTATACTTATTCATTAGCTACTAGTGCTTATTCTTTAGATACTAGTGCTTATTCTTTAGATACTAGTGCTTATTCATTAGCTACTAGTACTTATTCAATAGATACTAGTACTTATTCATTAGATACTAGTACTTATTCATTAGATACTAGTACATATTTATTAGATACTAGTACCTATTAAATAGATACTAGTACTTATTCATTAGATACTAGTACTTATTTCAGTAGTGACTAGTAACTATTCTTTTGTTACTAGTAACAAATATTTTTTTTTGCCATTGACTTCTATGGGGATCTGTCATTCAGATATCAACTATTCGGTTCTGACTAGTATGTATTCCATTTGTGACTAGTACATATAAGATACTAGTAGTTATTTATTAGGTACTAGTACTTATTTTTTTACATACTAGTACTTATTCATTCGATACTAGTACCTATTAAATAGATACTAGTACCTATTCATTAGTATCTATTGAATAAGTACTAGTAGCTAATGAATAAGTACTAGTATCTATTGAATAAGTACTAGTAGCTAATTGAATAAGTATCTATTGAATAAGTACTAGTAGCTAATGAATAAGTACTAGTATCTATTTAATAGGTACTGTCACGAACTGCTCCGAGACACGAGGGTTAAGATCCAAACGCAGCTTTTATTTAGGGGCAATCCAGAGGCGTAATCCAGCGTACAGGCAAAAGGTCAAAACACAGGTAGGCAGTCCAAACAAACCAACAAAGAAACAAACAAAACAGGTAGGGACCAGAGGCAAAAGAGTAATCCAGGGAATAGGGCAAGAAATCCAAATAAACCAAAAGACAAGAAACCAGGGAAAACGCTCGGAATTGCAGTGTAACACTTAAACAAGACTTCGCAGTGAGTGAATGAATGAACACGGTATAAATAGACAGACTAACAGGATGAGACAGGTGAATGCAATCAGTGAATGAGGTACAGGTGAATGTGATCAGTGATAAGTGATGATGAGTCCGGGCAGTGAGTTATGGGAAATGTAGTTTGTGAGTGAAACATGATAGTCTGGTGTGGAGTGCCCTCTGGAGGCTTTCAAGGGCACTCCAGCTGGTTATCGTTACATAGCCCCTCCCCAAAGAGCGGCTTCCAGACGCTCCAAAACTGTCCAGGTGGGAGGTGGCCCGGAGGCGGATCCGGGGGCAGGATGGAGGGCCAGGTCCGTGGAGCGGAAGAGGACCTTGAGACTGCGGTAATACGGGAGGCCAGAATGGAGCAGGCAGAGCAGGCAACCAGGGCGGAGCAGGCTGTGCAGGCGACCAGGGCGGAGCAGGCTGTGCAGGCGACCAGGGCGGAGCAGGCTGTGCAGGCGACCAGGGCGGAGCAGGCTGTGCAGGCGACCAGGGCGGAGCAGGCTGTGCAGGCTGTGCAGGCGACCAGGGCGGAGACGACCCTTCAGGCGACCAGGGCGGAGACGACCCTTCAGGCGGCCAGGGCGGAGACGACCCTTCAGGCGGCCAGGGCACAGGAACAGACACCGGCTCAGGGACAGGAACCGGCTCAGGGACAGACACCGGCTCAGGGACAGACACCGGCTCAGGGACAGACACCGGCTCAGGGACAGACACCGGCTCAGGGACAGACACTGTGGCAGCGGCTACTATCTTGTCCGAAGACACTGGCTCGGCGGAGACCATCTTGTCCTGAGACACTGGCTCGGCGGCGACCATCTTGTCCTGAGACACTGGCTCGGCGGCGACCATCTTGTCCTGAGACACTGGCTCAGCGGAGACCATCTTGTCCTGAGACACTGGCTCGGCGGTGGCCATCTTGTCCTGAGACACTGGCTCGGCGGTGGCCATCTTGTCCTGAGACACAGGCGTGGTTTCGGCCATCTTGTCCGAAGACACAGGCGTGGAGTCGGCCATCTTGTCCGAAGACACAGGCGTGGAGTCGGCCATCTTGTCCGAAGACACAGGCGTGGAGTCGGCCATCTTGTCCGAAGACACAGGCGTGGAGTCGGCCATCTTGTCCGAAGACACAGGCGTGGAGTCGGCCATCTTGTCCGAAGACACAGGCGTGGAGTCGGCCATCTTGTCCGAAGACACAGGCGTGGAGTTGGCCATCTTGTCCGAAGACACAGGCGTAGAAAGAGGAAGAGATTCAGGCTCAGGCTCAGGCTCAGGATCAGGATCAGGATCAGGATCAGGATCAGGATCAGATTCGGTCTCAGTGGGACGAGACTCTGGACGGGCGGACGTGACGTGGAACTCTGGCTCGGGCTCGGCAGGACTGTCGTGAAGCTCTGGCTCTGGCTCGGCAGGACTGACGTGAAGCTCTGGCTCTGGCTCGGCAGGACTGACGTGAAGCTCTGGCTCTGGCTCGGCAGGACTGACGTGAAGCTCTGGCTCTGGCTCGGCAGGACTGACGTGAAGCTCTGGCTCTGGCTCTGGCTCGGCAGGACTGACGTGAAGCTCTGGCTCTGGCTCGGCAGGACTGACGTGAAGCTCTGGCTCTGGCTCGGCAGGACTGACGTGAAGCTCTGGCTCTGGCTCGGCAGGACTGACGTGAAGCTTTGGCTCTGGCTCAGCGCGCTCTGAGCTTGACGGGACCAGCATCAGCGAGGGCTTTGAGCTGGGTAGGACCAGCGGCGAAGAGGACTTTGAGCTGGACAGGACCAGCGATGAAGAGGGCTCTGAACTGGACGGAACCAGCGGCGAAGAGGGCTCTGTGCTGGACGGGACCAGCGGTGAAGGCTCTGTGCTGGACGGGACCAGCGGTGAAGAGGGCTCTGTGCTGGACGGGACCAGCGGTGAAGAGGGCTCTGTGCTGGACGGGACCAGCGGTGAAGAGGGCTCTGTGCTGGACGGGACCAGCGGTGAAGAGGGCTCTGTGCTGGACGGGACCAGCGGTGAAGAGGGCTCTAGCTTGGCAGGCATGTCGCTTGCTGTCTCAGGTGCGGCGGGCATGACGCTCTCAGTCTCAGGGGCGGCGGGCATGACGCATACTGCCTTGGCTTCGGCAGATTTGGCGTGAAGTGCGGGCTCGGCTGGACTGGCGTGAAGTGCGGGCTCGGCTGGACTGGCGTGAAGTGCAGACGGTGACATGGCGTGCCACGGAAGGAAGCTCTCCAGACATCTGGAGAGTGCCTCTCTCCAATCCAGACCGGAGAGATCAGGGAGCTCCCTCGGGTCGACCTCCTTAGCCCCCAGCCGGTAACACAACTTAATAGCCTCGTCACCCAGAGAGCAAGAGGTAGCGAGAGGAACAAACCCCCAGGTGTACTGGAACAGATCGAGGCTATCCAGGGCCAAGGCCGCGATCTGTCCAGCGAACTCCCGGCTCATGCTGGGAAGATCAGGCGAGATCCGTACTGCTGGATTTCTGGAGGTCATAGCTGCTGGATCTGGGTGTGGCGAAGTCTTCTGTCACGAACTGCTCCGAGACACGAGGGTTAAGATCCAAACGCAGCTTTTATTTAGGGGCAATCCAGAGGCGTAATCCAGCGTACAGGCAAAAGGTCAAAACACAGGTAGGCAGTCCAAACAAACCAACAAAGAAACAAACAAAACAGGTAGGGACCAGAGGCAAAAGAGTAATCCAGGGAATAGGGCAAGAAATCCAAATAAACCAAAAGACAAGAAACCAGGGAAAACGCTCGGAATTGCAGTGTAACACTTAAACAAGACTTCGCAGTGAGTGAATGAATGAACACGGTATAAATAGACAGACTAACAGGATGAGACAGGTGAATGCAATCAGTGAATGAGGTACAGGTGAATGTGATCAGTGATAAGTGATGATGAGTCCGGGCAGTGAGTTATGGGAAATGTAGTTTGTGAGTGAAACATGATAGTCTGGTGTGGAGTGCCCTCTGGAGGCTTTCAAGGGCACTCCAGCTGGTTATCGTTACAGGAAATAGTATCTATTTAATTATCTAATGACTTAGTACTAGTATTTATTGAATACATACTAGTATCTAGTCATACTAGTATCTAAAAAATAAGTACTAGTACCTAATGAATAACTACTAGTATCTTATATGTACTAGTCACAATTGGAATACATACTAGTCAGAACTGAATAGTTGATATCGGAATGACAGATCCCCATAGAAGTCAATGGCAAAAAAAATAATAATTTGTTACTAGTAACAAAAGAATAATTACTAGTCACTATTGGAATAAGTACTAGTATCTAATGAATAAGTACTAGTATCTATTTAATAGGTACTAGTATCTAATGAATAAGTACTAGTATCTAATAATAAGTACTAGTAACTAATGAATAAGTACTAGTATCTAATAAATAAGAACTAGTATCTAATGAATAAGTACTAGTATCTTTAAAAAGGTACTAGTACCAAAATAATAAGTCAAGTCAAGTCAAGTTTATTTGTATAGCGCTTTTCACAATACAGATTGTATCAAAGCAGCTTCACAGTATTAAATTAAAATAATACAACAAAGTTTGTTTCAAGAGGAATTTATTGATTGATAAAATTAAATTAAATATCCCCAAAATATCCCCAACTGAGCAAGCCAAAGGCAACAGTGGCAAGGAACCGAAAAACTCCATCAAGTGACCTAATGGTGTCCTAAAACTCCATCAGGTGACCTAATGGAGAAAAAAAAACCTTGGGAGAACCCAGGCTCAGTCGGGGGCCAGTTCTCCTCTGGCATGTATGAGCTAGAGGCCGGATTGTAAGCACTAGTATCTAAAGAATAGGCACTAGTACCTAAAGAATAAGCACTAGTAGCTAATGAATAAGTACTAGTACGAACTGGAATAGATACTAGTATCTAAAAAATAAGTACTAGTAGCATGAAAATAGAGACTAGTCGGTTTAAATGATTAAATGTTAAAATGGCTTGCCATACACTCACCGATACAACACTATCAATTTTGAGGAGGATCTCAGGATATAAGAATAACACATGGGCCAACACAGAAACAGATATTGTTTTTCTTACTGACTTACTAAATCAACTGCATTTAATTCATTTTTTACCAGAAAGATAAGAGTTTAAATATGAAAATTAACAAACATTTTATTCATCTTGATTTCTCACAACTTGTGTGCTTTTTCTGGGCGAGTTGAAGTGAACTGCGGTGCTAGTTTCACGAACAGATCGAGTCGAGCACAGAAGACCAACGGCCAAAATCAGGATTTTCGTTAAATATGCTAATACATAAAATTTTGTTTTGTTTTTCACCAAACCATATCGTATACCCCCAGATTTCATGAGATCGTTCTGTGATACTTTTGCATCTTTTTTCAATAAGTTTGATGCTGGTTGCTATTGAATGAGCTCACGCGAGCAGGGGTCTGCTCCTTTTGTGGTCTGAAAAAGAAAGAACGATATAGGCTACTGCGTTAAAACAACACTAGGGTGAGTTTTATTTTTATTTTATTTTCATTTTAGGGTGAACTATCCCTTAAAGCCAGTTATCTGCAAAGCTTTGTGGTGCAGTTTAAAATTTTACAATTCATCAACAGCGTTGAGGTGCTGTGATACGGTGCATATTTATTTAGACCTGGAAAAACAATAAAATCAAGGTAGTATTGTTTAGACCAAAAAAAAAACAACAACAAAAAAAAACATAAATATGGGTTCCTGTTTGTTAAGTTCACAGATACAAAGATACAGAATCCAATTTTCTTCTTCTTACCCAAAATATGCCAGTGCTGCTCACACCCTTTCCTCAATCCTTGTTGCATTTGATGACTAAACAACTTATAAATTCCATGATTTATTGCCCTCCATGAAGTTAGGCATTTCACATGTCCAAAGTACATCCTCAAACTTTATTTTCTGTGAAAAATAACTGCATCACTGACTGAGGGGCTTACGATTGCACCATCAAATATCCGTAATAAAATCACTGAGAAAGCACAAGCAATATTTCTCCAGAAGGCATCATGAAGATGTGTGCAATTCCTGCGATGAATCTGACAATGAGTTCCTCTTTTTGATGATGCAAAAGGAGCCGGTGTGAATGTGTGGAGTCAGTGAGCATCTCTAACTTTGCATTGACAGAAGATCCAGGACCTCAGTGAACACAACATGCATCTCAAGCAGAAGATGATGATGAGTCTCGCTGCCATCGCCGTCATTATGTCAGTTATGATTATGGGGACGAGTGAGTATGTGAGATGCTATACTTTTAAATTCATCTGTGTCGTGTCTGACTTCAAGAAAAAAATCTAATCAAACTCCTCAATTCATTAGATGGACAAAACAAGCCCGTTGAATGCTGCACATTATACATCTCTACCTATCTTGGCAAACAGTTTCTTCACAACTGAGATGCAGTCACTGGAAGCAGGGCTTAAAGGAAAAAATCCGGGAGCTCAAGAAAATACAACTTCAACAGTAAATCACTGATGAACACAAACTGATGCAAGAGTATTCATATACAATATTCCAATTGACAACTTAAAGACTGTCAGATCAGAAAGAATGGTGATTTTTAAATACAATAAAGTCTATTTGTTCTCTCTCCTTTTTCAGATGGGACGTGAAGCTGAACATCTCTAAAACTCTCTCAACAGCCTCTCTCTAAAATAAACTCTAAATATGCTCAGATAGCAAAAATATATTGTATTAATTTTAAAGTAGGCTATAGGGTTTTATTTATTGCAATGTAATTTATCATTGTATAAAATTGATGTAGCCTATTCATCAATATTTAGTTGGTTTTCCAAGAATTTTGAGCTGTAATAACTTGATGACTAATGAAAGCTATTTATTATACAGTATGAACTGACAAACCTTTGATTCTTATCTATTAAAATAGATAGTTATGCCATGAAATTGAAAGTTTTAGATTTAACACAAATCTGTTAAAAAAGCAATGTGCTCAAATAAAGAAGATAACCTAAAGTATTTTTTTTGGCATGCATTGCATTACTTAATGGGTCAAATACTAGACATTGTTGAGGATCCACTATGAAGTATCTTATTTTGATTTGTCATAGCGATATTGCAATATTATCTGTACTGGAGTAAATGGAAACTCGAAAGTGTATACAAAAACTCTCATTGTTCATTCATGGCAGAGTGGACTCTTACTGTAAAGGGATAATTCACCCAAAAATGAAAATTCTGTCATTAATTACTCGCCCTCATATTGTTCCAAATCCATAAGACTTTTGTTTATCTTTGAAACACAAATTAAGATATTTTTGATGAAATCTGAGAGCTTTCTGTCCGACACTTTGCCGTTTCAAAAAGTTCATAAAGAGATTGTAAAGCTAATCCATACAAATTAAGTAGTTTAGTCTAAATTATCTGAAGAGACACGATCGCTTTATATGATGAACAGATTATTTTATATATAATATAATGATATGCTGTCTGCAATGTTTCATGGGATTGTAGTTATTTCCATCACTAAAGATAGCACAGTCTTCTATCTTTGTCCGTTTGTGTGTGTGTGTGTGTGTGTGTGTGTGTGTGTGTGTGTGTGTGTGTGTGTGTGTGTGTGTGTGTGTGTGTGTGTGTGTGTGTGTGTGTGTGTGTGTCTCAAATCAAAGTTTTGAGTTTTGAGTTTCACCTCATAGCAAATTGGCTTGGTTCATGGCTTATCATTTTTTAACAAAGACATTTTCAAAATCCCTATGGGAAAAAAAGTTCCAGAACCAGCGCCACTGAAAAAGGGCACTCTATTGATCAAAAGTAACAGTAAAAATTACATTTCAAATAGATGTCCATTCCAGTCCACCTTTCCATTCATCAAAAAATCCTGAGCAAATAATGTATTATGACTACCACAAAATTATTAAGCAGCATAACTGTTTTCAACACTAATGATCATAAAAACATATTTCTTGACCAAATCAGCATATTAAAATGATTTCTGAAGGATCATGTGACACTGAAAACCGGTTATGATATGAAAATTCAGCTATTGGCATCACAATAAAATGCATTTATATAGGGTTATTGCAGCACATCATTTTAATAATAATATAGTAATAAAAATAAAGTAAAAATATTAATAGATATCTTTAAGACTAAATTGACATTCAGTGTTCTGATTTGACAATTTCTTTTTTAGGCCTGAAATAAAACGGCTCGTGAATCAACCCTAGCAATCAGCTGATTGTTGGCATAACCAGACTCAGTCAGACTCAGAGCAGCCTTGTTTAAATGGAGATAACAATCTGTTTTAACAATCTCAAGTCTTCTATTTACATAATAATTGAATCCCGCTCGTATTTTTACTACATCAATTGATGTTTTCATATCAATACTCACCATGTCTGTCGTGACTCGTGAAGCCAGATGAACGCCATCTCTTCTTGGAAACGACTATAGTTCAGCGTCACCGGAATACGCCCCGTCTGGAGGAGTTAAGTAAGTGATCGGTTTCATGTAATTCATCATGACTGATTACATTCTTCTGGAGCCTATTTTTAAATGCGTGTTGCTTTCACTTTGCTTTTGCTCTCTGGTCCTTGCTGCTGGTTAATTGAACTATCACGTAGGTGCAATTATTCTGCGGGGTACGGTAATTAGAATGCAAGGTGACCATACCATATAACGTCAGTGTTTGTTTTTATTTTTGGAAATGTATAGGCCTATTCTGTGTTTGCCACTGAGCTCTGACATATGTGAGATGCGTCCTTTTCTGAATGTGTTTTATGTGGTTATTATGGTTATGTGGGATTAAAGGAAAATCATTTTATTATATCTGGTTTAATTCATAATCATAAGGATGTTTTCTGAAGCCAGGTAACGGTCTCTGCTTTATACGATCTACGTATATAACGTCCTTCGCGTCACGTGGGCAGTGGTCACGTATTTGAAGTGCGCAAGCAGTATTTGACTCCAGACACGTTGCTTCGTCTTCTTTCACTGTTTTATTTTGGCTAATCAAACAAACAACACTTAATTTCTGACAGACTTTCCACAAACAGTTAGAAATGGGCTCATTTATTTCTATTCCTTTGGCTCGACCGCCTTTCATATTCGATCTTCCCGAGTCTAAGCTCAAAAAAGGTCAGTGACTGAATTTACAGTTGAGTTCAAAATCCTATTGAGGAGACCAGGGCTGGTTGTTCTTATTTGTAAATTACATGAAATTGATCATAATCTCAACAGACAACAACAGTTAACGTTAGCCTACACCAGTTTAGTGTAAAGCTAGAGCAGAACTGTTGAGTAACAGATATTTATTTTGTTTATTTGATTTAAACTGACTGGCTAAATCAAGCTATGTAGGATGGCACATTATTTAAATGGTAAGTTCGCCAAAAATAAAAAGTATCCCATGATTTACTCACCCTCAAGCCTTCCTAGGAAAGTCATACAGTACACCTAGGATGGTTTGAGTTGAGGGTGAGTAAATCATGGGATGATTTTAATTTTGGATGAACTTTACCTTTGTTTAAGCTGGGTGACTTGTGTGGTTTTGCTTTTGGGTAGGATACTGCAGCAGAATAGCCTATGGCATTTCATGACTTGTACGTTGATGTTTTCGATCTGTGTATTGCAGCTGAGGAAGAAGATAATGTTTTTGCAGAATTCCATGCAGATAATTTGGACTTTTGTGAAAACATGTATCGGCAGAATGCTCGCTCCAAAATGGAAGAGGACATGTTTAATGGTATAAGTTGGCCTATCGCAATTTCTGAAACATAAGACATTTAGAAGTTTGCCTAACACTTTATGTTTTGCAGCCAATGCAGAAAGAGCAGAAGTAGGCTATGTCTTGAATCCCCTGTCAGTGTCCATAGGTACAGGCATAATGTCGATGATTCACATGTTTTTCAGTGTATAGACGCAACTGGAGTGAAGTGGTTGAGAAATTGAAGGAGAAATACCCCCAGTGGACTTCTGAAGACATCTTGAACCTTAGATTTCATTTTGAGTTTTTTGTCAATAATTATAAGTATCTTCTCCACTACTGTATCCTGTAAGTGAACACTTACTTTCAGTTCCCATGCATTTTGCAAAGCTAAACCCAGACAGATATCTTTTTAATTCTAACAAAAACTATTTCAGCTCTAGGTGGCAGCACTCTCTAACATCACAAGATTCCATTCCACACAAGTCACTAATAGATCAGATTATTTGAATAAAATAAGTATTAATAATCTCTCACACTCTTGTTTTTTCCCCCGTTTACTGTCCCAACATGAACTCTGGGACAGCAATGAGCTGCTTGACTTCTTTCAGGATGACTCTTCTCCTGAGCAGCCCAGAGCAATGTTTGACTCTGTAGACACTCATCATTATGACGCCATCAACTTTGAGGAGTATCTTCAGGTTATAAAAAATACCTTAAACGACAACTTTTGCAGAATTCTTTAATATCTATGTCCGTTTGTCTTAACCTACTAAGTGCAGATAAGAAGTATTTAGCAGTTGTTTGTTTCATATAGCTTAATTTTCACTCGTTGTCTCTCTCTTTTAGCTGATGAACAATATGAAAATTGGGTCACCTGTACCCACGCCTGCTGGGATTGACGAGGACAGAGATGAGATTTTGACATTGTGCTCTGATGTATCAAAAACTCATCCCTTTAAACAGATGTGCTATGGTTTATTCTAAACTACAATGATTGTTTTGTAGAATAATGGCTGTCATCTGTGTTCGGTTAACTCTCACTGGGTTTTGTTTTTCAAGTATCGTACATAGATTTTTTACTTCAGTTTTTTTTTAATGCTTTTTTCAGTATTGCTGTTTAAGACACATCTGTACAGCACCTCAGACTGAATTATACATTCTGTGTGATACAAAAGTGAGTACAAAAATATAGTTATGTAGAAAACAAGAGTTTCATTGTTAAGGACGACTAGTCAGAATAGAAGTCAAAGTATGATGTATGAGGATAATCATCTGTAATTAAAAGAATCTGCCGTCACATTCTTGTTTAATGCTTATTTATCTGCAAACGCTTTATGGGCTGTGGGTGGTGGTTCTGGGATTTGTATTCTTCGGTCCAACAGTGGTGAGGCGCTGAGATCTGTTGTCTGTCAATTTAGCTAATTTGGACCTATAAAGAAAATATAAATTCAAGTCAGTGTTATTTTGGCCACCATAAAATAACAAATCAATAAGAGTCTGTGACACTATTTACTGCTCAGTAATCGCAAATGTTACCTTGAATGTTGCAATGGTACATTTGCCACAAATATGAGGTGACTTGTTTTAAATGTCACACACTCCTTACCTCAGACGTGCCAGCGCTGCTTTCACCCACTGATCCTCAACGCTCGCACACACCTTCTTGTTGTTCTTGGTGAAGAAACTTTAAGAGAAAGATTAAGAAATTAGATTTTTGCAGACCAATGATGGCACAACTGTTTTATTTTCTTCTGAAGGTGCTGCAAGTCATGGCTACATATATGTTTACATTACTCAACTCATCTAAATAATTTATGCAATTTCAGCTTTTTTATAAGCTGCCTTCAACTCAATTTATACATTGTACACTACTTTTCAAAAGTATGGGATAGTATTTAAAAAAAAAATTTATTTAGCGAGTTCATTAAATTGATTAAAACTTGACAGTAAAGACATTTTAAATGTTACAAAATATTTCTAATTCAAGTCATTTGTAACTTTATCAAAATATACTGAATGTATCATGATTTCCTCAAAAATGTAAAAGCAGCAAAAATGTTTTCAACATTCCTAATAAAAAAAATTCTTGAGCACCAAATTTGCATATTATAATGATGTGTGAAGGATCATGTGGCATTGAAGACTGGAGTAATGGCTTAATTTTAAATGGATAATTTTTCACATTATCACTGATTTTTTTTATAACGTAAATTAAGATTTTGTGTGATTAAGAGACTTTCAAACTTTTGAACAATTGTGTATTAAATAGTACATTTAATGTTTATTCGTAGATTTTAATTAGAAATATTTTTCAAATATATCATCAACATAAATTGAGTGAAAAGTTGATTAAAAAATTCAAATAATACTAAATTGTTACATTTATATAGCACTTTTCGCTTTACATGGAAGGGGGGATCTCCTCAACCACCACCAAAAAAAAAAAAAAAAAAAAAAAAAAAAATTCATTATCCTTTCAAACTGCCATTGTGTTGATGGCAGCAGCACCTGAGCCGCATGTACTCTGCAACAAGTTTGTGTAAAACTCCAGCATGATTTGAGAAAGACTCAAAGAGCATCTTGCTTGAACGGAAGCAAGAACGTCTTATTTTACAAATTATTTTGTATAAAATTAGTGACCTAGAAATAATGCTGAATCTCAATAATATATACACTACCACATTACATTTATCAAAAGTGATAGTAAGACATTTATGTACTAAAATGAATGAATGAATCTTAAATGAATCTTAAAAAAAGTTTCTCCAATTTTCTCCAAAAATATTAAGCAGTCTTCAACATACATCAAATCAGCATATTAGAATGAGTTCTGAAGGATAGCACTGAAGACTTGAGTAATGATGCTGTAAAATCTGATCTGCCATTACAGAAAACTATTTTAAATTGTAATAATATTTCAGAATATATATATTTCAGAATATATATATTTTTTACTGATTTTTAATCAAATAATTGCAGCCTTGGTGAGCGTTAATGAAAACTCTTACAGACCTCAAACTTTTACGGTAGTGTATATTTTTCTCATTTTACATTATAATTTATAATATAATACGTTATAATAACACCCACTTTTAACATCTTTAAAATATATTTTTTATTATTAAATAAAGTCAGATTTTTCAGTGTATCAGACTGTATGTCCTGTGTTAATGCTGGGTTTTTTTGGGTTTTTTTGTATCGGCTGTGTTCCCTCATATTTAAATGTATGGTTAAATGAACACCTATTTTTGGTGTAACCACATTGTGTGGGTAAGTGGGTGAACCCTGACTCATCTCTGAGATCAGATCACAGTGACTCACATGATGGCATCTATGCGACACACCTCGCGGGAGCTCTGCTCGATGAAGCCCTTGATCACACCGAAGGGCAGAGGATTTCGAGTGTATTTCACACAGCAGGCATAGTTCAGCGGCCCATCTGACGTGACATAAAGCATCTTACTTACAGTCATAGTCATAAACCCACATAAAGTAGGTCCGTTTCTTACATAATCCCTATTAAAATGCATCAGAAAAATCAGCTGAATCCACAGCAATGCAAAAAAACAAACAAAAAAAACAAAGCAAAAATGCAGTAAGACCTCATTTGTATCCATAAGAAACTTACATGCTGCTGGAGTGTGAGGAAACAGGCTCAGAAGAATGCTGCTGATGAGAGTGATGCTGACCAGAGACATTATGAAACGCATTTCAGACAGAGATGTTTGCTATGGCAGTGCAGGGCCTTATATATTTGTGAGTGATAAGATCTGCATGTGTATTGTAGAATCACAAATCAGATACAGGCTCCAAAATGGGGACGGCAACCACGGAAAATGAGGACAGGAAAGCCAATAATGCCGATATTACATTGCTTACAAAGCAAGTCCCAACCACAGATGTGCAGAGTGATCTGAGACTTGGTATCTTGAGCAATTACGCATGTCCCATGTGAGAAGCTGCTGTGCAAATGCTAGTTTTTGAAATACATTTTACAGTATGATTGAATTTGTTGTGACTGATGATGCTAATTAACATCTTGTGAGTAATACAGAATATCTAGGGGGGAAAAAAACACATAGTTTATATTCTAATCTATTCTATTCTATTCTATTCTGTTCATTTTACATCCCCTTTATGGCTAACAATGAAATGCATGTTATCTCGTCATCTATTTTGAATCTTTTGTTCTTTGAGAGTATTTATTTTATCTGATGGTATTACATGATTACATGTATGATTTAGACAATTTGAAATTGAAGACATCAATTTGCGCCTTATCTTGAGCTACCAAATGTGTTTACAGGGGAAGTTGTTTATTATGCAATGTGAGGATTAGCTAACCTCTCCTTTACCATGACCCATTTAGTGGTGAGAATTTTCCCCTCTGAGCAAAAGAACAAATTAACATGCACAGCTTCCGTGACCTAGAAAACATCTCAATACGGGAATCTAAACATCAACGGGGAGAGTTAATGCAAAGATCATATATTTTCTTCATCTTGCTTGTATGTGTGCCTTTGAGTGTAACACACTATTAATTGTGAAATATATAGAGGTTTTGTCATGTGAATCTGCATTCTGTGAATCTTAATGCTGCATATCTGTGATACATTTGTGAGACATGGTATGTATAATTTTAGAAAACATCTCATGCAAGGTGCAAGCTGTCTGTTGTGAGCAAGTTATTTTTCTGTCGGCTGATAAATCATTTATCCTGTATATCCAGGAAATTGCAACCAGGCTTAATATCTAAGCAACCCTGTGGCTTTCAAGAGGTTTTTTTATTTTATTTATTTTTTTATCATACATTCCTGAACTGCACTCTCAACACCATGAAAACGTGATTTTCTTTGTGAGTATTCTTTATTTAGTGAGAAGTTTTCATGGATAGATGAGTAGACAGACTGACATGCATGGTTGAGTACAGTAGGTAGATAGATGGTTATGTATGTGGGTAGAAAGATGTGTGCGTTGTCAGATGGATCTGTAGAAAGATGAATGGATGGACTGATTTATGGACAGATGGATAGATAAATGTATTGATTAATATATGGACTCATAGATGACTAGTAGGATGGATGGATAGAAACACACATGCAGATAGATACAGATGGACAGATTGTTGGAAGGACAGACATACGGACAGACAGATGGATGGATAGATACACACATACATACAAACATACATACAGTCAAACCAAAATGTATTCAGACACCTTCAACATTTCTCACATTATCATAGTTTATTCGCTATAGTTTAGAAAATGGTAATAAAATATGACAGGAGTTATCAAAAATGGTTTTGGCTATCCTTCTGTTAGATTGTCTTACAAATTAATTAGGTTGAATAGCTGTCAGCTGTCTAATTTAAGTACAGAATTAGATGAAACCAATTTAGGTCAACCAATTAACAAGCAATGCTTAATTTTGTTCAGTCTGTGGTGTATAAAGATCGCATTAGCATTTAAAGAAAAAAAACACTTAAGCAAAACATACTGTAGTCTCATAGTCTCAAAGTGTCTGAATAATTTTTGGTCTCAAAGTTTTATCAATTTACCTGGTAGTCCACTATGTGAAGAATTTTTGGGTATAATATGTCACAGTTCACTTTATGTTGCTATCCTCACTTACATAAATGAACTAGTGTCCTGCACCCACTAGTATAAATATATAAAAATTATATCTGTTGTCTGAATAATTTTTGCTTTGACTAGATGATTAGGTTTGATGGATGGATGGATGGAAACACACATGCAGATACTGGATACAGATGGAAAAAATCGGAAGGACATAGAGACAGATGGATAGATACATACATAGCCTACATACATATAATTGGATGGATGGATGGATGGATGGATGGATGACTAATCGATTTGATAGATAATTGAATGGATGGATGGAAGCACACATGCAGATAGATGGATACAAATGGACAGATAATTTGATGGATAGATGTAGATGGATAACACATTATGTCATCATACAGATGTGGTGCTTATATGAAGGTAGATAATATTTAACATGACTATAAAAGCAATAACAGTTGTTCACTTATAGAAGGGATAAATGTGAATGAAGATGATGTGGATGTCCACTGAACATTGAGGTGTGCATTAGTGTGTAAACTGACGCTGAGTTAACAGCAGTCTGGCTCCATCTGTACGCACAGCACAGTTGAGTTAATCATTGATGCAACACCTTTACTCTCCCTCTCAATATCTCCACTTTTCTCTTTTTATTGAGACCTTTCTTTCTGTCTCTGTCTCCGCTCTCCCCCGCATTCTGCTCTGCAACACACGTGAATCATATTGTACGCCTGCTCTCGTCTGCCAGAGCGAGTGGGACTTTCTGCTCGTGCACTTCAATCTTTTCACATGTTTGCTCTCAGTCTGAATAATTACCGTACGTGGGTGGATGTAAGCTTCTCTCATTTTGATTCCTTCATAATGACCCAGTGGGAGGTTAACAAATTAATACCTCAAATGATGAATCTGGAGAGACGGAGAGAGGAGAAACCGA
The DNA here is from genome assembly GCF_965113295.1 of Leuciscus leuciscus. Lineage (NCBI taxonomy): Eukaryota > Metazoa > Chordata > Actinopteri > Cypriniformes > Leuciscidae > Leuciscus > Leuciscus leuciscus. The sequence continues at coordinate 35,360,449 of NC_138730.1, read as the reverse complement.
CAAAAGACATGTCAGGTCACCAGCTCTCTCATTCATTGCTCTCCGGTGATAAATATTTGATGCTGAGATTAAAATTCATGGGGTAAATGTTACACCTGGGTCCTCTGAAGCCTGAAGACAGATAGATCACCTGTCAAAGTGAGTACGCTCAGGCCAGGCCTCGCATACGTTGATTGGAAATGCTTGTGAAATCACAAGGTACAATAACTGGTTCGTATTTGACCTAGATTGACCTTGAGGTCAGAGGTGAGACAGTCATTTATCTTCGCTGTTTATTCAGAATATCTGACAATTTAAGAAAGGCAGATTCTGCATACTCTTTTTTTTTTTTTTTTTTTTTTTTTTAAACTGTCCTTATCATTTATTTGTTCTCTTTAGCAGTGAACCTAGAAAGATCTTACCCTGGTAATCCAGAGTTCTCGCGAGAGCACAAGTTGAATTTGCTCAGCGAGTTACTCTGGTGTCGAATAATGATGCTTTTTCTCTAAAAGAGGAACAGAAGACGGCGCTCGAATCGTTCCTTTGGAAGAAGGGCGTTTTTGCTTTTTTGCAGACCGGATATGGTAAGAGTCTAATCTACCAGTTAGCTCCGCTGGTAGCTAAGCGATAACTTGTTGTGATTGGTCGTAGTGTTATCCAATTGCGTGCAGTGAGATTTTCAAATGCATGCTTGGTGCCGCCCTTCGAGCTTGCCGATTTTCATTAGTCGACGCCAGACCATTAATCTTTTAGATTTAGGTCTGGATCTCTGAGACAAAAATTGTTGGGTGGTTCTTTAACTATGAGGCACTTAAATCACATTTTTTAAAGAAAAAATAAGTAACACTTAATTAAATGCAATAAATAAAAAGGTTTGTTTTGTTTAAAAAATATATATTGAAAGTCTTGGTCTGAGACTAAGTAATAAAATCCATGCATTTGACCAGTAGCAAAATTAATATATATATTTCTATATATATTATTTATAGAATATTATTTATCTATATATATCTATTTCATTTAGACTTTATATATATATATAAATGACCTTCGTATGGAAGGCCATTTCTGCCACATTAAAAAACAAACATGCTTTGGTGCTTTGGTGAATTCAAATTATGGCGCAAATGTAAATTATGAGATCCCATCATATGAGCTAAAGTGTCATAATTTCGACCTTTTTTTATCTTAGTAGGCCTAGCTAGTTCATAATTTCGATGATATCTCTTAATTATGACTTAAATATGTTTTACCATAGCACTTTATATGGACGCCCAATTCCACCCCATTGGGGATATAAAAAAAAAAAGTTTAACATTGACAAGTGTCCTAGCCGGCCATCTACAATTTTAAAAAGAAATCAGTCTAATAAAAGGCGTTTTCCTAATATCATTTTAAACTCCCTATACACTTGTTGTATTGAAGTAATTTGAAATGTCAATATTTCCCTTCAGGGGGCGCCAGAGGATATGAAGATGTATTTGTTTTTCCTTGTCTTGCTTTGAAGGATGAGGATATCGCTAAAACGATTGCTGTTGTTTTCAGAAAAAGTTCTGCATTCTGCTTACATGGATACCATTTGTTACAGGCTGAATAAAACTGTTTTAGTCATTTCCTGGTGGCATTTGTTCAGTTTTGTCATCTCATGAAAAACGAAAATGCTTTTAACATTAAAATCACCTCAAAGACTTTGGCCAAAAAACTGTCTGCTTAAGTAGGAGATTTGTCACAGAGGACAGACAGAGTGGACACAGAGCCATAAATATGAGAATAAATATCACAGCTGGCATAACGTTGTCAGTGACACTACATATACCTCCCCCCTGCTTTCAAATTTGGGCCACGCTCCAACTTTAAAGTAATCAAATATTTCTCATTCTAGGGGTGATTTTTGTAGTTTGTGATAAATTCTGTCCAATAAAGCCGGCTAGATGACAGCTATGAAGGATGTAAAGGACACCGAAAAGAATGAATGATTATTTAAGGCCCCGCTTCCTGCAAGGAAGGCCCCGTGCCAGAGACAGCACAGTTCTAACTCTATAAAAGTGTCAGTGTAAAAGTCTTTTGCAGTCCTGCATTTGCAATGATTAGGATTTCAAGACTGAAGAGTGAGCGAGTTTGTGTATCTAAAGCGGAACTGGACGGCCCTGTCCCAAATGGCGAACTTCTTGTTTGTGAGACCATGTGGTGTCCCATTTGTCATTTTAGGTTTCATAAGGGTGCTCGTGAGTTTCTGCCTACCTTTTGCAGCTGCTATGTTTCTTCAGTGTGCACTTTTGCTGATGTTGACGGATAGTTTGTGTTACAATGTCATAATCAACCAACTTTCCTCATTTCCTTTAATTATTAGAGTTTGATAATCCTTTTTAGGGTTAGAAAATGAAAGTCAATAGACCCTTTTCACTTTTTCCGGGTTTTTCAGAAGTTGTCATAGTTGGGTGAACTTCTATAGAGGTGAATGGAAACTACAGTTTGTGTTCCCATTTGCTCCAATTTATATGATTTTAAAAAAGAGGGAAAAATATCTGATGTATTGATAACATTGGTCAGAAGATTTCAAAATTTGCTGTCACTGCCTCAGCCGTTAACACTGCCTCAACACTCGTGCAGCAACATTAACCAGTTGCTGTTGATTGTAATTTAATGTCAAGGTATAAGTATAGTGTTATAATTGTACATTAATTTTTTTTGAAAATGTAAAAAACGTTGCTAGTTTTACAGTGTTAACTCTGAATCTCTTTAAACTCTGAAACTAATAATATTAGTGATTAGTAATAACTATGATTTCCATCATAGTCCGTGAAAAGGGCCCATTTGGGGTCCAATGTTTTTTTGGACCCCATTGACTTTCATTGAATGGACGGATTTTTTATTTCAAAATACAGGTTTTGGAACGACATGAGGGTGAGGAAATGATGACAGATTTGTAATTTGGTGTGTGCAACTATCACGTTAAATCTCATCATGACAAAAAATGAATCGCTTTGAATTTTAATGAAGGACATGCACCCGTCAACGCACACACACTTTTATGTGTTGCTGCTACTGAAGAGTTGTTTATGCAAACACTTTAGCGCTCTGTGCAGCATGCTAACATTTGCTCAACACTGTCCTCCTGTGCAACAGAAAACAAACAAGCACTGCTGGCCCAGAGGAGCACGGGCCAGAGCGCCACAATAAATCAAAGTGCCAGCTCTGACACACAAACGCAGTATCTGTAGGCAGAATGCATCTTGACAAGAGCCTTCTCAGCGCGGGTGCGCAGTTTCGGTGTCGGGAGCAGAGGAGTTACACAGATAACAGATGGATTTATGACAGGGCTTAGGCAGGGATTAGGGCACCTCAGACCTAGATGATTGCACAGCTTATCATGTCACCTTTAGCTTTATCACAGACATACGCTTCTGAGAAGACCGCCAGAGAGAAAGGGTTCTAAGCCATGTGGGGCGTGTTAGACAAAGAAAGAGGGAGAAATGCTACAGTATGTTAGCAATGGGACACTATAGGAAATACAGTATGAATTTGAAGTAAATGTGATTTCACCGCATGTTCCTGGATCAACATCTTTGTTGATCCTGGAACAACATTCCAATCAAACAATCAGATTTGAGGGACAAGTTTAGAGTTTATGTCAAGTTTAGGCTTTCAACCAAGGTTAGGTGCTTCTACATCAGTGTTGTTCTGATCTTAGGGATAAGTTATGGGTACGGTTAGCGTAAGAGGTAAGGATAGGGTTTTATGACAAAATTTGACAGGAATGTTGTTCCAGGATCACTAAAATATGTTGATCCAGGAACATGTCTTATTTGGCAAAATCACGATGACCTACACACTTTCAGGAAAGATTGCGTAACATTTTTAACGGTGGGAGGAGTGACAGAGGAGGAAGATGGTGCATCTGATGAATGGGGCATCTCGTCCAAAGAGCCAGAAAAATGAACAGTGGTTAGAAGATGGTCAGAGAGGCCAAGAAAATATGCGATTATGTATTAGCCTCCTCCAAATGTGTGTGTTGAGGTTAATGCCCTTCATTTTCACATCACTGGCGTGTCTCTGTGGGCAATTATGAAATACATAAATTAGATATGCGCCGGGAGGTCGTTTACATATTTCTTTGGCTATCTTTGTGTTTTATTACTCAATGCTCTCAGCATGCGTGTGAATGCGCTATAACTTTGTGTTGGTGTAGATTTATGACCGATTTACATTAACCCACAGAAACATTTCCCATGGACAGGATCGGATGTATTTTGTGGGCTTTTCCCACATTTTCTCATCTTGATTTTGGGGGAAAATATCTGCAGAATTTTGGTAAAAAGTGTTACATGCAGTGCTATGCTCTGAAAGCATAATTATAAATATAGTAAGGGATAATGTACAGTCAGCCGGTCAATTCTTTAAAAAAAAATAAACCAAAAAAGGGTGGCCAAGCCAGATTCACAAAAATTCTTAAAGTAAGGATTGCCTCCCCAGAAAAAGTTTTGTGAATTTGAGTTGTTTCAAATATTAAGCATTAAACATTAAGATTTTTTAAATGGTTTGAAAGAAGTATCTTATGCTCACAAATGTTGCGTTTATTTGGTGTAAAACAGTAAAAACAGTAAAATATTATTACAATATAAAATAACTGTTTTCTCTTTGAATGTATTTTAAAATGTAATTTTCTTCCTGTGTTGGCAAAGCTGAATTTTCAGCATCATTACTCCAGTCTTCACTGTCACATTAACTGCTGAATGGCTCCTGAAAATCCAGCTTTTTTAATCACAGGAATAAATTACATTTTAAAATATATTAAGAAATTATTTTCGCATGTTCACGCAAAACAACGTATGCTCTCGCGTCAACACAACAAGCATGTGTCGTGGTGCTCACGCGTTGGAGATTAATACTTTGTAAAGAAAGTGGTAAATCATGTTTTCCTTTTTTTTCCGCTTTTTTTTTAGCACAAACAAAGCATTTGCGTCACTTCATAAACTTGAGGTTTAACCACTGGAGTCACATGGATTACTTTAATGAGGTATAGCCTTTACTACCTTTCTTGGGCTTGAAAGTGGTAGTTGCGTTGGCTGTCAAAGGAGGGACAGAAAGCACTCAGATTTCATTAAAAAGATCTTCATTTGTGTTCTGAAGATGAACGAAAGACATGAGGGTGAGTAAATAATGATAGAGTTTTCATTTTTGGGTGAACTATCCCTTTAAGAATGTTATGTGAATCTGTCCTCAGGATCTTATGAGGTCCAGAAGAGGCATATTTCACGTTTAATGACCATCTGACTGTACATACTGCATTGTGTATATAAATGGACATTAAATATTGATTGATGATGAATTTATTATATTACAGTATGTGAACAGAAAGAAGACCTGGAGTGGAATAAATGGGTAGAACAGTTTAGAAGGTCAAATTCAGAATCAGAATCAGAATTTACAGTTCAGTCATCATTATACAAAAACCATAGAAGGTTGCAATCGGCCAGTCAAGTATGCTGTGTAAGAACCTAAAATATTTTATAAATTAACACAATGTACAGTGCAACTTTGTGATTGGCAGGCGTTTGAAATCGTTAGTTTTCTCTGGGCTCAGATTCCATGTGGGTTTGCCCATAGGGAGGGTATACCACATTACATTGACTTTTTCTCCTCCAGAATACATGCTGGAAACTACTGAGGGTCCTGTCACTCTGTGAGAGTCCATGGGTGTTTATCATTGTGTGTGTATGGCAAAGAAACAAAAAGTGCATGCAAAGTGAGAGACACACAGCAGGAATTCCACAGCTAACTGTCACTTCCTCCCCCCTTCTGCTCAGAGTGTGGGCGGCAACTCGAGATCTCTGTGTGTGTGTGTGTGTGTGTGTGTGTGTGTGTGTGTGTGTGTGTGTGTGTGTGTGTGTGTGTGTGTGTGTGTGTGTGTGTGTGTGTGTGTGTGTGTGTGTGTGTGTGTGTGTGTATGTGTATGTATTGCTTATGTATGCAGGAAAGACGTTTTGTTCGTGTATAAAAGACCATGACAGAATGTATATTCTTTGATGCCGCTCGATCATGTGTTTGTGTCACTGAAGCTGAGAGAAAGAGACAGTAAGACAGTCAGAGAGCCCTGTATAAATAGAGGATGTCTCTCTGGTGTGTTCGCAGGCTGAAGTGTTTATAGGCTATTTGAAAGCCAGCACATTAGAAAGCTGTGCCTGGTTGAATGTGACAAAAACACATTCGGGTTGTATTTCTTTGTAAAATCTAAAGAAAAATCTACAAATTGTATTTGTCTGAAAATGGACACATATTTATTTATTAATTCAGCACAAAAAAAGTAAATTGCCATAAAAGTTTTGTTTTTATCCCCATTCAATGGAATTTAATTATGAGTTTAAATCCAAGTGTGTGTGTGTGTGTGTGTGTGTGTGTGTGTGTGTGTGTGTGTGTGTGTGTATATATATATATATATATATATATATATGTATATATATATATATATACATATGAGAAATGCAAAAAAATAATAATAGTAAATGTATAAAGAAAGAAAGAAGAAAGCATATGCCTTCAAGAAAATGAAGCCTATGTTACGGACCATTGTTTCAAGCTAAATGAAAATACTATTTATTTATTTATTGATGGACAAAAAAGACTGATATATATATATATATATATACTACATAATTATTGTACATAATATTTTGACTATAAAAATTCATTAATTCATTTATTTCATTTTTGCCTGATGTTTGTCTTCATAGCAAAGTGGGCTTGTGCTAAACCTGCAGAACAGCAAACCCCTTCTGCACAGAGACAGGAAATGACATTAAGGTGGTGTAGTTGCCATGCAATCTGTCTGTTTGTCAATAGGTCATCCTCTGAATAAGCACCGACCCACAAACCATAAACCTTAATGATATGCTTTAGGGTACATGGATGGACTGTGCCTGATGCTGATTACCCCAAGATTACGCAGGGTTTGAATAGGGATTGTAATCTGCTCGTAACTCATGTTTGCTCAGCGCAGATGTGCAGCCATTGTCATGAATGATGACAACTCTAAGAGACCACCCTGTATTCAAGAGCGCATGACAATCATCTGAAATGAAATGAGAGATTACAGTGGATTAATGGTCTGGGAAACGTGTAAATGAGAGACTAAATTTCCCTCGTTGATAGTGTGTGCGTGCTCATGTGCTTTTGAGCACACTCAGAAACATGATAATTTCACTTCACATTTCAGGCCGAGGAGAAGAGCAGTCTAAATCTGCCGTGACATTCTCAATACAATAGAAACATAAAAAGGGTTTCACATCACATCAGGTGTCTGTATGTATGTGTGTGTGTGTTTGTGTAAAACTGTAATTGTGTTACATGTGAAATATATACTGTCGAAAATGTCTGTAAAAAATAATGAATAAAATAATATATTTAGAGAGCATTATGTTTAAAACAAGTGGGGAAATCTGCCACTTAAAAATATAATAAGAAAATTAAAAAAGATTTAAGTTTAAAATACTAAAACAATTTCTATTCATCTTGTCTTTTCTTAAAAAAATAAAATAAAATAAAATAAAAAAGCTAGTAGTGGAAAATTATTTAAAAATAATCTGTATCTCACAGAGTCACAAGTGTTAATTATTACATAGGTAAGTAGCAATTACTATTAATTATTAAATTGTTTTATTCATTGTATTTAAATGTATGTATGTATGTACAGTATGTCCAGGTATTCATATCTTGTGGTGTGACTAGTTAACATGCACAAATATTTTACATAGTCTCTCAATTTATTGTCATAAAAACTGCATGTATATATTCTTAAAAATATATTTAAAAAATAATTAGAAAAAAATATTTTAAAGTAGATTCAAAAATAATATGTTAAGTAGCGCTTAACATTGTTTGACCTGTCATGTCAACTTCACAGATGCACTTTGAGTACACCATACTTCCTAAAAAAAACATGAAAGATATTTTGTCAGGTAAATGTTTATCTATGAGTAGTTTTTTTTTTTTTTTTTTTTTTTGCAATACAGGGTTTGTAAAAGTACATTTATAATGCCTCTGTGTTTCCACGTCCGTTGTGTGTGTGTGTAACACATTTGAGTTTATTTTGGATCAGCACTGCTGTGGTTTGTGTGTTCCCCTCAGACCACATTCCAATTTTTCGACCGCTTGCCAGCTCTAGTCGAGATGGAAGTGGTTCTTGGTCTGAGTAGAAATACGGGGCTCAGACCAGGCCTGTGTTTGTGTGCATGTGTGTATGTTTTGGCTGAACACACAAACGTCTAGTGGCATCAGTGTTCGTTGTGCTTATAATTCAGCTCTATGACTGTGCGCTCTGGTCTGAGTGTTTGTGTGAGTGTGTGCCTGTGTTTGGGTCTCCATATGGAGATATTTACTCAGATGTCATGACACAACTGTGGAAAATTGGTTTGTAGATCTGAAAGCACAGATCCGTGCTGAGCCAAGCGCTGCCTCTCACAGGTACTCCCACGTCCTCCGAAGAGAACCGCAGGGGGGAGGCAGTTCTTTGTTACCCCCCTCCCTTCAGGAAGAGCTGGGACAGGGAGTGGGAGGACAGCTGAAAAACCCCTATTTTCCCCCTTTTGGTAGCGAGTAAAGCTTTAAGCACTCTGTCCAGAACAAAACCACCCCACAGTGATCCTTCTATCTGGCTCTTTCACTCTTTCTGACTCCGTAGGAGCCTTCATACAATGTGAGATCAAGGTATCAGACTAGGGTGCGGATTGAATTGGAAGTACACACTGGAAAACACACACTGACCCCTAGACCACATCTCCCCATTCGCAGATTACAAGCCCCTCTGTGGCCAGGGCATGCCATCAACATTATTAATGGCTGCTAAAATGTGGCTACCTCAAGGTCCTGAGCAGAATAAATATCATTCATCACAGGCACAACTCAAACAAGCTAGACAGATGAGTGTTAAAGTACATTCTTTTAGCCAGTGGGGATGAATGCACAGTGTGTGTATATTTGGAAGGGAGATGTGTAACGAGAGAGGAAAAGTGAAATGTTTGACTTAAAGAGTAAAGAGTGCAAACACACTGCCATGGAGAATATTTAGCATTCGAGAATATATGTTCCAAACAGCCTATCACTACCTGGTCTATTCGCCACTCAAGATCCTTAGAGGTCTATAACAACCCTAAATACGGCACTTTTTTCTCAAACTTTGATTCACTAAAGGGTGTCCAATTGTTTTGTACATCTGGAAGAGGCTAATTTAACTCTTATTTGACTCTCACCTGTATGTACACCAACATCTATTCAGTATGTGCATGGTTTTCAGCAAGTTGCTATATGTTCCTTGTTGAATGTTATAGCAACATTGTTTTTGTGATATTTGATTTTAAAATGCCTGTTCAAAGTCTTTAATAGACATTTGTACTTAAATATGATGTTTGAAACCAAATGTGATGCTTTCCAGGTGATGTATGCAACACGTGTGCATATTCTTTGTTAACAGACAAGGCAATGATAACATTAGCTAATTCAATATTTTGCTGCTAACATTTAGTGACTGCTATTTTAGCACTTTACAGTTCATTTTGTGTTTTTTGCACCATTACAAACAAGTACTGACACCTCAACTCTGTACTATAACATTAGCATAAGAGCTAACAGTGTGGCTAAGTTGCTATAGCAAAAATGCTAAGTATTTATTTAAACAGTTTCTTTTAATTTTTATTTGATTTTAATACCATGGTGCTTTGATATGCCATGATACTGAATTCATATACCATGGAATTTACTCTTCAAGGTGCTTTAAAGAATACCATGGTATTGCAGTCATGGTAGTGTCCATGTTTGTACTTGTTTGTAAGCGTACTTGCATTTGTGTGTGTGTGTGTGTGTGTGTGTGTGTGTGTGTGTGTGTGTGTTCTGTATGCACACAAAGTCATATTTTTGGTATATTGAGTAGTATATTTTAATCCATAAATTGCTATTTACTACTTTACCATTCATTTACAGTTTTGCGTGTTCTCTATGCTATACGAAAAAGTACTAGCACCTCATCTCTGTCCTATAATGTTAACATGGGATGTAACAGTTTGGGTTAGTTCACTTTAGCAAAAAATGCAAAGATTTTTTGGAAAGAAAGTTTTGAATCTAATACCATGGTACTTTAAAATATATACCATGATACTGTATTCTTGTAGTATGGTATTTACACTTTAAGGTGCTTTATTTAAAGAATACAATGATATTACAATCATATAGTGACCAAAATATGATTATGCTACTTGTTTGTAAGTGTACTGGAATACTGTGAAGGACAGAAATGTTAATGAAACAAAGCACATCCAAACCCATGTTTCAACAAAAGTGTGTCCCAGTACCTTGAGCAGGCAAAGAAAGTCTTTCACAGTGGACCGCTCACCCAAAATTGGACTAAAGAATTTTAATGGACTCCGGCAAATGGGAGCTAATTCGAGCGAAGTCGAGGTAAGGATAGGTGGAGTGAAACAAATGGACTGTAGAAAGAGTCATGTTTCAGAGAGGCACGCTGAGAAGGATAGACACTATGGCAATTAAATGGAAACCAAACTTTAAGAGAGCCAAAGGGAAAAAGCGTATGAGAAACAGTGGAATTTGGAGTCCAAGCAGAGGGAACTGCATTCCTTCAGTTAATTGCTGGTGGGGAATAAAGACGACGCAAGAAACATCAGTCAGACTTTGGAGTTAGAGATTTACAGTCAATCAAACTAAGTCCTGTGCTGTTTTCTTCTATAGGACTTTCAAGCTTGTGATCTTACAGTTCTGTCATAGCAGAGCTGCCTGTTTTTGTCATTTTGACTGCGGTTTATGTTATTTATTGCTAGTTGTTAGCCGTGTATAGCGATGCTGAGCAGTAATGGTTACTTCTCTTACAAAAGTATGGAAGGACAGGACTAATATCTAGCACAATATTGTATCAGGCATATTGTGATTAAGCAAAGTCGATACTAATATAAAATTATATATTGTTTAACTAAATAAATTAAAAACTAAAATCAGTCATTGTAAAACTACAAATAGACATCACAACATTATAATGTAAAATATTAAATTAAATAATACTATATATAGCCTACTGATATTTTTGTAAATTGAAATAATTTTATTCAGCAAGGATTTTACATTGTTACAAAAAAAATCTATTTAAAATAAAAAAATGGTATACTTTTGAACTTTCTATTCATCAAAGAATCCTGAAAAAATCCTCATCGTTTCCACAAAATATATAGCAGCACAACTGTTTTCAACATAATAATAATAAATGTTCCAAATCAGCATATTAGAATGATTTCTGATATTAAATTGAAATATTACTGTACTGTATTTTTGAAAAAATACTGTATTTTTATTAAATAAATGCAGCTTTGGTTAGCATAAGAGACTTCTTTCAAAAATATTTAAAAAATCTTACCGACCCCAAACTTTTGAACGGTATATATATATATATATATATATATATATATATTAATTTATCTTGTTGCTCTAATCACTCTTCCAATAAAATTAAACCTCAAATGTGTTCTGATTGGCTGTTGCTTTGTGCAGGATTTGCGCTTCAGTGAAGACTTACTTGAACTAGCTGCATTGCACGTAGTTTGAACAATGTGCTTTGGATGAACAATTTTGTTCCTGGTTGCAGGGGACACATGGGACAGAAGGGCTCTCCAGGGCTGTTGAGAGGTATTTTTAGAGGCTGGTCTTATCTGAACTCCCGGAGGCCTGAAACTCAGTTCTTCACCTTGCCAGGTCAGGCGCTGAAAAGGGAATCAGCGGGCATCATGGGAACCGACCGAGTGGTGGAGCCAAAGGGGTCGACGGGTGACCTCACGGTGCGGCTGGGCGGCCCGCTGACAGTCCGACAAGAACAAGACCACCAACAAGTCTATTTTCACCGGTACCTCTCACTCTTTCCTGCTGTCACACTGACTTACACACCAAATCACTTAAAAAAAACAAACATGAACACACACCTTCATCATCTTAAAAAATGGCTCTCCTTGTTGTGAACCCAAATAAACTTCAGTGTATTCTCCTAAAAAACACACACATATGCTCTCAATTTCACCCTAGATGAATGTATCACAGGTGTTTCTAAAGCTCACAGTAATACCAAAAATAATTTGCTTGTTTATCAGTAAGCATGCCAACACAATTACCGCACTAATTACTGCAGTCGGTGCGTAAAATATTACCAAGTGTGAGGCATGCCTCCTCTCACGCTGCAATATTCATACCATAATCATGTTATTACTGTAAACGTGGCTCACTTTACGACAGCGGTAATTAAAAACGACTCTGATCGCAAGTATCAGTGGCAGCTTAGCACTGCCGTACTGTCAGTAATTAACACCGCCGCCCCATCTCTCCCTTTCCTAATGAAATCGCTCAGACAGATCATAGATTTCTCATTCATCTCAGCACACCAGGCACAGGCAGCTCACCTCCACTGCTACTGAACCATGTTAAAACCAAGTACAATGGGGAAAAAAACTCTCTTTCTTTCTGCTTCCCTGTTTTTCTACAACAGAGAAATCGATAATTTAAGCTGCTAAAACTGAAGCTGTGTTTTGCCCATTATAGTGCCGCTTTCAGCTTGTTCTAGTAAAAGAAACCATGTAATGATAGAATGATATATGAAGGGTTTGCACAGTGTAGCTATTGTAATTTCTGGCAAATTAAAGCAGTGTCTTGGAAAGCCGAGTCTTTGCCATGTTACAAGCGCTGCTTTAAAAATCAATATGCCAAGAGGAACAGATGGGAGAAGGCATTGTGGACGGAATTCTTTACGCGATATTTACATATCTAACTAGGCGACTGACGCTCCAAGAACCAGTCAACTGCTGTCTCAAGACCTCAAGCCTCACGTCTGATGATTTATTAGGCTTCTGGCACTGGTGAAACTCGCTACCTGGCTGCCTTCTGCCCTTCTCTGCGGGTGTGTGTGTGTGTGTGTGTGTGTGTGTGTGTGTGTCAGTTTGTTACTTGGCATGTGTGTCTGAATTTGTGTTCATTTCCATATGTCTGTGTTTGCTTGTCTGGGTTCCTGTGTGTTAGCACATATGTCTGTGTAGGTTTTTTGCCATTTTTATAGGTGTGGTTCTAGCCTTTTTGTATGTTTGCATGGACACTGAAGCATTTTTATAATGATAATAAAAATAATAGTGTTGGGGAAAGTTGCTTCTAAAAATATTGCGTTTCAATATTTGCGTTACTCCCTAAAAAAGTAACTAATTGCATTACTCAAGTTACTTTTTATGAAAAGTAATTTTACAGTATGTTACTTTTGCATTACTTTGCTCACCTGGGCTGGACTTGGGAAATGGGAAATCAAAGTAACTTACAGTATTTGAAAAAGTGACTAAGATATTTTGTTGTAAATTTAAAAGTAATGTGTTAGTTTACTTGTTACTTGAAAAAAGTAATCTGATTATGCAACTTGCATTACTTGTAATGTGTCATCCCCAATACTCCTACTAGCCTACTACTAATATTTAATTTATTAAATAATAATTATTAAATAATTAATAATAATAATTCCAACAATACCAATAGTTATTTTTCTTATCCTCCTCATTCTTCTTCTTCTTCTTCTTCTTAATAAATGTGAACATTCTATATAGTGTACAACTTTAGAGCCATACAAGGCGTACAAAAGTTTATGTATCATTTGATGGTCTTACAATATTGAATTCAGAGAATGAATATGTTGGTTTTATCTTATTTATTATCAGTTTGATCAATTGAATGTGCTTAATGCTATCACATTTATTTAACACAGTTAACGTGTTTACCTAATTTGACTTATGATGTTTCATTCTTTATGTGATTTTTAAAGACAAGTTAGAACAATTCTGAAAGGACACACACATCGGTAAATGAGTAAAACAGCTTAATGAGTGCAATAAGTTAATGTAACGCTGTATTTGTGTTTCACTTATATTTCATACTTTGTTGAAGTTTTATTTTAATGAATTTAATCCATATATAGAGACTAAGTGATTTCACTTTTATTACTCCCATCTGGATTTCATTTATACAAACTTTTGTCTTTTAAAGGGGCCTTTCTCAAAGTTTATTTCTTTTGAGTAATAAATGAGAGTCCCACTATATTGTGTCTTAGTATTGACATTTTTGAACTTGTTATGGACAAGGATTTATACTTTTTAAAAGTTGTACATGTCAAAGCAGTAACCGTGGTGTTGTCAATATGTTGACAGTGTACGTTTCGGTCTCTTCAAAATCAGTTATTTTTCCATGGCAGTATGTAGGCCTATGTGCAAAACTTACATTTACACGTTTATTCCTTTTGTGTGCTTATAATTAAGTATATTTATCTAAACGTGACTTTGTTAGGACTCAGCAGCCCGTTTTAAACAACAAAAGTTCTCGCTGTCTTCCTGCCTCTCTGCCAGCACCTGCTGCCGCTTTGAGTCTCTGTTTATGTCAAACTTTACCTCTCAGCGCCATCGAGCGTGGAGCTGACTCCGAGACAAATGGCAGAGGACATTTAAACAAAGCAATATAATGCTCCACTGAAATAATTCAAGGTTAGAGTTACAAACAGTCATGGCAGTTAACTTAGTGAAATGACAAAAGGCAGATTGCAGTCTTGCATGACAGATCAGATGTCTCGGTCTTTGAGCAATGGTACACCTAAGTCACAAAGGTAGAAGTTATGGAGCTTTCTGGAGTATTTGAATATTGTAATGTGTTTTACAGTCATAGATGACTCTCTCTTTCCCTTTCGTTCCTCGTTCATCCTGAGTTTTTGCTCCGTACAGTTGTGACAGCTGCCTGGTGCGATGGGACCGACAGTGATGCCTTCACCATTCTCTATTTTTTTTTTTAAGTGCTCTAGGACGCCCCGCACCATTACACAGTCAATCCGTCTTCACCAAACAGCCACTCCGCCACATCTGAAGCCTGCTGCGGGGTTGTGGCTGGCACTAGGCTGTTATTTAAAACTCTTAAGAGAAGAAGAATTAGCAAATAGAAGCCATGCTACTGCAAACGTTGAGGCCGTGTGGCACTTAGCCTGCACCATTGTGGGATGTTTGCCAATGGAGGTCTGGAGAAATAGAGTCACGGTGTGTAACTGTTTTCTTCGTTATAAAGGTGGTCACACTTCAGGATTGTTGATTTCTGTAGTATGTTTGCACTCTCCAATGCTTTGAAGTAGTGATATAACAATAATGCATAGCTTAATATATGGCCATTTTGAGATTATCAGATCAGCAGACAAACCACGTTCACTTGGCGTAAATATAATTGTGTACAATTTACTCAATTTCTTTTTCAGATAGTTTTTTTTATTTTATTTTTATCAAGTTTGTGTACATCTCATTTGCTGATTGAATTGTATTATTAGATTAGATTAGATTCAACTTTATTGTCATTACACAAGTACAGGTACAAGGCAACGAAATGCAGTTTGAATTGTATTATGTATATACTAGAGGAAATGAGATTGCCTTTTAAATTCCTGAATTTGAATTGAGGTAGCAAACAGGGTTTTAATGAAAGGAAGCATAATTAAAATTGAATTGTAAAATAAAATGAAAGTATAATTTTTTACTAAAAAAGCAATATGTCAATACTTTGAATGTTGGCTTGACAAAGCTTTGTTTAAAAGTTTTGAGGATGGATGAATGGATAGATAGACAGATAGATAGGTAGATTAGATATTAGATGATACATTTCATTCAATTTAATACATAAAATTTGGTGGAAGATTTAATTTCCTAGTATGCATTTACTGTTAAATTTCTGCTTCTGCTTTCTAGATATCGACATCGACCATTGGAAAACCCCAGATACTTCGACCATTACTGTGAAACCAGGGAAAATAAGTACACATGTGGGACCTGCTCTTTAAAACAGATTCAACAAATAGCAGTAGAGATTATGTATGTCATTTACTGTGCAAGTAACATTTACATAAAAACTGTCTAAACACCATTCGAGTGTCTGATACATTGATTGTTGGGTATCTGTCGCTGTAGTTGGGAAAACATCAGGGACTCTCCATTGCTGATGATTAGGAGCTCTTACGCTATCCATTGATTTCTCCTCTACCCTGGGATGAGCGGTTGAGAACACAGAGCAGAGCTGATAGCTTTGTGTTTGATTTTCAGAGTCTGAAATCCATTCACATACTCGAGGGGGAACAGGACTCTATCTCAAACAAAAAGGTCTTTGGGAAAATCATGTATAGAGACAGAGAAAGAGTGAGTCATTCCTCATCTTTATCAGAAGGAGAAAGAGGATTTTATGCAAAAACCTCGGCAAGGTCTTTTTGGATTTACTGAAAGACAGGCACGTTCTAACAAAGAAACTTCTCTCCTCATTTGGTTCCTCTGAAAGGCTATAGAAACATCTAGTAAGGGTACATCTTTATTGGAGACAGAAAACCAATCAATCTCTTATATTATTGGACTCGGTCACATCTCAATCGAGCTGAGGGTGAAATAACTGTCTGTAAAATAACAGCCAAAAGCTCTTCTTCAGTTCCTTTGTTTCTGTATCACAAACACCCACACGCTTCTTCAGACTGCTGAGACCGTCCTTTTAGTCCGGCCTGCCTGCATTCATCCCCTCTACTACGTTTTAACCAATCCATCACACGTTCAATGTTTGCATGTGCACAGGATGTACGCATTAGAGCGGAGTTCTTTCGGATATGAGTGTACGTTGTTTGGAAGGTTCTGAGAGAGGCCAGAACGTGGGGCGTACAGAAAGTAGAAGAGGGTTGTCTTGCTCAAAGTTGGCAATTACAGACTGCACAGTGTCCCTTGGGGGTCCCGGGTGCACTCGGTCTGGAGGCCTGCGTTAGCGTTGCACAATACAGATGTGTGGGCAGATGCCATCTGGGGCTCGGAGAACAAAACCGAGTGTGGGGGCGCCGTTCAGGGAATTCAATCAGGACTGGAGACCCGAGAATCCAGAAAGAGAATAGAAAATGATCTGACGGTAATCAATCAAAAAAAACTGTGACACAAATGACCAAACACAACGGCCCAGAGCAAAGCCTCGCAGAAACACACCCCTGCCTGTGGCGACTCCCCGCCCACTGGCCATAACGCGATCAATAGGCCTTCACCGATATAAACTGCAGCGATTGGTCGAGACCTCTAAAAACGAACCGCCTCCTCCTTGGCTAATTGGGCCTTTATGATTGCGCAGTCTTTCGTGCAGATTGAGAAAATAAAACGCCATTCTTTTCGTCAAACTGAGTGACAATCGATGTTGGGCACCCATCTAGGAACGCCAGATGCTCCGCCCGACTTCATTATGCTGGCCGAGATGGTTTCGCCGGAGCAACGGCATCGCCACAAAGCGTTTCGATCGTGGCCCTAGAGACAAAGTCCCGGACGTCACCTGCTCCTCAGCCTAATGCTATTAAAAACGAGAGATCCCAGAGAGGCCCCAAACGCATATGGAAAAGAACAAAAACGTAGCTTCTCTGGCCTATACATAAACAGGAAACGCTAGCTGTGGTCAGACGAATCTTGAATTTTAAAGTCTGAGAAGGCGGTGGAACAAATTTCAAGCCTTGACCGAATCTGCAGAGACCAACTTTCAAAAAACAGCTGAAGACACACCCTTTACTGGGAGCACTTCACTAGAAATGCATTGTTTTAAACAATATGACACTTTCCATGAATGGGTACAAAATGGGGCCTGAAACGGAAAACAAATTTTCACTGAAGGAGTTGCCTCCTGAAAATGTTTATCACCCCCACGCCGCCCCCCCCCCCCCCCCTTAAATTAAATGAGCATTTTTTTCTATTCATTTTCTAATTATAATTGTCTAGCAATAAACATTAAATTGATATAAAAAACAAATAACTAAAATGTATTACATTACAAAACTACACCAGAATGGGTGAAAAGGTTGCAAATGCAGCATACATTGAGGTTTATCAAACCTATCTGATAGATATAACTAAAATAACAAAAACAAACATGGGATTTGTTTTTAATGCTTTCAAAAAAGGGTCATGTGACATCAAAGTGTCCCTGGTTTTTCCACATTTTGTAAGTCACTGTGGATATTACAAAGCTTTACATGCTTATTTATTTAAGCAAACACACTGATATCTCACTTTATTCCAGCCATCTAAATTTATCTTATAGTGACAGAATAATAAAGTGCTACTACAACTGTTAATGTTAAAGTATAAACAGTGCCCACTGCCTTGTCTCTTTCAGATCCATCAGCCTCGAGGGCGATCCTCAATAACTGGAGTCAGTACTCTCCTTTTCAGCCCATCCATATGCAAACACACTGTTGTCAAAGTTGTCAGCACACAGTCAGCCCCGACACCCGTTACAGGATGTAGATTGGCTCATCAGGTGGGCGCATATAGTAAGACAGTGCAAAGCGTGAAGCGAAATCGACGCATCTGCTGCTATTGATGGAACTACGATAGAAAAGACGCAACTCTGGCTGTGGGCGCCATGAAATGCTTGATTGACAGGGGCTGGAGAGGTCGTAGAGTGTAGGCGTCCAGTTGATAAAGGCATAAAGGGTCTCACACTAACATTTAATAACTTTTAGTCTTTGAGTCGGGTCTTTTAAAGATGCGGTTCACAAAATCGGGCTGAACAATTCGTACAAGAATCGGACTTCTTTTTCGGACACGATAAACACAATTATTTATAGAATTTTATCGAAAAATTAAAGAGAGATAACGTGTCTACGTGTGGTTTTATTGTAATGCCATGCCGGCATGCAAATTATGCAATTATCTCCCAATACTAACCGACTGATTTGCGATAATGAGTCTTTCTACTGAGACTGTAGCACTGAATCACTGCAGTTTAAAATGGTCTGGTTTACGTTTTGAAGCATCTTCCCACTCATAGTTTTAGAATTGTTTGTAATAATTACTGGAGAATTCTAGCTGTTTCCCCTGAATAAATTGCCTGTTAGTAATGTTAGTAATGAAGTATTTATACACGAACTAGCACGTTTAGAAACTGGCTTATGTCTGAGTGTTGTGGATTAGAGGAATACATTGCAAACACTAGACGGCGCACTTGCTCTTCCCACAATAGAGCTGGTAAACTTAACTTTAATGCCTTGCGCGTTCCATACAGTCTTTTGTATGACGTATACAGATATAATAATCATGATCAGGACATTTCCCATATATTGTGGACCAAGTTCTATATGTAAAGAAGAGATTTAACAACAGCATCTCTCTTTCTTTCTCTCGCGTTCTCTTTCACGCGCACACTGCATTATATCTCTCTAACACGCGCGAGCTTAGTTTTTTTTTTTTTTTTTATGAAACGCAAAAGATTAAAATAAGAAAGACTTTTTATACTTCTCCAATTCTCCAATTATCATATACCTGGAAAATGGGCTGGCTATTTCCCCGAATGGACAGACTGTTGACTTTTTGTGTCTCGCTGTGACAGGCAGGTCAGGCAGTAAAGATCCGCCCCTCGGCGGTGTTCAGCAGTGCATCACTCTCAAACGCTAATTCCACCGGGACAGACGCAACTTCGGTCCGCACGCGGAGCGGAGGAGACGCACACGAAATGACACCAATGGCTTCGCTTGTGTTCACAGCGACTTTTGCGCTAATAATCTGGATACCGACTTTCACATTAACCGCACGGGTCTACCCTCCTAATGAAGGTAAGGATTTACCAAACCAAAGGAAAATCTTTCCAAGAGTTATTTTTTTGTTGTTGTTTGGGTAAAGACTTGGGACGGTATAGAGTGGCACACTGCTACGACTGACGTTTATTTATTTATTTACCATTTGTATTTTTTTTATTTCGAGACTTTATCCCGTCAGCGAAAAGGATTTATAGAATTTTTCTCCGAAAGTCCCTTTGGGGATCTCCAAGTGTCTGTGGTTCCCAAATCCGCAGATCCTATGGACGACTGTGCCGTTTATTTCATCAAACGAAGTTTAAACTCGGACTCTATTGGGAGGAAACACTGTCTTCTAATTTTGTTGGAATTATTTTTTTATCTTATCTTATTTATTTATTTATTTGTATTTCAAGAAATGTGCTTGGATGACCAGAAAGGAAATGTAGGCTAGCATATTCGAATAATTTGATGGAAACTTGCACGACTCCTTTATTATTTTAATTTATTTGGAGTGTTTTCAGAAGCGAAATGTACGAAATTCGTCCACCATAACCAGCAGAGACACGCACGAAACAAATGAATAAAGCATTTCAGTATAATATAGACTTTAGTCTCTGTTAAACTCGCGTAAATATCTCATTACACTGTACGCTTTTAATTTAGGGAATGCTAGGGCTTTGTTTTGGTGTATGAAGGCTATAGGCTACACACAAATAGACAAATTCTGAAACCCTAAAAATAAAATAAAATTACTTCTTGTAAACATAAACCTTTTATATCTTCATTGCACATTCACTGTTCACTGATTATGCTCTTCTCTCAAAGGACCGGATTTTGTTTGGACAATAGCCAAATTGGAACACTGATTAAAACAATAGCCTACTTAATCATGCCACAATCAAACTTTATAAAATACTTATTTTGGCCAAATATGTTATTTAACCATATCCAATACATTTCCTTAATAAGCATAAATCAGTGTACTTTGAGGAAATGGAGAGAGTAATAACTTTGTACAGTTGGGAACAAAAGGGTAGCAAAAGAAAGAAGTTGTGACTTAAGAGACAGTTTGGTCAAGTCATAAGGAGGTTGATGATCCATCTTCAGTGACTCACGGCATTTTGTCTTTCCGCAGTGACGCTGCTGGACTCGAGAACTGTGCAAGGAGAACTGAAATGGGTTGCGAGTCCGACGGAAGGAGGGGTGAGTCTACAGAGGACAGACAGTGTTGTTTTTACTTTTGTATGTGTGTGGAAAAATCTCTATTGACAACTCTTGAAGGTGCTGATCGTCTTGGAAACTATATTTGCACATGAAAAGCAGACTAGAGAATTTAAAGAACCTTTTTTGAGCACAGCGGAATTGCTGCTCCACACTGTACATAAAACAAGAAGGTTTAACTAAGGCCTCATGCTATGCTAAAAGCACACCAAAATTTATGGAAAACGGCTTAAGATGCATCACACTGTATGCAATCGGTATTTTCTGCATTAGTGCATAGATGAAACACAGAAGACTAATGAGATCTACACAAACATCCATAATTATAAATCCTGACAGATGAAATGGCTTTGTTCTTATAATTTGATGTTTCATACAGACTGAGAAACGACTTGAGTTTAAGTGCTTGTGCTCAGGATAATTCATCTAGAAATTTTATGCTTTGTAATTATGATGTTCATTTCTTTACATTATTTATGGGCTGGCATCTTAAAACTTAAAATTTCTTGGTGCACTATATTTTGCATGTACAACAATAAAGCTAGACTTTTTGACTTACTAAAATGAGTACAAATAAGATAATTGAAATACAGTATGAAGGCTATGTGCTGATGGTTAACATTCTGAGATTTAAATATTTAGTTTATACATTTTTCAAATTTTTATATTTATTTAAAAAAAAGTATACATTTTTTTTGCCCACACTTTACATTAATATTTGTACTTAATTATAATTATTATGCAGTCAGTAACTGCATGTATAAGTTTAAGCACATTATATACACATTATTATTGTGAGTGTTGTGATTTAATTAGTACAACATAGCCTAGTTGTTTTTTTTTTTAAACACTACAACTGCATAAAATAATACATTACATTAACAAAAACATGTACTCATTTAAAAAATGTTTTTATTGAAATATTGAAATCAATCTACTCAAGTATAAGTGAAGTTATTTATCTGTGATTTGATTGATTAATTAAGCCACAATTAGTCTGTCTTATTCTCTCCGTACACACTTTAGTTGGTTTCAGGTTTAATGGTGAACTTGGCATTTGAGGATATGTGGTTCCCCCCACCCTCTACTGCTTTATCTCATCCACCCGTTTGATTGACAGGGTCCCGACAGAACCCCCTCCCTCATGCAAACGGGCCGAATGTACAGCTTTATCGGTGTGACAGCTGGGATTTCTACACTTACGACTTACAAAGAGTAAAAAAGCGAGAAGAAAAGACAGCGTCATAGATCGTGACAGGCCTTTTCAAAACTCTCCTTCATTGCATACATCTCATTTGAAATTCTCACCAGCAGGAAGCATCAAACTCTATGCCCCATGGTATTACAATGGCTTAATATGGGATTAATGGTGACCAGGAAGTCAGGGCGTTCTTGTAAATGTTGCTGGGTACTGCATTTGTTTGGTAGATGTGCAAGGGTGTTGGTAATGCTGTATTATTATTGAAAACCATACTTTCACCTTAGTGTTAAGAAATTCACAGCAATCAATCATTTGACATATCGCCTTATCTATCTCCCAAAAACAACTGTTTTTGAAGCCTTTGATAGGCTTAAACGGCACTTTCAGTTCTGATACACAGAAATTGAGCTAAACAATGCTTCAAAGAATCATATTATCTCAATTATGTTAATTATTTTGCAATCTCCAATAAAATCTTTGTATGGCCAATGAGTTTGTATGCAAAGAAGTGTAAAGTTTGAGTATTAAAACCGCTTGTCTTAAAGGCATGGTTCACCCATATACGTAAATTCTGTCATCATTTACTCGAAAAGACATATTTGGGAAATTTGTCCACACTGTCAAAATTCAGTGGGGTTCCAGTGCTGTTTTGGACCCAAATGAATTTCCTTGTATGGACAACAACAGTTTAATTATTCTTCAGAATTTCTTCTGCTTTTTGCAACAGAAAGAAAGTCACACAGGTTTGAGTAAATTATGACAGAATTTTCATTTTTGGGTAAACCACCCCTACTATTCACAAAACAGTGCACAGAATCTGGCAGATGTGTGATTTAAATTCGCATTATCATATCGTAATCAATGAAATCATTGCATCATTGCAGCTGTTGGTCTGTGGTAAATCTCCAGCTCTGGGCCTGGAATTGTGTGCACCTGCTGTGACAAAAGTCTCCCTAGTAGAATCTCTATAGGCCTACTTACCTCTCTGTCTTTCCCTCCGTCTCTCTCACAGTGGGAAGAGGTGAGCATCATGGATGAGAAGAATATACCAATCAGGACATACCAGGTATGCAACGTAATGGAACCCAACCAGAACAACTGGCTCCGAACAGACTGGATCCCCCGTGGCGGAGCTCAGCGCGTCTACATCGAGATCAAATTCACCCTGCGTGACTGCAACAGCCTGCCAGGAGTCATGGGAACTTGCAAGGAGACCTTTAACCTCTACTACTATGAGTCCAACAATGACAAAGAGCGGTACATCCGAGAGAACCAGTTCACCAAAATCGACACCATCGCGGCCGATGAGAGCTTCACGCAGGTGGACATAGGAGACCGCATCATGAAGCTGAACACGGAAGTGCGGGATGTAGGAATTTTGACTCGGAAGGGCTTCTACTTGGCCTTCCAAGACGTGGGGGCCTGCATCGCCCTGGTATCCGTACGGATCTTCTATAAGAAATGCCCCCTCACTGTACGCAACCTGGCCCAGTTTCCAGACACCACCACCGGTGCGGACACCTCATCACTAGTGGAGGTACGCGGATCTTGTGTGGACAATTCAGAGGAACGTGAGGTCCCTAAAATGTACTGCGGAGCAGATGGAGAATGGCTGGTGCCTATTGGAAACTGTTTGTGTAACCCTGGCTATGAGGAACACGGGGGAACATGCCAAGGTAAGAGCTCGGATAACTCCCTCGTTCGAGTTTTTCCAACAGAGCGTTTCACCAGGTTCTGTTATGACTCGAGATTTATGCACCTCCCACATGGAAAGTAAAAAAAAATACCCTGATCGCCCAGCAGCAATATATTCCATAATTTAAGATGAGATCATTATAAGTGAGGCTGACCCGGATGCACTTTTCCCCTCTCAGGGATGAGAGAGTTTACTCAGATGTATACAGCTGGGTATTCGGCAGATCACTGTGGATTAAGCGAGTGTTGTTGTTCGAGAGGTCTGGTTATGATTATGAATCGCCCTGTTTGATATCAAAACACCTCCCAGTGGATTTGCGCATGAGAAAAGTTGGCGCTAATTATTTTGTTGGAGCAACAGCCGTGTGGTTTATGTGCAGAATCCGCTTAATTAGATCATGGGCGAATGCTCTCGTAGCCTTTTCACTCTCGTTCTCGTCTTGCTATCTCTCAAGAGCATGTCTGGTGGTTTTCGGTTCACATTAAAGCAAAAAGATGCGATTGGCAAAACACTGAAAGAACAAAACAGATAAAAGAAGAAAAGGAGAGGATCAGATAGATTGCTTCTGTCACCAGAGGGTCGTTTCTCTTTCTCCATGCTGGCTTTGATTCCCAGTGTCCGTAGTCAGGCCATACGGCACTGAAAAAGCCATGATATACTGTTTGGGGTAATGCTGAGGTCAGTGCAAGCAAAAAGGAAGAGCCAGAGGACATGTAGACAGTTTGAGCACGCCCTTTCTTTCTTTTCCGTCTGGTCCAGGAGAGGGTCGTCGCTTGAGCGGGGTGATAAACGGCCGACTGGCCAGTCTAACGGCCTTTATTTATGAGCGCTATCTCAGCGGGCTAATTGCATGACAAATACGGGCTGTAATTTAGGGCTCTTGCGGGCTCAAGGGGGGTGGTCGGCATTCACCGCGGGCGATCTCTCTCTCAGTGGATGTGCTTGTGTGGGTGGTTGAAGGGGTACACTGGGAAAGGCCATTCTCAGGGATCTGGCCATTTTTCTTGGCCACTCTTTTATTAGCAGAGCTCGCTGGCTGGCAGTGGCCGGGTTCCCCACTCGCTCCTTAGCTTTCCGTCTCTCTCCCTCTGCTCTCTTTTGCCGTTCAGATATGTTGAAATGAAGGAAAGAGGCTGTAATTTACCAAGAGCAGAACGGAGTTTCCACACAGACATTCTGTGAAACGTTTTACTTAAATCACTTCAGGGCTTACGTTGATGATTTCATTACTCTGAGATATTTGGAAGAGAGCAATTTTGATATTTCTGTTGTTTGGAGTCTGCAAAAGTTTTTAGATTTAATTTCCCAACTTACAAAAAAACACACACACAAAAAACACTTCAAGTCATAAAAGCTGTATTGGATCATTTTGGCCACTTGTTTGCACAGTGCTGAACTGTAAGGATGGCCTGCTGGCCCAGAGTTTTAGGTCAGTTGAACAAAACCATCACTTGCTCTTTCAGGACGGTTAGGGTTAGTGCTGCAGCCGGTGCTGAGTCACCAATGTAACATTTATCGATCTTATTCGTAATTTTTTATAAATTGCAAACTATGTTTGGTTTTCTGTGACTTACTGTATTGTCTATTGTTGTTGCATGTTCTGCTGATCTGATTGTCATCAAAAACACTAGTAGCTGGCAAACATAGAGGTTGAATTTGCAAAAATGACTTGACAGTTTTGAAAGCACAACTAAGAAATTTTGTAAAGAAAGCTTTGCACTTAATGAAAAAAAAAATCTATATATTTCTAGAAAATATAAAAAAATTCAGTGCCAAAAATAAAATTGATGATTCAACTACGGACCAAAAAAAACAACAACAACTTATTGTTGAGCATTGGTGCATAAATATATTTGTTGTTAAAAAAAAAAAAAAAGATATCGACCAATGCAAAAAGTTGACCAATAAAAACTAATCACAATTCATATTTAGTATTTTGAAATATTAAATATTCCAATTTCCGGCTTTTATAAATATCCAGTGCCTTCTTTACATATCCTTTGACCATCTTCTTTATATCTGTGTTATTTAAGCATGAGCCTGTCATCAATGTCTGATTAAGCCATCACACGCTGTCTTCAGCAAGGCAACAGGCAGTTGTTTCCTCATTGAAGAGGGTTCAAAAGGTGGCTTTCTATCCCAGCATGCAGATGCAAGTCACTGTCTGTTTAATAAGTCTGTGTGTGCAGCCCAGGCCAGGGGAGGGATGCAGAGGTTCACCTTCAATGTGAGGGCTTAGGCGAGGGCGAGAACTTTCTCAATGGGGCGTCCCAAGAACCTTGTGAAAAAAGCCCATTGAGGATGGGGATACAAGCCCTGTACCCCAGAATGCCTCAATGGGAGCCTCTCCCCAATTGTTGGGATGTCGTGATCGGGGATGGGGGTGAGAGGGGAGGAATACTAGACAGGGTCAGGGGTGACCCCTGGCTTTATCCTCCTCTCCTCCCCAAGAGACGGGGGTCATGGCCGAGATTGATTAAGACGTCAAAATTTTGACAGCTGCAGCCTAGATGGACAGGTCCAAGAACAGAGGAGCGAGAGATGGCCACAAAACAGCCGTCGTTCGGTTGGTGAATGGAGCGGAGACTTGGCCAGAGGATTTGGTGTCTTTTCTTCTTTTTAAGAGTTTGCTGTTTTCTCACTGCTCATCTGCTGTGTTGTGTAGGAGGTGAGGATAGAGAGGAAATCTCTGCTTGTTAGTGGGCGTCCGGCGAGCTGGAGACGTGTAAAAGCCCGCTGAGATGCTAGGCTGCAATTAAGAATGACAGCCCACTCTCAGCTTTTCACTACACTGTAAACGTACACGTAGTTTAGTGAAACAGCACGACGACATGGAGAAAAATCCAACCAACACTAGTGAGTTTTCAGCTCTTTTGACAAATATGCCTCTTCAAAAAATGTGCCACAGTATTTCTAAAAATGTACCCCCATGATAGTGTCTCTTAGAAAAGAAGTACTGGTACTGTTACCATGAAACATGTCCAAACAAGCATGGCAGTACCATGGTACAGACCATGGTAGAGAAATTCATGCACCATACTATTTAAATAGTACATCAAGATATTTCAAAAGATAATGGTATTACTATAGTGCATTTCCAAAAAACATGATAGTACTATGATACTTCTGTAACATTTACAAAAAAAGTATTTAAAAAATACCATGGGATTTTAGATATGTAGCATAGAGTACCATAGAATTCTTGAAAGTACCATAGTACATGGATTTCAGCATCATGGTATATTTCAAAGCCATGATACCATATTGGTATCATAGTACCACCACAGTAGGAGGTGATATAAATGTAAAAAAAAAAAAAAAACCTTGGTAGTGCCATGGTACTGTTTGGTAGTTTGTTGTGACACCTTGTCTAAAAATTATATTTGTGCCATGGTTCCTTTTTGTCAGTGATACTATGGTATTTTAAATGTACCATGCAAGTACCATAGAATATATCAAAGTACCATTTGTTACATCACTCAACCATTGTGCCACCGCATTATTTTTTTAATGGGTGCTAATGTAAAACAGCTCACGCATATTTAAGTAATTAGAAAGGATGAAGGGTTTGAAAACTAGAGCATGATGGGAAGGTGTGATAATTTGAAACCATGCTCTTTGAATCAGAACAGACAGCAGTTTGTGTAACTGGAAGGAAAACGATGCTTGACAAGACATTATTTATGTATGTGAGCTGAGATAAACTCTCAAGAGAACACCGTTTGTATCGACTTCACAATGCAAAAGTACATTTTAGCTTTAATCACACATTAAGCAAATTGGCGTACTTGAGGAGAGGTATTGATACGGTTTTCTCATGTGTTATTGTTGAGACGCAGCTTTTTTTTCCTTGTGTAAACTTTGCACCTTAGCACCTGTATGCGGCTGTGTATGCCTAATTAGAAAAAGCTTGCATGTGTATCTCTTCGCTGTCATAATTATGAGCAGGTGTATGAGACTCATCATCCTCAGCTGTGAGTCGTTTTTTGCTCTTTTCTTTGTTAAACAATAGCCGCCGCCTGCCAAAATGCTCCTACGTATGAATATTCATCACTTCCTTTTTGCTTTTGATGGCAAGCACATATGTTGATTCCTGTCACGATCCTCCTCAGTTCTCCCCTATGAGCCCCTCCATCGGCCCTTGAATGGACTGTCAGCTGTCCCAGGAAAGAGAGATGGAGAGAGGTGTCCTTTGATATCAGACAAATACACCATTTGCATATTTCGTCCGTGAAATGCAAAGCCAGCAAACTTGTCTCTCAAAGACAATGGGCGGCTCGTCCTTTCAGCGAGATCGAGCGAAGGTTGGGTCCATCCTCTTCGCTCTGTGATCATGGCAGCATGCTGTATATGTTTGAAATAATTTGGATAATATGATTCGCATGATTAATTCCAGATCTTTTGAATCGGCGGAGTCTGACATTCGTGTTTCGAGTTCAGACACTCTGGTCTGTCTGCATCTCTCTCGCTGTCTGTATGTGTGCAATTGCTTGCTCATGTGTGTGTTGTTCTCCTTGACCTCTTCCTGTCTATCATCATCCGGTGCTCCCATACGGAAGCTCCCCTGACAGCTCGCAGCCCTTCAGTTGTCATGTTGTGATGGATGCACCGGGGGCGGAAAAAGGCCTGAAGGACAGAACTGGTGGGAAGGGTGAGGGATGGAGGTGACTGTCCCCCTCCTACAGAACTGTTAGCATCCATGCTAATGCAAGTTTATAGGTGACAAATGCCCTTTTTTACTGTTCGTTCAAATTAAATCACGGCATTCAAACTATCATATTGTAGCCTATTACCTTCTGATGCAATCGCTGTGCCTTTGTGCAATCACAGTCATTTCTATAATAGGATATTTTCTACTTAATTTTAGTATATAACATCATTGATAAATTTACATTTCTTAGGAGGAGTTTTTGAAACTACCTGCTTTTGCTAATGCAAACTAGTCAAACTGTTTGCACCCATGCTAATGTTATCTGACACGAAAAAGATTATGAAGAAATACTTAAAATGAAAATGGAGCATGGTGATACCATAGTACTCTTTGAAATACCTTGTAAATGGTCTGTGTTTTCCAGGAGATCCGTCTGTCTCCAGAAATGCCGCCATTCATGGTACCGTTCAGTACCATGGTATATATCAAAGTACCATAGTATGATACCCTCACTGTACTTTTTTTGTAAGGCAAAATGCCTGAAATAACCAGATTAAGTAGAAACTATCCAGCGTCTTTGATAAATTCACATAATTTCCCAAGAAAGTCTGTTGAAACTACATGCTAAGCAAAGTTTTGCTAATGTGAACTAGCTCGCTTTCCCTTTTGAGAAATTCTGATAGCGCTAGTCTCATCTCTCTGGTGTTTAATTATATTTTAATTACGCCGTCTGGAGCACATTCATTGCTGGATCCCTTAGATCAGAAGAGCTGAGCACAGATCTCCTTTAGCGCCACTGGAACAGCGGTGTGGACAGCACTGTCTCAGCATCCACATGCCAGCGTTTATCTTTTCGAGTGGATGAGCCTTATTGACTCACTGCTTGAGGGTCTGTCCTCCCATTCTTCCTGATTAACCCAGCATCCATTTAGCCGCTGCTCTCCACACATGCTTCATGCCAAAGAGTTTGTGTTCTTTTGACAAGATGTCCATCAACGGCGGACGTGAGCGCGATCCTCGCGATTATGCGATCCTCCCCATCAGTTAGTGCCTTGCTCCTTTCTTTTCCCGCTTCAAACATGGAACCCTTAAGTTGGCTTCCTTCCAGAGAAGGTCATAGGTCAGCCTGAGCCTGTGTCAAAGGCAGGAAGGCCCGAGCCATCATTTTCTTCTGAAAGAGATGTTGAAACGGCTGACCTGTTTTATGTGAGAGGGGCACGGTTAACTTTACAGTCAGCATGGCCGCTGTGTGTCTTTGTCTTCGGATTTGATTAGGACGCTGCCAAAATTTTCTCTGTACAAATGCACCAGATGGAGCCCATGAATGCAGTTGTTCTTTTCTACTAATGAAGTGTTTATGAAGGCCTAATATGAATGGTTTGATTCATGATGATTGATGTCACAAATTAATCTTAGTGCTAGTAGTTTGAACAAAATGACAAAACTTTTTTTCTGCAGTGTGAATGACAGGAACTGAAGTGGCTCAGTGTTTTCTCACTTAGGTAAATATGCAAACGTGAATGAAATAAATGTTATTCATAGACACACACAAAAGCACTTTTTGAACTCTCCATTGCACAAACATGCATACTCGCCTGCATACTCAGGGATTCCTGACTGAAGTGCTCTTCGCAAAACTCACTCTCGGCACTTCTAGATAGGACGTCAGTTAACAGATGTCAATTAGCTGAGACCGTGTCTACAAGAACGGGAGCTGGAGAAAGGACAGACTTAGTAATGGGATTATTTTGGGGGTTGGCAGACCTGTTTCCACAATGCAAGGCAACACTAGTGATTAGCACAGAGTGGTCACAGCGGCGACTTCACAATGCACATTAATACTAGTAATTATTTGGAGGGGCTGAAGCATGGCTGGATCTAATGCTTGCCATTAGACTTGAGGGTTTATTCCATTCCTGGGGTTTTCGTTAGAGTGGATTGGTCTCTCTCAGACCAGCTGCTGTGGAAAAAGCCACTCGGTTTGTCACTGAACGCAATTAGTTGTGACTTTATGTCTTTGTTAGCGCTGAGAGAAAGACACAGAAAGGCGGGAGGGGAAGATGAAGAGCGTTTGCTGAAGCACTTCGGTAGACGTAAATCTCATCAAAGAATTTTGAAACATAGGAATGGGATCCTTATATAGAAGCATTGTAATGTAGCTACACATTGTTGCTTTGCAGTTTTGTTACCAAAAAGTAACTGTGAAATGAGAGAATAATTTGGTGTCCTTGAGGAGTAAAAAGTAGCAAAAGTAGCTAAGCTACTAACTTAGCTACATTTTTTTAGCTTGGCGGTGGCTCAAAGTTTTTTTTTAAATAGTTTAGCAACAAGTAACTTTTTCATCAAGTAGCAGTTTAGTGTGACAAAATGATACATTGCTGGCCTTTATATCACATTGAATTGCAAACTAAAGCTAGTGTCAAACACATAAACAGAAAAGCTTAATTAATGAAGTACCTGCATGGCATTTTACTTAAGTTTTTAGCAAAATATTTCATATACTAAGTATTTAATTTAGTAATTAAGTCATCCTAATTGAGATTTATACATAGATTAATTTATGATTTTACAAATATTTTCTAATCAAATCTTATAATTATGAAGTATTTTCCTTAAAATATAATATAATTTTAGATATTTACACATTTCTGTCTTTAATAGCTTCAGTGTTGTTAGCTACTTTTTGTTAGTAGCTTGTTGTATAGCCAACTACTTCTTTTCTTCTCTCTCTTTTTTTAAGTAGCTTGAATGATTTAACTTATGGAATTGATAGTTAGTAAGGAACCAAACTTATGCAGTTTATAATTAGAACACACACACACACACACACGCACGCACGCACGCACGCACGCACGCACACACACACACACACACACACACACACACACACACACACACACACACACACACACACACTCACACTCACACTCACACTCACTCCTCCTGGCCTGTAAATGACCCTTAACAGCATTACAATGTTGCGTGCCTCCTCTAACACATGTGGCTTACTTAAAAAACCTGAGTATGTTTCCCTTAACAGACTCCCAGCGCATTTATGTGTGTGTACACACAGACTTTCGCCATCCAACCACACATGCATTTCTCTTGATTATATTTGCACTACTCAACCTTCAAAAACGAACACACGTGACAGAAAGCAAAGCAGTAATTTGAAAAAGAGACTGTTGCGAAGTGTAATTCACTCATCGTTGCCGTGGTGTTGACACATTTACCCTTTAATATCCCTTGCTGGACATTAATCCGAGAATCCAGAAACTCTTTCTGACCCTTCACCACCTCGTCGGCACACACCTCTGCTCTGAGGCACGAGCTTGTGGCCACACATTCATAGTAACCACAACCCATAACCCTTTGCATGTGCATTCAGTATGTCCAAGGAATTCTTGTGCTGTGTTGAATTTTGGATCACTTGAGAGGGGAAAAAAAATCTAGTCTTAATGTTGCTTATTTTCACTGTAAGTTGTTACTGCTTTCTTTGGCTCTGATTTGATGCACATAATCAAACTGTTAGATTTTATCCGTTCCATTTGAGATTTAAAGAGTCTGCCTGTTTCTCCAGTGCAATGTTCTCTATGTCATGAGCTGTTCTTGGTGTTTTTTAAGGCATAGATTGTGCGCTAAGCGAGAGCGTCCATTCAGCGGGCAGCACAGTGCATTCTCCCTGTCTTTGTGTGGCAGCCTCCCTTTGAAGGCCCTTGGCTAAGAGGAGGTGGGGGACCGAAGCCGACAGCGAGAGCATTAGCATGTGAAAAGCTCCTAGAATCAATAAGGGCCTTTCTCTATCTCTCTTTTTCCCGCTCATTCTCTATCTCTCTCTCTCTCGTGCGCAATATCTCTACCCAGAGGCCACGACCCTCCCTGGCATCTACCAGCACCGAACAGACCTTACCTTCATTTTTTCTGTGTTCACCGTGGTCCTCATGGGGCAACTTTACCGTATGTTCTATCTGGAAATCTGATGCTGTAACTTAAAGACCTTGTGCATTATATGACATGAACTTATGCAGGTTTTAAGTTGACAAATTTAGAATTTTAGTTGAGAAAACAGGAGGTGATCTGTAGGAGACAGTGACTCAAACTTAAATTTTCCACATGAGCATCACAGCTCAGTGTGCAAACCAATAAGCCGTAGCTCATATTCAGGTTTTGAAATGCACATTTCTTAAGGCGTTTGTCTAGGAGAATCTCATTTTTTTTTCACCATGAGCTGTCAAAGCATGTCCCGCCGCTACTGGCTGCAGCCCAGCCCCGAGTAGCCCTTTTGCAGTCTCTGCGGTCTGGCCACTGAACAAAACAAGTGGACGGGACACGACCTGTTCTCAGAAGCATCAGCTCTTCAAGAGAGCACCACTTAGCTAGGGTTCATGCCGAATACACCGCCTCGACCCCTCAGCAGAATTTAATATAGCGGTCCAGAGAGAGCCCACTGCCAAGCCTGCTTGAAGCGAGTGCTATTTGCTAATGATTGTAAGAGTAATCCTGCCTGTGAGATATGTTGAAAGAGACAGACAGGGCTGAGAGGGGTGGTTTATGGGGTGCCAGAAAAGCAATTCCAGGCCAGAGCATTTGCAGTGAGGGGGAAAAATGTTGGCTTTGCAATGAGGGGACAATGATTCTGCGCCCTATGGAGCGAGGCAATTATGACCATGAGTGAGTAGTGGAAAAAGACAAAAAAGAGAAATCGATGAAGAGAGAACAAGGGAGTGAGACACTGTAAGAGAGAGAACCTTCAAGGAGAACGTAAATATTAATTTGATGCTTATAGTGTGGGGTGGGGTGGGGGGTACTTTTACAATAGTTTGGAAGTACCTTTATGCACCATGCTCTTACAGACAAATTCTAAGAAATACCATGGTATTACCACAGGATTTTAGACTTTTAGTATATTAGCTCCATGGTATTTTTGGAAGTACCACTGAGTACCATGTAGCAGCCATATCACCCTGTAGCCCAAGAGTGGTCGCCCACTGAAGCTAAGCGGGGTTGAGCCTGGTCAGTACCTGGACGGCAGACCTCCTGGGAAAACTAGGTTGCTGCTGGAAGAGGTGTTAGTGAGGCCTGTCTGGGTCCTAATGCCCTAGTAAAGTGATGGGGACACTATACCATCAAAGAGCACCATCCGTCTGATGAGACGTTATATCGAGGTCCTGACTCTCTGTGGTCATTAAAAATCCCAGGATGTCCTTCGAAAAAGAGTAGGGGTTTACCCCAGCATCCTGGCCAAATTTTCCCATTGGCCTCTGTCCGTCATGGCCTCCTAATCATCCTCATATATACTGATTGGCTTCATCACTCTCTCTCCACCAATAAGCTGGTGTGTGGTGGGCATTCTGGCACAATATGGCTGCTGTCGCATCCTGGTGGATGCTGCATATTGGTGGTGGTTGAGGATAATTCCCCCTTTCATATGTAAAGCTATTTGCGTACGCAGAAAAGCACTATATAAATGTAATGAATTATTATTATTACTATGTAAATTCAATGGACATAAATTTCAATACCATAATATATTTTAAAGTACCACAGTAGTATATGATACCATCACTGTAAAATAATATCGCCAAAGTACTTTTTTTTGCAGTAAACAGTGTTGTAATTGTTAATTAAAACTAAAATAAAATATTAGATAAACAAACTTGAAAATTAGAAATGTTGCCATGTCTGATAACCGAAACTGTTTAAGTTAAAGTACTAAAGTTATTACAATTATAAAAAAATTTTTTTTTAAATAATGCAAATGACAGGCGCACATAAAAAAATTACTTTAATTACTAAAACGATTCTAAAATATTCTCCAAGATACATAATGCAATGCTTAAAAAGTCAAAAATTTGCATAAAGTAGTAACCCTATATATCAAGACTTTCTGACAAAAAAATGTGGTTTCCACCAGTTCGCAAATCTCACTTCTGAAAGTTCAAAATTGCACATTCTTATTTGACTATAATTTGTAGATAGTCAAATATAGTTAGATTTGTAGATATCTAACCCTACAAGTTTTTAGCCACATGAGAGTGCATAATATTGATTGAATTTGCATCTTTCGGGTGAACCTCCCCTCCGCATGCACACACATTGCAAGGCAGCTCCTCCTTGTTTGCTATGCAGGAATTGTTAGGAATGTGAGATGTTTGGCCCCCTGCCTCTCTCAGCTGCCCGCTCCCCTCAGAGGACAGTAGACAAGACAATGAGCTGCATTTCAGAGAGACTACACCTCCATATCCCTGCTGCTGCACCGTCCCTGCCCCCACAGCAGACTGAGAGGAGAAAAGAGTGTTTTCTTGTCACCTGCCTGAGCCAACCCTTCATCAAGAACTTCCTGAAATGCCGTGCGTGTGTGTGTAGTGTAGGTGGAGTTCCTGTCTATCAGATCTGAACCTCTAGCTGGGATCTTGATATGATTCAGAAAGACCTACCCTGGAGTTGTTGTCTACGCTGCTTTGCCCCCTTCTTTCTTTTCCTTCAACGCGTTGCGTAGCTCCTTATATAAAATACAGCAACACACACACACTTCTGTACAGCAGATGGCCACGTAATAATTTACCTCAGAGCGGAGCTCTCGCACATAAAGGTTAACACACGTCATTTGTGTGCATTCGCCTCTAGCTGTGCCACCGTACCTTACTTTGGTAAGACCTTGGGACTGTCTTTAGAAAAGTTTCAGGAAACTTTTGACAGGTTCAGGGGGGATCAGAGAGCGAGAGAGGGCAGGAGAAGGGTACGAAGAAGCAGAGGCAGACAGAAGAGCGATAAATAAAACCTAGGTGAATATATATATAGATTAAAGCCAGTAGGGTTTGACGCAGCTTGGCCCCTCGCTGACAAACAAGCTTCTCAGGGGTTAGAGCCACATCAATCACAGCATCATCCTGCACACGCACAGTACAGCGATGAGGAATGTTTGCATGCAGTGAGAGGATCAAGGCATCAGTCACTGCAGATGTAATTAATAAGCAGAAGAAGGTGGGAACCGATCAATGAGGGAATTGGTGTGTTCATGCTGGAGGGCAGAGATGATAATCATCTCTCTTTTTCATGTCTGGTTTTCGCTGTATTTCTTTTTCTGTTCATTCAGATGGTGCATCAGATAAGAGTGAAAGCAGTGTTTGAAAAGTAAAAAAAAAAGTATAACTTAGGGAATTTTGGTCAGGTATAAACGAGTGGTCAACCGAGTAGTGACTGGTGTGGTGGTAATGTTTAATAATATAATTTAGTAAACATATAGTAATGACAAATAAGTGTGTAAATACTAAATAGAAGATAATATAGATATTATTTAACTATATATTTAACAGGCAGTATGTGTGTGTGTATATATTTATATTGCAAATAACATAAGCCTGTTAAGTGACAAAAGGGGCAAGGAACTGCATTAAAGACCATGAACTAGATAAATGTCATAAAATGACTCTGATTTTCCAACTTGAACCTGGCAACTCATGAGATAATGTGAGTGAGTGTGCGTATGTGATGTGGATTAGCCGCTGTTGATCCTTCTGAGCAGCGGCTTCAGAGATAAGCCAGCATCATAAAAGTGTCATAAATATGTTAGCCATTAGCTCAGGTCTTGACTTCACTTTCTCTGCCTTCAGGAAGTCTCTCTCTCTCTCTCTCTCTCTCTCTCTCTCTCTCTCTCTCTCATGCAAAGAATGATGGAAAATAAATGTTTCAAAATGTACAAAATCCTTCAAGACTGACACGTAAACTGCAATTTTTATTTATCATTTTTTTTTGCGTAACTTTGTTGTTTTTATAATTGTTATGACTTTTTATTTTTTCATTTTTTTATTACTCCGAGGTGCAGGATGTGGTGGAGAAAAAAAGGGCAAAAACAGAGAGAGATAGAGACAGAGAGAGTCACACTTCACTTGTGTTAGAAATATAACCTGGCAGAGTTAAGTCAGTTTTGAATTTCCGAGAGGACACACACACTCTGAAGACCACCCAGTGCTGAAGCTCCATTCACTCTCATTTTCCTGTCCCCCTCTCTCGTTTTTTTTCTTTCCACTTCTCCTCACATTACTATTTATTTTTCCTGCAGTTTTACCTCTTTGTCCACTATTTATTTATTTGCGATCATCTGAATAGAAACCACCAATGTCTTTATTGACACAAGTATCAGACCTCTTTACGTGTCTAACCGAACGTCCTCAGATTACATGCATCTAATTGAAGTATTTTGTTCCGTTTGGAAAATCTTTCAATACTCATAAACCGCCACACATACCTTGCAGAATTCCATGATTCATTCGCTTCCCAACACAATGCCCTATCCGCTTTTGTCCTCAACTCCACCCTGCGTTTTGTCTTTCTATGGAAGACAACAGGTGACTGTTTTAAGGTCTAAAGACTATAGAAAGCATTCAGTCTGAGATGGTGTCTTCATTGAGATGGACATTGTCCCTGCAGTGGACGGCAGGACGAGAGCGCTGACCCTGAATATTAGGGCATGGGCTGGTAATTACGACCCTATTATGTCAAAGGCAGTAAGCTCATCTCTTCAATCGTCCACCAGAGTGGACAATGAGACTGTGATTGTCCTGCTATTGTCCAGCCCATTGGTCATAGGCTTCATGGAGAGAGAGTGGAAAGGTCAGACCTGTAGGGGGGACAAGAGTTGTGTGTGGAATGGAAACCAGGATCTGTTAGGGGTCTCATGAGGGATCTAGGATGGAGGACTTAGGAAGGGAGAGGACAGCTGGTCATCCTCTGTAAGGGTCTGGGACTGAGAAAACACTCAGGCTCTTAAGCAGGTGGAGGGTGTTAGATATCCTAAGTGCTTGAGAAAAGTGCTACAAGTCAATGAGTGCATTCGCTTATAAACAAGACCGAAGCTCCTGCACTCGAGGTCTTCTGGTCTCTCAATCACACCCCATACCGTGGTGTTAAGCTTCCCAAGAATCCTCTTCAATTAACTCTGTCCTTCAGCTGGTGTTAAGATGAACCAAAGCTGATCAGATGAAGACTCTAGCTCTAATTCCCATCCTTCCCCTCCAACGCACGGCAACAAAGCCCTCCGTCCAGTGGAGGTCGCGACCTAGGTCTGCATCTCTTCTCCCTGAGCTCGTCCTATCTTTCTATCCCTCCACCCCCTACTGTTGTTTTATGGACCCTGTTTAGAAGATGACAAAACTGTTTTAATCTCCTCTCAGAAGATGTACGTTAACTCTCTCATCTGATCAAACTTGCTGTTGCGGCTGATTGCGAGTGATTGGCCCCTGGGTAGTCTGTGATGGAGAGAGAGATAAAACGGAGAAATGGAGGAGAGTGGAAGGTGGTGATTCCCGAGGGCGAGCACTAATGCAGCCCCGGGGTTCCTGACACTTATGTGAGATTAAAAGAATTGGCCAGCAAAGAGAGAAAATAAGAGAGAATGAGGCAGAGAGTGATGAGGGACACTTGTTTGAAGTACTGTTGGTCTTGACCTCCTGCATCTTGTCAATCAAAAGCAGAGAACTTTTCTGTCCTCACTTGAAGCGGAAATACTATGTGATGCAACAATATCAGAGCAATCAGTATGTTTTTCACATTTAGGGCCAGATTTACTAACAGCTTGCGCCAGTGCAGACCTTAAGAGGAGAGTATTTCAATGTATCATGCAAGGTGATTTACTAAGGTTTTCGCTAGTCAATTTACTGGTATTTGTGCCATTATTTAACGTTCCCAAAAAAGCATGTCTTAACCCATTTTGCGCCTGTGTTGTTAGTAGAACCCTCTGCACCTGATTATCAGCTGCTCTGCTTGTTTTCGACCCAACACTAATTTGTGCTGTTCTTGGTAGATTGCGTTGGTCACTATGGAAATGATCCGGCTGCTTCGTTAATTTGCGCGTCGTCAGTAGATCACACAGAGAACTTTCCACTCCCATCAGCACTTTTATGGAATTGCGCTCTCACGCTGATTTGCCCTGTTTTGTAAATCTGGCCCTTAATATACAGTTATACTTGCACTAGTGATATTTCACTGTGGGCGGGGCTACATGGCTGGTTGGAAGCCTTGTAAAGGGTAGTCACACTAGATTTTAAACAATGTAACAAATTTAGGAAACAGGAAGATGTCACGTTCATGATATTGGTACTGGTTCGGGTTTTGTTTTGTTTTGTTTTACTTTACTTTTTTGGTTTCTAATATTGATGCAAAACCACCAAAATGAGTTTACCCATGTTTGATTTTCACCCAAGAGGCCAATCATTGATGTTTATATCCCCTGTTGGTCTGACATATTATATGCATTGCCAACCTGCAGGTCAGAGTTCACCAAGCACAAACTTTTGTACCCAGTGAAAGGCAAATAATATTCACATTTGTTCGCATTCATATGAATGTAAGTGAATGGCACACAAAGCCCAGTCTGACTTGCCCATCCTCTCGACACACGAAAGCTTGTTTGTCCTATTTGCCATATAAAAGCTTTGTGTTTCTTTCCCATAATGCTTTGCTAAGAGCATGTATGATTATCGCTAAAGGCATTATATTATGATTTGTGATATTCTGTACAGAGCGTTTACTTTGATAGGGCCTTTTAGGGAAACACATCTGCACACTATCTACAGATCAATAAACTCTTAGATAAATGTCATAAGTAGTGCGGCTTTATTCTTGTTCATATGCTATCTGTACTTCTGCGGGTATCGATGGCTTTGTAGAAGGGAAAAAAAAGTCAATAAAAGACCTCAAAGCATTCCTTTGTCTCTGTCACCATAAATAGGAAATTATGCTGTGTGTTTGTGTGTGTGTGTGTGTGTGTGTGGCATATTAGGAGCAACAGAAAAAAAAAAGAAGGAAATAGAAAGGCAGACAAACAAAGGAAGAAAATAATAAAGCTGGAGGGAGATGGACGAGAAATAAAAGAAAGCGGACAAACTTGAAAAAGAGAGATTGAAAGAGAAAACAGAGCTAGGAACAAATGCTGAGAGTGAGCGAGAGTGTGTGTGTGAGAGAGAGAGAGAGAGAGAGAGGGCTTGGCTTGGGTGTTAGGATTAATGACAGTGCATTCCTCTGGTATCACTTCCTCTCTTCATTAGAGTGTCATAAAGCCGTGCACTGCTGTCTGTCATTCAGACATTCCACACCACTCCCTTACAGTGTCTTTCACAGGTCTGACATAAACATACACAGACAGAGTGTCTTTATGATTGCTGGAGGTTAAAGACTACGGTTTTTTATCACAAAACTATGAGCTACTATAGCAGGGTATGTTGAATAGTTTATGATCATTAACGTCTCAAATTTCTCCCTCTTTCTTTCTCTTTGCAGCCTGCAAGATCGGTTACTACAGAGCGCTGGCTACAGACGACAGCTGCTTCAAGTGTCCCCTGCACAGTTACTCTGTGAGAGAGGGATCCACTTCCTGTGCCTGTGACAAAGGCTTTTTCAGGTCCGAGACGGACCCTGCCTCTATGCCCTGCACACGTAAGTGCATTTACTTTGATTTGGGTTCACACTGACTCCATGAATTAATATGCACATCGTGCATCACTTCTGTCTTTCAGGCTTGCATTCATTGCCAATTGTAGTCCGATTTACACTACTTTTCAAAAAGTTTGGGGTTGGTAAGATTTTTAAATGTTTTTGGAAGAAGTTTCTTTGACTCTTATGCATTATTTGAACAAAAATGCAGCGAAAACAACTGACTTACACGAATTATAAATAACTGGTTCCTATTTTAATATATTAGCATTTATTATTTAATATATTGCAACATGTAATGAAAATAAACAGCGTTTATTTGAAATAGAAATCTTTTGTAACTTTATACATTTTCATATTTACTTTCATTTTTGATTATTGATTTACTATCAATTTACTACTTAATCAATTTAGGGCATCCTTGCTGAATACAAATATTAATTTATTTCCACCCAAAAAAAAAAAAAAAATGTATACATACTAACCCCAAACTTCTGAACGGTAGTCTCTAGACATGGTGGACAAATCCGAGAAATATTTGGTTCTGTTATTCTGGCTTCGCAAAGATAAGACAATTTCAACAAGTAATTTATTTTAATCTGAATAATTTTGAATTTTTAAAACATGAAAACATGCTAAATTTGAGTTAGTTTGAAATACCTAGTAGAAAGTTTAAAAGTTTTAAAGACACTCCATTTCATAATTAATCACATTTTAATGTCACAGGGTCATTTTACATTTCAGTTAGATGGTCTCTTCCGGTCTAAGTGTGCTGTTCTTGGTCAGGATAAAATGTAACATGAACCAGATTATGCTTGTAGTCAAAAGTCTAAAAACACAGACGTAAACAAACCGCCCTGGACATGAGCAATCATTAGACCAGGTCAGGGTTTTTGAACTGAGGAAGCACATATCACTCAGGAGCCAGCACCGCCTGGACATGTATCATACTGCAGCTGTTCACTTCACACACCATTGGAGCTGTTTTCCTAAAGGCTGCTTACCAAAGTTAAGGACAAAAAAAAAAAGTGCTTGACAGTGACAAATTATTGGACGTTTAATTGCAGCAGATGTTATTTTGCGTCTTTTATTCCTGCATTGTCTTATCAAAAAGTTTCGTGACAGACTGAAAATGTGTGTAGCAGTGAGTTGGGAGGAGCCCTGTCATGATGAGTAAAGATAGATATGTGTGTCAGACCCTGAGGTGAGTCATAGACTTGATAACAGTGTTCTGCTTGTTAAATAGAGACCATCACAGTTGACATGGCACAGCTTTGAGCCAAGACGACAGGGTTAATCATAAAAAAAATACCGAACACACGTCAAATCGTTTATGACACGCTCTTTCTCACATACGAATCACTCTTGTTTTTGCAGACACACACGCTTAGGCTGGGGTGATCTAAAAAGCGTTATGTAATACATATATTAAAGATCTGTGGGAAAGGGGCAGAGAGGCACCCAGGCCAGATGTGTTCATGGTGTCAGATTTAATAGGTTTTCTAGATCTGAATGATCAGGGGTGGCAGGTTGGGGGGGAAGGGCTCTCATGCACCTATCGGGCGTCCATTTTACGTATCGGATTGTCTTTCTCGCTTCTATCTCCTTTCTCTAGCCTCTCTCTAATTGGAGCTCTCTTTCATATCACCGTCTGTCGTTCACCCAGAAGCAGCCGTCACATACTCAACAGCCAATGCACTAAAAGGCGCATTCAAAAAACTAGATAAAAAGGCGCTAGGTAGCAAGGGAGGGAATAAAGCGAAATGCGAGACAGACAGCAAAGAGGTGCGAGAGAAACGACCCCATTACGCTTGCCGAGCTGAGCCTCTCTCTCACCTTATCGTATTAAAATGCAGCGAAGCCAGTCGGCTTAATCAGCTCCTGTCAATCACGGAGCGTGTGGCACCGAGGCACCGTGGGAGCGCGCTCGGTTCACCCCAGTCTGCCGGGTGGGTACACCAGCCACATACTTAATACAGGTTAAACAGAGTTTAAAGACCATTTACACTTAAAGCTCAGCCAGGAGGAATTCAATCTAATCCAGACCTGTGTCAGATATGTGTTTGAAGTGTTTAACTGATTTGGAGGATATGGAGATATTTGAAAATGGCTTTTGCCATATGGGGAGATCTCGAGGAGGGATAATGAGACACATCCTGTTTGAATGTTTGTCCTCTTACTCACTTCTCTGAGTTTAATGTTGAATGTGTGGTACGCGAGACCACCCACAGGAATGAAAAATCTCAAATGAGATCTTTTAAAGAGTGAGGGGAGTTATTCTTTCTTTCTAGTTAAAGTAGTCTTGTCTATCCCAGCTAAATATGCCAACTTTGGCTTAACCAGTGGTGCGAGTTGGAGGCGGGACTGCCTGCTTGTCCGGTCAGTGGAAGATGAGGAGACACACTTTAACTTTAATATTTCAATTGTTTTTCCTTGAGAGCCATGAAATTAAAATGAGACCCTATATTTAATGCCATTCCACCTTATTTTTAACAACAGGCAAGTGCAGCCATTTGTAATTCTAATGTACAAGGCTTTGGGTGTCATCCACTACCAGTTATTTTAGTTGTACAAAAAAAGTCTGTTAAGCTGCTTGAAATTGCAAACTGGTATCTGTTATCTATTATTATTATCGTAATAATAAACATACTGGTTTATAGCGTGAATAGTTTGACAATTTACTGCACTTTATTATTCTTTTAATTATTTACCTATTGCGGCTAATGAATTGGAAGTCTCACAGATTTACAGAAATTTGCTTACTTCCAGGTTGAAAAATAAGGTGGTTATCTCTTTTTGGATTTTGTCATGTTAATGAAGACCTTAACAATCTCAAATCCTCTGGAGTTTCAAATGAGAACTCAACAGTGTCTCAAACGTTGCTCAAAGTTGTCAAGCTACCGAAGTCTTGAAATTTAAATCTGAACTCAAACATATCTCATCCAGTTTTCTCTTAACGAAATTATAATTTTTAAAAGCTCTATAATGTATGTTGACAATTGTCACACTTCTTTCTGTTTATTTCTCTTCAGGAATTTTAGGAGAAACCTCTAATACTTGAATATACATACCTGAGGACTCAATTGAGCAATAAAAGAGCAACTCCTGAGCAATAAAAAGTTCCTCCGAGTAGATTTTATGAGAATGTCAACCTGAGACTGCTGATTTAGAGAACCATATTTATGACAAGAACGTCATTGCTTTACTGTACCAGAGATGGCAGCGAGGGCGACCAAATTAGCATTTATGAGATCCCTATCAGCAAGTTGCTCAGTTATGGAGATGTAATCATTCTCTCTCTCTCTCTCTCTCTCTCT
Organism: Leuciscus leuciscus; assembly: GCF_965113295.1. Lineage (NCBI taxonomy): Eukaryota > Metazoa > Chordata > Actinopteri > Cypriniformes > Leuciscidae > Leuciscus > Leuciscus leuciscus. The sequence goes on along the minus strand of NC_138730.1, from coordinate 35,317,342 downwards.
CTCTCTCTCTCTCTCTCTCTCTCTCTCTCTCTCTCTCTCTCTCTCTCTCTCTCTCTCTCTCTCTCTCTCGGGTTTAGAGTATTTCCTTTTTGCGCAGCTTGCACTGCGTCGCCTGTGGTGCTGGTTTGTCATAAATGTAATTATCTTTAAATTCAGCAGTGCCTGGTTTACGAAAACACCACAGAGAAAAACAGCGCCTATACACACAAGCACACAAACAGACTTGTATCCGTCATAGCCTGTAACATCATCTGCCTGCAGTGGCAATAAAAAGGTGTGTGTGTGCGGGTGTGTATTTGCTTTCCATTGAAGATTCCCTTGCCAAAGGTATATTTTGAGATCAATTCTTGCCACAGTCATAATCCTGTTTTGTTTGTTCCAAAACTTTCAAACATCACTGCAAATCATGTGCATATTTTGTCATAGAATCTCTTAACTGTTTATTTTTCCAAAATTGTCTTTTCATAGAGCCCCCATCTGCTCCTCAGCACCTTATTTCCAATGTGAATGAGACCTCCGTGAATCTGGAGTGGACGACTCCAGCATCCTCCGGTGGCAGGCAGGACCTTGCTTATAATGTCATTTGCAAGCGGTGTAGCTCGGACGGCCAACGCTGTCAGCCCTGCGGCAACGGCATCCATTTTTCCCCTCAGCAGCTGGGCCTACGCACCACTCGGGTGTCCATAAATGACCTGCAAGCTCACACTAACTACACCTTTGAGATATGGGCCGTCAATGGGGTCTCCAAGCAGAGTCCTGGACCGGAACAGGCGGTGTCTGTGACGGTTACCACTAACCAAGCGGGTAAGTGTGTGGTTTCTGTTTTATGTTAAATTTTTTTTGTTAAATATGATATTCCCACTATTATGATTTCATTAAATACCAGGATGATGTCGTCATGTGATCTGGTCACAAGCTAATGTGTTGAATTTGTCACCACAGTCTAACACTGAACATAGTCATCAATTCCGTAATCAGCTTCTCGTCTGTGAAAGTGCTCTGTCTTATATCACCACAGAGAAATTTCTAATTACTTATTGCCTGTGTCTGTCAGAATGGATTTTTATGGCATTAAACCGCGTGTCGGGTCAAATTGCGCATATGTGCATATGTTGGCTGTTCACATTTGTTTGCGTTGAGTGGACTGTTAACTTTTACAAGGTGTTTAATTTCGTGTTCTTGAGAAAGCGTGAGACAGGAAGTGCCTTTTTGTCTGGCTTTTGGGATTGTGTGTGTAGGGCCCCCAGGAGTGGGGTCTTCCAAGTGTCTTTCTCACCATCATTGTCTTGGTGAACTCTGATTGTAATAGCCATGACACCTGTACAGAACACTCTTCAAACAGTCCTTCACTCTTGACCGTCTGTTCTTAGCTTTTATGACCCCGTATATCGGGGTTCTGAGCAGATATTGCCCTACAGCACTGAAGCCAGATCTGCTTTTCTCTACTGGTGCTTGCTAAGGGCTATATCAGTATTACCCTAGTAACCATATAACATTTCTCTTGCACCCACTGAGAACTGTATAGCAGCATGTTTTCCTGATTTTCGACAGGAAATGTAAAAATCAAGTTAATAGAAGATACATATTAAACATGGATCTGTTTCTGATTATAATTTTCATCTGTGCTGAGAAACTAGGCCAGAATCGTCTCAGGATCTGGCTTAAATTCCCCTTTGGCAACTGTAGAGTGTCATTGATAAAACCCTAAAGATTACAGATAAGCATGTGCTCCCTAGATGACTACATCAATGGACCTTCTGTAGTAGCAAAGTGGAATTATGAGAGGAGGAAAAGAATCAGAAGCACTCGCCCGATTCTCAGAGTGGATCCGTAATGATGATGATATAATGGGTGCATCACTTTGGTGATTCAACCTTTTTCTGGGAGTTGCAAAGTTGTAATCACTACAGTGTCAGATGCTAACCTGCGTAGCTTCCTGCGTTTAGTTGTTTTTCTGGTTTTCTCAGTTTAACAGCATAAGTATCTCCAATCTCATACCTTTTCATTGGTCTATGGCACTATTATGTTTATGTTTCTCTGAAACAGCTTGGTGGTCGGTGTTCCTAGCAACACTAAGCTTTTTCTCTTTGTGATTTTCTCTTATTCCAGCTCCCTCTCCAGTTACCACCATCCAGGCCAAGGACATCACTAGACACGCTGTGTCTTTGGCATGGCAACAACCCGAGAGACCCAACGGAGTCATTCTTGAGTACGAGGTCAAGTACTATGAGAAGGTGAGATTATTCATGTGAAAGTAGTTTCCAAAATTTAGCCCTGATGAGATCTTCCTTGTTGAAAAGACTAGCATATGTGGTCAACAGCATATGTTGTGTTCTGGATGTTGGTGTACAGCCCAATGAGGCTTCATGACCAGAAATCTTGATCAACCAGCTTCACCAGAAAAAAACAATGCTGGTTGATTTTGCAATCCATGGTGGTTTAAGATGGTCTTTTTGGCTGGTTGCTCATCTTGACAGCATGAGATTAGGGATGTACTTTTGGAAATGTAGTTCAGGATTAGGCCTTGTGACATTACATGTCAGGGACAACAAATGGGAAATATGCTGCTTTGAAAGCACAGTTTAAAGTGTAGCAATCAACGTGAAGCCTTCATTTAAGTCCTTTACATGAGCAGTATGATGTCAGGTACTGTACATCAAAACCAGAGAGCTGCATTTTAGTTCAAGACCAGACCAGACTCACTCACACTTGCAGCAGGAGTCTGGTGAACCGGCAGGTCAGAACAGCATGTGGTGGATAGACAGATCTAGGGTGGAGCATGTGGGCCGTTGGGATAGAGAGAGGATAACAGTGTTCTCCTCTCTCTGCTCCTGCTGTGTCTTCCTCTGGCTGACTGATTACAGATTGCAGCAGTGGTCAGATTCCTTTCCCTTACACGCTGATGTTTTCCATTGCAAACACACTCTGACACACACATAAGACTAAGACACAAAGGTTATTGTTTCGTGATCCAACAATTATAAGCCAAACATTAGGGGACATTGAACAAAAAATAATTAAACTTAGTTCCTTTGCTTGTTTTGGTTCAAACTCGACATTGTTTAAGTGGTTTGGATGTAGTGATGAAATGGGGGAATTTTGAACAAGCAAATTCAGGTTACACCCAAGGGAGCGAGTGAAAACAAAGATGGCAGCCTTGTTTTTGTACAACAAGGCTGCGGTTTTCCCTACAAAAGCCTGGCTGTAGTTTCTGTATCAGACCTTAGACAAATCCCTCTCCCGTTTTGTTTTATCAGGGTTTGATTCCAAATAAAACAATCCTAATGACCAATCCAACAAGTTGGTTCAACTGTTGTTTCCTTTTTCTCTCATCCAATCAGGATCAAAATGAGCGCAGCTATCGCATAATGAAGACCACATCCCGAAGTGCCGAGATCAAAGGCCTGAGCCCGCTCACCTCCTATGTATTTCATGTGCGTGCCCGTACTGCCGCTGGCTACGGAGACTTCAGTGCCCCCTTCGAATTCATGACCAACTCAGGTAGGTTTCCATGTGCGTGTTACCGAGCCGACAATAGCAAGTCTTTGTTTCCACAATTAGAGACTCGTGTTGAATTTTAGGGTGGATCACCCATTCATCCGGAAACTATTTCTCTAAAGTAACATAATTATAGCCTATGTGTATGTTTTCCTTTTCTTTACGATAGTTTCTTTGTTTGCTCACTACAAAGTCACTGGTATTTTTAAAAGCACTTTAAAGCAAACTCTGTAATGACTGGAATGTTTTCGAGCTTTGATACTAGGTTGTTTCAGCAACTTAAAAGAAAAAAGATGTGTTCCTCCCTGATGAAACTAGGCTAACAAATTCAATCTGACACTTTAAATGAGAATTATACATTTGAGATGAACTTTAATATTGTTTTTTTCTCTTAGTTCCCTCTCCCATCATCGGAGATGGTGCTAACTCCACCGTGCTGTTGGTGTCTGTGATTGGCAGCGTGATTCTGTTACTCATCTTCATCGGAGTCTTCATCATCAGCCGCAGGTAAGCCACCCGTCCCAACTGGGTGTCAGTCGTCTCACAGATACTCTCTGAAACAGGAAGCATTCCTCCATTTCTCCCCGTCCCTGTGGGCGTCTCCGTCACCTCTCCCTCACCCTGTCTGTCATCCTGAATCAGACTTTCTATCTGTTGTTCTCCTGCTGTCTTCCCCTCTCTCTACCTGTCCATCAGTCTGGTTCTCATGGCTCTTCCACCTTCTCTTTCCCGCATTTTCGCTCTTTTTTTTTTCCCTGTGGTGTAGCTAGTGGTATTGTGACAGGCCTTTGGCAGCTCTGCCTGATTAGTCTCCGCTGTGCTGCTACGGGTCTATGTGCCATGTGTGTCGGAATCCGTAGGGAACACGTACCATTCCCAAGAGAGCTGAGACGCACGGCAGGACGGCATATGTGCGTCTGTGTACCGTACTCAATCAGAGCAACTGTCATACTCCCACGGGCGAAATGTCATGTTTGCTTTACCTTAATCAAACAACTTTTTCTTGCCAAACTCTCAGCCAGCTACGCTCTTACTCCATCACGGTTATCATCAGCTACGTTTCCCTTTCTGAAGGCCTCCTCCTTTTGTGTCCGATCTGAGTTTCCCAAGACCGAGGTTAGAGTGTCTATTCTTGCAGTGGTTGACATCGTATCATTATCAGCCGAGATAATTATCTTCGCATCCTCAAAGTACCCGAAAGAGAGCCATCACCCTCATTCAGGGTGAAACTAACAATTTGAGATAATGAATGGGGCTTTTGTTTTGGCCAAGCAGCCATTAAGCACTTCCTCAGTGGAGCCCATCAGTGGGAGATAAGCCTACACCTCACGAGTAGCTCTCACCTTTGGCCTGCTCCTCTCTACCTCGAGGGGAAACCAACCGCTCGATCGTGGAGGCGAAGAAGGGGGGTTACAGCTCCGTACAAAGCTGTGAGGTTTATTGCTTCTGTACTTGGATAGCTCACCTGATAATCTCCTTGTTCCTAAAATAAACGTGTACTGGCTGCTTGCGCTGATGGCAGGGCCTCCTCCAACGAAGCCATGGCCCCCTGCAGGCAAAGCTATTTCTAGCTTCTGCGGAGCACTCATGCGTTAAAGCCTGGCCCTTTCCTCCTGTTCTACCTGTGGATATGCCCCTCTCCCTCCCTCTAACCTTTTCTTCCTTCAGTAGCCCCAAACCTTGGGATTCTTTGTCAGCGCCAGAACGCACTAGAAAAACAATAACAGCAGTTTTGCATTCCTGAATGTGCCCCCCTTTCTATATACAGGCAGGTGACCCCATCCCCAGCAGGGAGTCTGGGATTTTGGCAATGTCCTGGGCGGGGTTGTTATCTGTTCCATTGCCTCTGTTCTGCCCCCTGCTCCCATGTAGAGGGGTCAGCGGTTGACCCTAAGGGGTCAGCAGGTGATTGGGTGAAATGGTAACTTTGAAGGTGGCACATTCTAGATCCTTTATGTCATTGTGGACAGGCTGAGAGTGATGTTTTAGAAGAGGGGGTGGGATGGTTTAAATGGAATTTTGTTGCCATTTTGGCCACTTGATGAGTTTGTGTTTACTCATCTGTCATTCTCTCTACCTCATTGCTGTTTGCTCTTTATCTGTCAATCTCTAAATGATTTTTAGATGAGAGGCCAGTGGAGTTGGTTCGTGAACAGACCTTCTTTCTGCTTTGATGATGTAGTCTCTCCCGCTCACTCTGTGTAGCCTCATTGGCTTTACAAATTTTTACAGCCCCACTTTTATGGAAAAGGTTTGAGGTTATTCAAAAGTTTCACCTACTACATTGACTGGCCCACCATGTCTCACACATATGCCAGTTAGTCCGTGTGTAATTTTTGAACAAATGTTTCAGGTGATTTCTCTGAGAATTTTTCTTTTATTTCTTAGAAGCGATTGTTTCATATATCAGGAGAATTAGAGAGCTCGGTTATGTTTCTTGTTATAAATCTCCGATTTTTATCCTAAAGTGCCTTAGTATCTGAAAATCTCAGATATATTCCCATTAAAGTGTCTAATAACCTATATACAGAACCACTGTTTTTTTATTATTTGTTTTAATAATAACTAAAACATTCATCACCAACCTCTGAAGGTCAACAGCCCGCTTTAGGGGGTGTTGTAAAAATAATAAAGAGTCAAATAATTTATGCAAATATATTAAGTTAATTTACCTCGCTGACTTTCACATTGCACACTTCTGCTATCTAAAAAAATCTGAGCACAGTTTCTGACATTGTTCAATCTCAAAGAATGAATTCCTGTTTGAAAGAAACCAATGAGATTTGTGATTGTTTTTTTCTTCTTCTGTGGATTAAAATCTCTCTCATCTCTGTATGTTAACAGGAGAAGCAAATACAGCAAAGCCAAACAGGATTCTGATGAGGAGAGACATTTACATCCAGGTAATGCAGTGGCCCCATAAACGAACACAAACATTAAGCGTAGCGTCAGTTCTGGCAGGTCACGTTGGTCAAGCTCGCATCAGCTGATCCACGTCTACCTATAGGAATACGACGCCTATCACTATACATATATAAGCTCCTTCAGTATTATCAGCATCTATCGCGTTTCTCAGGAGCTAATTAAATGGCGAAATTCAGCAGGCAAACCGCATTATTTCACAAGGAATCGGGAATTTAGCAAGAGGAATTCATTCCCCACAAGGATTTCACCTCATTCATTGAAGTTCGTGAACACGAGATTCGCCACATTGATCATAAGTTGCCTGATTTGGAAATGACCTCTGTCTGCATTGCTGCTCGCATCGCTGCATTATTGACACAGGACTCGATGTGATTCACTCTCCATTCATCTCTGAAAGTCTTCACGAAGCTAAGCTATCAGGTTATTGGCAACATGCTTGTTGCTAATGCTATCCGTGTTGCTTGAGCTTATCAAGTCGTTTTCATTCAAAAGCTCTAGCTAGGCTTATGCGATCATATTGGCTATGTGCGTTACTTATCTGTTGTCATTGGCAACTGCTCGCATTGCACATGCTGAGCTTTTAGCACTGTGCAGCACAGATTCAAGCAGCTTGCGGTGATAGTTAGGAAATAACTATTTATGGTGCAAATGGAATAATTTCTTCTGAATCATTTCACAGCTCTAAAAAGACATAGTTAACAGTCACTATTCAGTTGAGTCAGTTCTTAAAACTATAGTGTATTGGGAATATGCTTGCTCTAAAGGCTATCTGTTGTTATTGAAACATGTTTGTGCTTAAGGCTATCTGGTTGCTATTGGAAACCTGCTCAGATTTTTTTAAAGGTTTAAACTTTAAACTTTAAACTTTTTAAAGGTTTAAACCAAAAAATAAATAAATAAATAAATTGAGAACCACTGCTCTAAATGCTGTTAGGCTAGTTGCTATTGGAAACATGGTTGTTTTAAAGTTATTTAGCCCAGTCGTTATTTGGAACATGGCTGTGTTTTAGGCCTATATCTGGTGTCATTGTTACATGCTGTGCAGCTTATCCAGGTATCAGCAAAATGCTTGTCATTGTTTCAGCAACATTGCTATCAGTACTGTACTGGTTGCTAATGCAAATGTTATCGAATATACTGTATACTCATTACTTGGGCTTCTAGTATTATTAAGCATACTGTACTAAGCGACATGCTGTGGTAATCAAAGCATTGTTTTAGCCTTATCTGGTTGCATAGAATAAAGAATGAGCTTTTTTTTTTTTTTTTATCAGATTATTGCACATGCTGTGTTAAAGTTAGCACATGCTTGTGGCTTAATCTTATCTAGATTATTGGTAACATACTGTGCAAATACACATTAGGTATGTTCACCGCAGAGGTCTTTCATTCAACACTAACAACATCATTGCTTGATGATCCCGTGAATGAGTGTGGAATCATGGGAGTCATCTTCACCTCCACAACAATGGAATTCAGTATGACGGGAGCAGAAATAATTTTCATGAATGAGGATGCACACTGTACTTCATTGCTTAGCTGCGCACTGCATATGACCCAGAGCATGCTTCCCCGACCGGACTACACTAGCTTTAATACTAGTTTGATGGTTATATAACATGCTTGTTGTATCAGATTTTGTTGCCACTAGTCTGAGCTATTGCTGGGTTTATGCTTCCCCTGCCAAACTACACTAGTTTTGGCAATAGTTCTGTGATTATACAACATGCTTGTTGTAGGCTATCAGTTTTGTTGCTGCTAGTCAGAGCTAATGCTGTAGGGTGCATTTCTCAGGAGCTAATTGCCCTCCTCCTCTCGTCAGTCAGGATTTGGCATTCTGATTACCCCCTGAATCAGACTAAAATTATCTAATTATGTTGTACATTAAAATTAATTAATGATATCTGCTATACATTCATGTTGGTTCTGTTCTGTTTACCCTAATGGGGGTTATTGCTGCTCTCCCTGCTCTTATACATGCTGGGCTGCATGGATGCGCAGGGAGTTCTTGCCCAGAACAGAACCATTCCGCCAATCCTAACTGTATGCTAATTGTCAATCATATTTGACGATAGTGGTCCTGACAGAAATACACATTATCAAAGATGTATATGTATCAAATAAGTAAAAAAAAAAAGAAAAAAGAAAAAAAGTTGTATAGGAGAAGAGAAGGTTTGTATGTTTGTATGTTCTCTGTGTGGTGGAGGACAGACAGAAGCCAACAAGAGGAGGAAAATAGAAAACAGATGTTGTATATTTATCATGTTGTCTGTCTGCCAGCTATTCTCCCCTCCTCTTCTCTCAACCTCCTAACATGTAGGCACCTCTATTCGTTTCTCCACAGGGGTCCGGATCTATGTGGACCCCTTCACCTACGAGGACCCCAACCAAGCAGTCCGTGAATTCGCTAAAGAAATTGACGCCTCCTGCATCAAGATTGAAAAGGTCATCGGCATTGGTGAGCAAACGACCTGCTGTTTTCCTTTCCGTGTGTCTCAGACTGAGTGTAGCTAGACTGTTAAAGTGAAATGTTAGCCCACCGTTCCAGAGATATCTCATGGGTCATTATGTACCGCTTACATTTTTGATTCAAGCCTGGTTTTTCCGTTTAAAGGAGAATTCGGGGAGGTGTGCAGTGGCCGTCTCAAAATGCCTGGAAAGCGTGAGATCTGTGTGGCCATAAAAACCCTCAAAGCAGGATACACTGACAAGCAAAGGCGGGACTTTCTGAGTGAGGCCAGCATCATGGGCCAGTTTGACCACCCCAACATCATCCGACTGGAGGGAGTCGTCACTAAATGTGAGTCCTTTGAGTGTTTCAAATGTGAACAAGCTACTCATTTACTTTGACCACATCCTTTCAGACAGATTTGTTCTGGTTTTGCATATCTTTTGCAAATCGTGACCTTGTTGATTCAAGCTGTGCTTCACTGCCTACAGCCATCTTTCATGAAAAGTCTTTTTACAAAGTGATGCATGATGATTTTTGTAGTGTTGTGCAACAGAAATATCTATATCTTCTAACGTTTTTTTTAAAAGAATATATATAAAAAAAAACTTAAATAAATTCAATTCAATTGTTTCTTGTTTTAAGCATGAACCTCCTTACTTTGCAATGAAAAAACTAACTTCAAAAATAAAATAAATAAAAAAATCGTATGCAATTGTGCTTCTCACAAGGGTGAAAGAGATGTTTACATATTTTTACAGAAAAAAAAAAGAAAAAAATACTTGTTAAGAAAATGATTGTTTGCTGTGTTGTCAGCTTATTTGGCCACCCATCGAAGCTCTGCTGTAGAGCTGATGGTTTTAATTTCTTTTGGTTTTCGACTTTTGCTTTGAGTTTTAGCCATCTAAAGCCCTTGCCTGAGAATTGGTCCACTTTGCTTCAAACTTTTTTACTGTTGATGCCTGCCTCCTGTTAGAATCTTAAATGCCTTTTGGAACCATGCTGAAGGAATGACGCACTCCCCGTTGCCCGATTTGATGATAAATCAACCCTGTCTTTTGTAATGCACCCTTCCCACTACCAGAACGGAATCTTGGCTGACTGGCAGACCTGACATCAAACCTTTTAATAACTCATTATTGATTGAAAGTTGACTCTCTCTCATATGTGTGTTTAAGAAACCTCTAGAGTGTAGTTGTGGCCGGCCCTCACTGTGCATAACAAATATGCTGAGGACCTGGTGTGTGTTCATGTGTATGGAGCTGTGATTTGCATTTGATGGCTTTGCATTTGACAGCTGGACTGAAGAACACCCTTAGTGTCTTCTCACGCTGATGGCTCTTGTGCTGTCTGGCAGCTCGAGAGCTCTAGAGAAACACAAAGATGTAGATTTTTTTTTTTTTAGTTTGTTTTGGTAGACTGCATGGAAGAGAGCTGCATTCATATGCAGGGGCTTCTGCAGACATGTAACAATCCCACAATCCCACTGAGTCACATCTTTTCTCCAGACAGCCCTGGCAAATCCCCATCCTCTCTGATGTATTAGTGAAGACAATGCCAACAGATGGGTTACACACAGAGAAAGAGAACAGAAGTGAAACAGAGAGCAAGACAGAGACATTATAAGGACCAGGAGAGAAACCACTCGTGGAAAAATAAATGCGGGAAATTTTTACACTCAACTCTTGGTTACAAGAGCCAAGTGCAATTTTCATTGAGTTTGTTTACTTAGCAAGTACATTAACTTGACCAAATTTAATTTAATTTAATTTAATTCATTTTTTATTTTTTTAGGATGGTTTGAGATGAAAATGCATGATACTGTACAATGTGATCAGACTATAACAGGGCTGGTGTTGCAGAGCCAGCTTAGTGTGAAGCGTTAGAGTGCTGTTTATTATTATCAGCCCTTCTCCCATAATCCTTAGCATGGCAGAAGTAGTGTCTTCAGGAAAACTGTTATTACAAACAGACTATGGCTGCCCTCTCTCGTAGCCTACGCCTCCAACTGGGCCAATTAAACCTGTTAAATAAATTACTAATGATGTAGAAATTGTCCTAAATAAATAAAGACAAAATGCCCCTAAGCCTCTGAGAGCGGGAGAGAAACATGATGCCAGCCGTCTCTGTAGAAAGCTTTCACAGACGGGCTTGGTGGGCGCAGTCTTTTATGCGCTGGCATTAAATGCAAAATTGTATTTGCATAATGAAGGCACCGCTAGAACACTGCAATGATTCCTCTGAGGTGAAGTGTGTGCGTGTGTATGCGTCTGTGAGCGGCTCTGTGTAGGTGTGTGTGCGTGTGCCATTGTCCTCTTTTGTGAAGCCACTGCACTCCATCCTTTTGGCTCCATGAGAGGGCCTTGCATTACCATAGCATTGCCTTGTCTCTGTACTGACTGGCAGGTAATGTGGGAATCCAGTCCTGATAGCCTCCAGCAACGGCTGCATTCAGTAAACAAACCCACACAGAAATCCCACTCGCAAACAGGAGCGAAGAGGAAGAGAGGGGGGAGTGTGAGAAAGGAGGGGCTTGCAAACTAACACTTTAGGGCTTGATTGGGAAGTGGCATTCAAATGTGCTGATGTGTGCCTTGAGTGCATACGTCTACAAACAAAATATAAAATCTCTGCATTTTTCTCCGCATTTTGATCTACTTTGAGTTTTGAATCACTATTTGACTGTTTTTGTTCTTGAAGACAGGTGATTTAAGCAGATAATTGGTTCAGTACCCAGATTTACCAACTCTGATTGGTTCTGAGTAGGGCAAACTGCATCCAATCAGGTGCTATTATGTAGCTACAAAGGATCCGCTGGCTTTAATGTTGCTTTCTGAACAGAAATCAGATTTCCAACTTGGAAACTCAAGTGAAGATTAAGATTAAGCTAATTAAATGCATCCAAAGATTTAACTTAGACATACACTACCGTTCAAAAGTTTTGGGTCGGTAAATGTTTTTTAAATAAGTCTCTTATGCTCACAAGGCTACATTTATTTGATAAAAAAATATTTTAATATATTTTGAAACGTAATTATTATGGCAAACCTGAATTTTCAGCATCATTACTCCAGTCTTCAGTGTCACATAATGCCAAATAATATGGTGCTCAAGAAACCGATCTTATTATCAATGGTGAGAACAGCTGTGGTGCTTAATATTTGAGTGGAAACTGTGATTATTTATAAATCTCTTTACTGTCACTTTTCACTTACATGCTATAAAATGAGAAAATGTCATTTTAATTTGAGTTCATTTATTCAAATCTTTTTTTTCTTTTTTTTTCTGCGCAGGTAAGCCAGTTATGATCATCACTGAGTACATGGAGAACGGATCCCTTGATGCTTTTCTCAGGGTGGGTTTTGTTTGTAATTTTTTTCAAGCACATCATTTTGACCCGGCAGTTGTTTAGTACTGTATTGGCTTTAACATCTTTTAACTATGAATGTTATTCCTTCCATAGAAGAACGATGGGCGGTTTACAGTAATTCAGCTGGTGGGCATCCTGCGTGGTATTGCTTCAGGAATGAAGTATCTGTCTGACATGAGCTACGTCCACCGTGACCTGGCGGCACGAAACATCCTGGTGAACAGTAATCTGGTGTGCAAAGTGTCCGACTTTGGCATGTCTCGAGTTTTGGAGGAAGACCCAGATGCTGCTTACACTACCAGGGTAAGTCTGACACCTACGTTTGAAACTCATTTGTTTGTACTTTTGTTTTTGTTTTCAGCCCTAACACAAGCTTTTTAACCCATCATCTTCAACATTTAACCCGCATGTATGTGGTTGTTCTTACAGGAAGTGCTGTAACTTTTCAAGTAGTATAGAAATGAGCAAACTAACCCCAATATTGAGTGCAAAGCATGTGTGTGTGTGTGTGTGTGTGCATGCGTGTGTGTGATTAACCTCGATGCATGTGTTTGCATTTCTTTTGAAAGGAAATAACAGGAACCTATCAATCACAGGGAGGCAAGATTCCTATTCGCTGGACCGCCCCTGAAGCCATTACATACAGAAAGTTCACCTCCGCCTCCGATGTGTGGAGTTACGGCATCGTCATGTGGGAAGTGATGTCATACGGAGAGCGGCCATACTGGGACATGAGTAACCAGGATGTAAGTGTTTTATAAGTAATGGACGAGGTTGATTCAGAGCTTAAATGTAAACATTTTCCACTGTTGTGTTTAACTTCCCATTTGAATTCTTCTCTGTCTCAGGTGATAAAGGCAATTGAGGAAGGCTATAGGCTGCCTCCACCAATGGACTGTCCAGTTTCTTTGCACCAGTTGATGCTGGATTGTTGGCAGAAAGAGCGCGCTGAAAGGCCAAAGTTCAGCCAAATTGTCAACATGCTGGACAAACTCATCCGCAACCCCAACAGCCTGAAAAGGAAGGGAGGAGAGATAGCCAGGTAATAAATAAAATCTCTGTCACATAAGCCAAAGGGCAACATGCACCTATTTTTTGAGGGTGCACCAGTCACAGTCCTGGTGCACTTTTTTTCATGTCTGAGATGCTTCTATATCCGTTCGAGTTTTTTTTTTTTTGTAAAAAAAAAAAAACTTTTTGGAAGTTGCAATAATTATTATATGAATTATTATGATAATTTGTACAATTGATTTTATTTTATTTTTGGAAGTTGTATTTATAATAATAAAAAAAAAAAAATCCTTACAGTTAAAATAGTGTTTCAGTGCTTCGCTGAATTTTTTTGAATTTTTGGAATGCAGCTTCCAAAATATATTTGTTTTAAATAAAAGTTGCATTTGTTATTAAATAAATTATTTTGACAAAAATATGTCAATATTTTTTGAGAGAGTATCTGGTTTAAATATTTAAAGTTTGATGTAAAATGTTTTTTTGGAAGTTGCATTCAATTATTATTGTAATTAGTGTTATTTCATTACAATAATAATTTCATTTTAAAATCCACTTGGCTCAAAATCTTTGCTCAGTTTGAATGGGCATGCCGCTTCTCATATAGGCCATGTTCTTGGGTCCAGTCTCCAGTGATTACATTGCTGTAAATGTGTTTTCAGCTGTGGCACATAAGTGCATGTTAAACGCATGACTGGCAGTGTTATATAAACGTTTTCCAATGAAGTGATGCTCACAGCAATAAAGTCTTTTATAGTTCTTTCATACGTTGTTCAAAGTGGGCAACACATAGCCAGCCCAAGCTCTTGGGGCTCCTAACTAAGTCTTTTCTCCTTTTCTAGACCCAACACCACCCTCCTGGAGCCCAGCAGCCCAGAATTCACATCTACCCTGGGATCAGTTGCCGATTGGCTGCAGGCCATCAACATGGAACGTTACAGAGACAACTTCACTGCTGCTGGCTACACCACCCCAGAGGCTGTGGTCCACATGACACAAGAGTGAGTCACGTGACCAAATAATGGGCACTATTAAGGTGTTAGGAGATGTGATGTGTGTATGTTGGCTTCGGGCATACTTTTGACTAATAAAAGGGAAAGAAACCCAGCTCTTAAATCAGCGCTCAGGGATACACGGTCCTGACGTATGGGTTCAGTAGTCACATGTCCGTGCAAAACTCCTGTAGATGCCAACGAAGCATTGAGAACTTCTACTTTGGCATTCAAATGTTCAGCCAGGATCAAGTTCTTAGATTTCATGTTAAAAGCAAATGAGGAGAGGGACAAAAAAAAAAAAAAAAGAGTTTGCAGAGAGAAAATTAAACATGTTCTCATCAGCTCTGTCTTGTTTTTCATTGGAACAGAGACATGGCCAGGATAGGAATCTCCTCTGCCGCACATCAGGATAAGATCCTCAACAGTGCACAGGGAATGCTGTCCCAGATGCAACAAATGCAAGACAGGATGGTTCCTGTCTGAACCCATGGGATCAGAACACACAAACTCGAAACATACTTTTGGACTTCTTTTTTTATTTTGATTCTAAGAAAATCCATTTACCTCATCCATGCACTTTAAATTAAATTTTGGGGGAAAAAAATAAAACAGAAAACAATTTCAGAGGAACGATACAGCACTTTTCTTTCAATAATGCCATCCCCGCAGCCGAGTCAAGAGGATCGTCCCGCGCTGTATTGATGCTCTGGATATGATTGTAGGAAACTTTTAATTTCAGTGAAACTACGAAGAAGTTTCTCTGTTCATTAATTTGATTTTTTTTTTGTATGTATGTGCCTGTAAGTAAATGTATAAATAGTACTGGATTTTTGCCATTTCATGGTTACTTGAGTCAGCGGCACCTGGCGGGAATTTAACACACGAAATGGAGACATCGGAGATAGAGATTATATGCACTCTTTACCGCTTTTTTCCGGGGATTTCACAGAGGCATTCATCTTCCAAACGTCCACAATGGAAGACCAGTTCTGGAAGGTCTCCAGGTCTCCCCACCCTCAGAATGGAATATCTGTCTCCACTCCGCAATTCTCCACACCGCTCTGCTTAGCCTGGGTTGGAATAGAAAAATCGGCCCTCAGTTTACATCTTTCTCTCTCCACCTCGGTCTCCACGGTTTTTCCCTGTTCAATCCATGCCCTCTCTCTCCTCGCCTCTCTGTCTCCGGAGACCTTCGGCGGGCCGTGAAATCAACACATGTCTCCCTTACTGGAAGTTCCATCAGAGCTGAGCTAAGGTAAGCACAAAGTAACAAGTCCTACCCAATGTTTATGGGATCTGCTCTACTTCCTCTCTATCCCCTACAGTTATTTATCTGCTCATTAGTTGGGATTAGAACCAGTACCGATGGACACAAGGGATATATATTGGTGCTGTTTGATGGGATGAGCTCAAAATGAAAACAGCGCCAACGATGTAAAATGTGTTTTTCCCAGACTCCCCAGCAACAGAGCAAACAGAGCAATTTCAGTTTCCATACTCTGTGGATTACTTCAATTAATGCTGCGTTTGTGTGTTCTGGTCTGTTTACAGGACGCGCTTTGAATCCCTGAATCATAATCATTTTCTATTTCTCTCTCTCTCTCTCTCTCTCTCTCTCTCTCTCTCTCTCTCTCGCTCCAGAGTCACCTTCACACATCTGCTCCACAGCGATATCCTCGCATCCATTGCAGTTTCAATAACTACATTTACTTGACACCGGGACAAAGGACTTCAGTTCCCATGATTTTTCAGCAAATGCTGAACGCTTCCACGACTGGAGACTGAAAACATGACAAACAACTCGAGGAGCGGTTTAGGGCCCTTCGGTTGTCTCCTCAGAGATTCGATGAGCGATATAATGAACATTTTCATTTGGTCTCACTCTTGACAGGAAAAACTCTCCGTTCTCACTGCAGCGTGTTGCTGTTTTCTTTGAAGGATGACGGTTTGTTTTGAGGCGCATACACAAAGGACAAGAGCACATGATGTGTGCTAAGACTGCAGAACTTTGTGGCTGCTCTCTGGAGACCGACATACTGGAGTTGTTTGCTATATACACTAAGTCACTGCTGTTCTTCGCTTCTTACCAATGCTGGAGATTGTAACTAAACACGCCACATTTATTTGGGTCTTTTGACTCAAATGAAACTATTTCAGTGCTAATTCGAATGGTCTGAATGCGGACTGCAAGAAGAGGCACGTTATTTGTACCTAAAATAAACTTATTACAGGAATGTTTATAAAAAAGGGAAAAAAAACGTAACATTTCAAGTGTGCTCTGTTTCACGTCAACCACATCCATCCTTCCAATCTGAGAGACTTCTTGTTAATGTGACGCATTCTCGTATGAAATGCTTTTGACTTTGCTTTCTTCCTGTTTCATCTTTCGATATTCCCTCCTTACCTGTTTAGGACCTCTTTGGAATATGCAATGAATGTGAGAGGAGAGAAATTCAATAGAATGTACCGTGCCAAGTCTCCTAATGTAGTTTATTCCGAAAGAACACTAACAATTCACATTTTTGCCCAGATGATCTAGACATTTTAGGTTTAAGGTTGTGCACAATTGTGTCATCGTTTTCCCTCTCTTCCATTTTTTTATTTGATGAATTTAGGTACATGAAACGTCATTTATTTATGGTCTTTTTTATCTAGTTTGTAAATTGTAAAATAGAGCTATGAGAGAAATAAATGATTGCCAAGTGCATTGTTATTAATGTCTAAAGTGATTTATGTGGCTAATTCCACTAATTCTCCAAAACGGATTGCTGGAAAGGTATTTGGATGAGGAGTCTGATGAGGTATTCTCACATGGAGAGAAATGGATCCCGTGTTTATAGCCACATAAAGTGGCAGCCGAGGGTGAGAGCGGACAGTTGGCTCCAATGCTGGTCACATATTTCTATTACATTTTGGCCGCAGTTGAAACGAAACGGTCGAATGTGGTGGTATAAACAGGTTTGCTGGTATTGCCAGTAGCATTCAGATTATTTTGAGTTTCCTCTTCTCCTTTTCACCCATCATTCCTCTCCTCGTCTCTTTCAGCTCGAGCTTGGAGTGAGTGTTTGTGTAAACGCTGATTGGGAGTAAAAGCAGCTTGGCAGGGATAACCAACACATTAAAAGCGTATCAAAAAAAAGAGAAAAAAAATGAGAAAATTCTCCCCCCGAAGAACAATTTCAACAATCAAACCGTATTATGGTTGAAGCAGCGGCAGAAGAGGGGGCTGCCCGTGAGTGTCTGCGTTTCGTCAGCCTTTCTTTCTTTCCCCTTCCTTTTTTTTTTCTTTAAACTTTTTTTTTTCCTGTCCTTTCTACACTTTGAATGGGCCGTAATACAGCCGCTTTGGCACGGTACGCCTGCTTAATCAGTAAACATCTGTTTCCCACAGCCGTCCCAGTCGCGATGAGGGCTGATTGTGGAAAGCCTTTGATAAATAAAGGAGGGAGGGAAAAAAAACGAGGAGAAAACGTAATTTTAGAATCCCAGAAAACCCTGCCGTGAGCCAAGCAATGTTTTTCTTCTGACAATCATTCTAATGAGAGATGCATTCATTATGCATGTATTTAGACGCCCGTCACCCTGGAAAAAAAAGAAAGGATGGAGCAAAAAGAAAAAGTTAGAGGAATTACACTTTGCTCAGGAAAGACTCACCAGCCTGAATCTGGTTGATATGTAATGAGGAAGAGAAACGGCATTCCTGCAGGATGAGAGCAGTGAGAGAGAGAGAGAGAGGGAACAGGAACTGGAGTGTTTTGATAGTTCTTGATGAGGTTTAACAGGACCAGGATTTAGACTCTAAGAGGGTGGTGAAGGATAGAGTGTGTCCGAGGACCCAGAAACGGCTTACAACTGCAGTCTGAGAGAGTTATGCTTTACAAAACCAACCCTGAATCCATGTTTTAAATCCTTAAACCCTGGAACAGTACAATCTGGACCAACAGGATATAAGCCAGGTCTTACATTTATATGAATCTGTCCTATATCTGTATTCTGCGAGATCTCTGTGTATTGTAGTGCTGGCGTCTTTTATCAGCTAGATATCAGTCTTTTTCAATAGCCACTTTATCAGTTCTTTTCAGCAACTTCCAGCACATGGATTTAAAGAAAGCAAGAAAGTAGAAAAAAGTTTAGCAAGAAAAAAAGATTAACAATTGAAATCTCGAACGGCAGCAGCAAATGAATTAATTCCCTCTCTTTTATCTTGCTCTATCCCAGATGAACATGGAAAATGTCTTGAGTTGCTTTTAGCAAGGATGTCACCAAATATTCACTGCAAAAAAAATGCTGTCTTTGTCTTGTTTTCTTGACTTTTTTTTTTTTTTTTTTACATTTTAGTATCCCGAATTTTAATTGATTTATTTACTGTGGCTCTGGCAGATTTTTTTCACTCAAGGTAAAATACAAAAATTAGCATAATTGTTTTATTTATTTATTTATTTGAAGATTTGGGGAGGTAACCCATATTATAAAACCCATATTGACCAAGGCTTTTGGGGTTATATGACCAATGACTGAATGTTAAATAAGTGATAAAAACAGATCTTTTTAGCTCTTGACAAATGGTTGGTGGGAACTTCTGCATTCTACATTTCCATAATAAGCCTTAAGCTGTGCAAGACCTCTGGTCCATTAATCCCTATACAAACAGTCGTCCTGGTGTGTGTGAAGACCGTTGTTCTGACCTCCCTCCGAACTAAAGGAATCTCTCTGGCTCTAGATCAAGACGGCATTTCAGGACACATTTCAGTGATAAACAGCAGAATAATAATTCAGAATAAAAAAATAAAAAAAGTTAATTCTATTTGACTTACTTATTTACATAAAAGATGAAAGAAGAACAAGAGTGAAATCATTAAGGAATAATTTCAATTGAGTCCCACAAAATAAATCATTTTCTTCATTTTGTATTTTTTGTTTTATGGTTAACTTTTATATTTTAAACAAGATATGTAAAATTAGTTAGGAAAAAGTAGACTCAGAATTTAGAGGTTTATGCCTAAAACAAGAAGAAAAAAAAAAAACATTTACCAACAGACCAACATAAAATGTATCGTCTCAAATGAAGTCTTATTTTTCAAATGAAGATTATTTGATATTTGTGCTGGAAAACAAGGCAAATACTAATTGAGCAAACACTTTGGCAGTGCAGACATTACAAATGTGACCTTTGCGCTTCCTCCCTCTAAATGAATGAAGCTGATTTTAACTTATCACTTGATGCTGGATTACGTTTAATACATTATCGACATTTCATGCCTATTAATATGTGAGGTGTATAAGTGTGAGTGATTGACTTTGACTGTGCGCACATGCTGTGGTGAGCTTCATACAGCCCTGCATGATTAATGAGAAAGAGATGACAAAGGTAATGAGGTTTGCTTAACAGTGTCATACTCACCCACAGGCTTTTACCGGAACCACACAACTAATGGAGAGAGAGAGTTAGACAGAGAGAGAGCAGAGGGGGTTCAATGCAATTAAAATCTTCAATTTATTTTCCTTTCCCACTGTCTCTCCACTTCTGTCATAACGTCATATGTAGTGAATGTTTTCATTGCTCATTTTTCTGTACTTTTACTCTTCATTTGCCACTCTCTCAAGGATTTCTGATTGATTTTACCAAGCTTTCTCTAGGATCAAATTTCAAATCCTAGTAAGATTCCTGTCTGTCTTCTACCTAGGCAGCATACTAAATGAAATGGAGCCTCAAAAGTGACTGATTTGGGATTGGAACAGTCTACATAAACAGCAACTCTGCACATAACACAAATAGGCCTTTAGTCTGAAACCTTAGGAACTCAAAGTTGATTCTAATGGACCTTTTTCACATTACCAGGTTTGTAACTTAAAGTAAACTTTAGCAGGGTACATTTCTGTACATGGGAGAGCACAACAAATATTACTTTTGCATTCCAAATTGCTCCAACAGCAAAAGAAAATCACTATTGCATTTCCACGACTTTCCGAAAGAAAATAATATAGAGAGACGAATTACGGCAGCCAGGGGAGAGAAAGATGTCAAATTTACATTCACTCCCTCAGCTGCTGTATTAGAAACCCAATTGCTGAAGTGCAATTTTATTTAATTTTTTCAGGTGTAGTGTTTTTTAGTTTTTTTTAGGGTAGTGTTGCAAATGTTTATTCACAGACAAAAAAGAGAAAATAAAACACTTGGCCAGACTTACCTTAATTTTTGCAGAAATATGTGTCAATACACTCTGTGAAAAGGGTCCAGTGTTTGCTGTTAGCATGTTGCTAAGCTAACAACACAATATTCTTAGCCTACATAAGTACTGTAGAATGAACAAATATTGAGTAAATATCAATCAACGATTTATTTATTGTTTGATACAACTCTTTCAATAAGGTTGTTGCGATACATTCTGGGATTGTTTTCACTGCAAAATGATTAATGCAATGCTCCTTTCAGAATAGAAGGTGTCTTAGAAAGATAGTCATGCTGCCTACTGTTTGAAACAAGCCTTTGTGTTGGTTGGATATATACCTACAACTCCTTAAAATGCTGTTTAGGTAGGTAGCTCACTAGGTTTTGAAACAATTAAGGCTGTTGACTTTCTCTCTAGGAGCAGGTGTTGAGTTAGTAGGCCTATACTATGTAGGCTACATGAAAGCATTACATTTAAAGACCCCCCTGTGGTGAAAACCATGTTTTTATATTTTTTTTATTAGTAGTAAAAGCTTGGTTTATTTTCATTAGGGTTAGGATGCTGATTTTTAGAAGGCACCAGTCTTACTCTGAGATGGGGAACGGGAACATGGTTTGTGTAACAGTAGCAACTGTTTGATAATGTAGTTAAGCCAATTGCTAATCATATCAATAACCGTAATGTGTCCAATGTTGAAGAGAGCGATACATCAAATGCATTACCATTCTGATACATGGACTTGTAGACGGCCCTGTATAATTCGCTCTTCCTCTTCTCCTGAATCAGTTTCTGATTCAAACATACAGTATATAGCTTAATTAAACCTGTATTTCCACTTGTCCTTGTGTAGTGTTTACTACAGTTGACCGAGTGGACCTTTGAGCTGGTGTGACTGAGTGGAGGCGAGGACTAATTTGCATATTCATGAAACGGAGAATACTAAATGAAGCAAGGGTTTAGAGTTACAGTACAATCAAGCTATTTTTAAGACAAGAGATTTTCACCAAAAAAAAAACAAAAAAACTTTTAAATATGTAATTTTGATTATGAGTTTTATGGGATAAAATTATTGACTGCAGGAGGACTTTAAAAGTATTTTTTACTTTCTATAACAATACTGTTAGTCCAACATGAGGTTCTGATACCCAGCCATTTCCCACAGCATCTGCAACACAGCATCCTCATCCACACGCCAAACAGAGTTTGGTTTTCTATCAGACTAAAACGCTGCAGACACCACTGCGGCCAAAAAGTAGTCC
This sequence comes from Leuciscus leuciscus, assembly GCF_965113295.1. Lineage (NCBI taxonomy): Eukaryota > Metazoa > Chordata > Actinopteri > Cypriniformes > Leuciscidae > Leuciscus > Leuciscus leuciscus. The sequence goes on along the minus strand of NC_138730.1, from coordinate 35,295,668 downwards.
GCTTAATTTCTTCTCTGTCCAGTGTGTAAGTATTTATGAGATTGTGTAAGAAAAACCCAGCAGTATAAATCAGACGCGAGCAGGGGTTTAGGCCATGCCAGCAATCTTGAAATCCTCAACTTAGGAAAAGTTCAACAGATCCATCTTTATAATGCAACAAAGCTCTGGAACCTTTTCAACCACAAAGTGTGATATAGAGAACACTTGTGTGATTCATCAGAAACGAGAGATAGAGATAATGATGGAGTGAGGGATAAATATTAAGAGCCAGAGAGAGTGGGGGAAATGTTTGGACAAGGCCTTGAGCTTAGTGCCTCGGTTTGCATGTGCACCACAGGACAATTCATACAGACCGCCATGCCAAAAGTCCCCTGTGCCGAGCGCAAACACATTTCTTTTCCGAGGCTTTAGGGTTCGCCATGGTCCAAGACCAATACTGAGGCGAGCTTTAGGATTTCTACAAAACTCTACGTCTTTGTCAACTTCTGGAGCTTATGGAACGGGATTTATAGACGAACCTTTCACCAAAGGGCAAATATGTATGAATTACGCACAACATGGAAGAAGTAATCCACAGACCGTCCTCATTATCTCTAGCATGCGAAACGCAGCTCGATCAAAACACACACGCTGCAATCAAATGGTATTTCCATCCCATGTTTTTGTTGAAACCTGTCTTCCAAAGCGAGGTAGAGGGGATGCTGCGCTGGTCTGCAGTGGTCTGGCCGGTGTCCATTTCTGACTGTGGGGACAGGGGGCAAATGGAGGGAGAGAGAGAGAGATAGAGGCGAAGAGCACGATGGAGAGTGGGACGGAGAAGGATGCTGTGAGCCGTTCTGTTGAAACGTTCAGCGGTGGAGGGAAGCCATCTGCTGTATTACAACAACCTGCAGGAGAGAGAGAGGTGAAGGAGGTAGCGTTGTGCCTCAGGTTATGATCTCACCCAGGTTGGACTGAAACAAATGCACACGGTATTCTGCTACAGTGACTTCAATCTGCTACTAGACATTTATGAGCAGGTGACAAAACACCAGCCAAAACGGTACACGCACACACATTGAAAGATGACCGCATATAGTGGAACATTAAATTGCTCAGTGGTTGCTCTTGCAAAGATCAGGAGGCAGGTATAGTTTCTTTCAAAATTTCTCTGATGTTTTGCCTTGAATTCCTCAGGAAAAAGAAAAGTAGAAACAAATGAGACTATTGTCAACGTACAAAACCCCCCCCCCCAAAAAAAAAAAACCCAGATAACAGTCTTGGGGGAGATTATTTGACATCTTGGTTAAGTTTGAAATCATGTTGAGATCTGAAACTCCTCTGCTAAAAGTCCAGTTTTGGATTCTGGCTCAACTAGCATAACCGTGTAAGATTTTATCGGTCAACCAGCAATATTTGAAAGGTTCCACAAACTAAGAAACTGATGCTGATCTACAATGGAAACTACAATGTCATGAGGCGGGGGACACATGGAATGAAAAGGTCTAATTTCACTATCCATTTGATGCCTTTGTGTAGTAAAGCATTTGATGCCTTTGAAGTAGTGACAGATCTTTTCTTCTTTTCGCATTTTCTGTGTATCCTGTTATCCCAAGAAGTGATTTTTGATTTTGTTTTCATTAAACTTTCACAGCGTGCAAATATATCCAGCTCTTTATTTTTGAGTGTTTTGCAACCATCACTGACACCAGGGAGAAGTCTGAAGATCAAGTTGTGAAATTTTGATTAAAATTAGGGGCATTTATTGATTTGATCTCAGAATAAGATCAATATGATGCGTTAGATATAGGATCAATTTCCATTTCATGCCGACTGAGGAAATATCTATGTATGTTCTCATTTAACTCATTTTTGTCTTGCAGAATAAAAAATGTAAATATTAAAGTCTGAAAAATTCTCTATTTACTACCAGTTTAATCTCACTGATGAGTATACTGATGTATTGGATATCTAATTTGCCAGGAAAAGTCTTAATTTATTTTCTATTTAATGTCTAGCAGTGAAAAAATTAAGATCTCATCTGTGATTTTCTTATGGAATAACAATCAACAAACTGAAAATCTAATTATATTATCCATTTGACCGCTAATTATCTTCCCACTGCTTTTTACTTGCAGATAAAATGCTTCACAATAAGAACATTTGTCATTTGTTTTAGGAGAAATAACCACCTATATCACGGTTCGGTCGGCGTGTCAGCTGTATCAAAACGACATGGCCCTGACTGCACAATCGACCATGAAAAACGCAGAGATAAGGCCATTGTTTACAAGGAGGACGCTTTATTTGGAGTACATCATTGACATTCCCGTTTGGTGCAGGTAACAGAGATAATATGGAGCCAATTGCCTCGCTCCAAAACTGGCATAAATATTCACCAGCCCTGCCCGCACAAAACAAATTGATTTCACATTCAAGGTTACTGATAAGATAACATCCGTGAGTGAATACCAATCTACCTCCCATTGACTGAGCTGAAGCAGACTTTGGTCGGGTGGGGGAAATCTGCACACGTTGTGTTGTTGAATGATGAATGGACCAATTGAGTCCTATTACCAATTGAGTTCTATTACTTTCCATCATCAAACGAAAGTTGCTGAGGAATGCTGCTCTCCATTTTAGAGCAGGAACAGATTATGAATGCAAAATGAGGACAGAATTAACCCTTGCCAACTATGACTGAAGCCTGAAGGCAGCTTCTTTGTGTTCGTTCTTTTCTTTCTCCATTATTTTCTCTGACCATTCTCTAATAATGTTATCTCGCACTAAAATGTACTATCTTGCTATGTATGTCCGTTCCCCTCGCCCGAAATCATCTTTCCTGCTTTTCTCCAGACTTCTGCTCTCCAGTCGCTCTCCCCCAGGCTCAGACTATCTCCAATATGAGATATAAATATCCTCAGCATAATCTCTATGCACTTTGAGTCTTCTTCACGGCCGGAGGTTTCTCTTTGCTCCCCCAGTTCTTCCATGTTCTTCCCCTCCAACTACAGAACAAAGTTTGATCCACTGATTGCAGTACTGCAAGGACAGCATGTGAGAAACATTGTTGCCTGCTCATATATTTCTACTGCATGCTCGGGTCACGTGTTGCCTATTTTACAAGCAGTTCATTTAACTGCTAAGAGAAAAAAAATTTTTTTTATGACGTTATGTTCGGTTGACGGCTGACCGAATACTGTGGAATCCCATTTATGCCAAAAAAAAAAAGGAAATATTGATTATGACATAAAACGACAAAATTATAACATACTAAAACTTTAAATTATCATAATTGACATAAAAAGCTGAAATAATGAGGGAGTCGAAATTGGCATACTAAGTCATACTGAACTTATGACATAGTTATTATTATGGGTTAAAAAGTAAAAATTATGAGATAAAAAGTAAAAATTATGAGATAAAAAGTCTAAATGATTCATTTCTATGTCATAACGACTGTCATAGTTGTGACTTTGGTTGAGTTTTTATGTCATACTCATGACATTTTAAGTCAGGATTTAAACTTTTTACCCTTTTCAACTTTCAACCTTTTTATTTCATACTTATGACTTTGTTTGTCGATTTTGACTTTTTATCTCATAAATATGAATTAGTATGTCATAATTTTGACTTTGTATGGCATAATTATGTTTTGTTTTTTTCTTATGTGGTGGAAATGGGCTTCTATAAGACACCATACTAAAATACTCTAAAACTATTCCAAGCTTTATTCTGTGAGAAATATATAGTGCTACCAGTGAAGTCCAATTCTCAAACTAACTCTATGAACTGGCTCTTTTTAGTGAGCCACAAACATACAGCATGATCAGAAAAGTCTGATTCTAAAACTTTGTGAGCCAGTTCTATTTAGTGAATCTCAAATAAACAATAAGACCAGTGAAGTTCAAAGTGAAAGGCTCTTATGAGCCATTTTTTAGTGAACCAGAAATGCTTACGAGTTGGTTTTTCAATTCATCTGACTCACTGAAGCCGACTCCATGTAACAAGGATAGGCTACTTGTTTTTTTGTGGTTTTTTTGTGTGCGTTATTTGTTCATTCAGATATCAAAGCAAAGTGTTTTTTAAGCTTCTGAACCTTAACTTCAGTTTTACGTTAACATTGCAATGGCTTAACTTTGGGACTCTGCTGATTTGTCTTTTAAGGCAATGGCTGCGTCCAAAAACTTAGGCTGTTGACTTGTTATCCAGCTGCCATATCAGGTAATGACTTTGTAGGCAGCTTTTGCGCAAGAAAGTACCTCACGAAACAAATTTCAGACAGACTTCAGAGGCAGCATTACGGTTTAATGATCAGCAGAATAGAGTGAGCTTTGATAAAAACTAAGGAAATATTTAATTGCTACAATGGTAATTTCTCACTAGAAATGATATCAGAAGTGGAAAACGTTGGTCAAAAACGTACATTTACACACAAACTGACCAGTGTGACCACCAACCGCAACTTTCAGACGCCATCTTTATTTTTAGCTCATCTGTCACAGAATGGAAAGCACAGGATTGTGGGATATCAAAGGCAGCGAAAGATACATCTATGCTGCCTTCAAAAATCGAAGGTATCTAAGGAGACAGGAAGTGTAGCTAACATTGGATTCAGAGGTTCCTTGATGCCTTCCTACCTTTGAATACTGTACATCCTTCGAAAAACAGTATTTCTGAGCTTTCGGACATAGCGTATAAGATTTAGAAGTTTAGGAACACCAGCCGATTTAGAATCTTACAAGCCTAATTACTGAAAGTAATTACAGCGAGTAATTAAGCAATAAAAATGCAAGTTAGGTTCTGGAGAACATTTTTACCCTTATTATTTGGTCAATGTTATTTTTTTGATTAAATGAGAATAACACAGCATTCATTGGCACTCAACATATAAAAGGAAAGCTAGGCTTGTCACGCTACAATTAATAAAGTCTGGCGTTGTTTTGAAAAAACCCAAGTCACCATTGATTGATCAACTTGGATTGTTATAAGTGATATCATAAATAAGTGCTATCAAAGGGTACCAGCAGTTTTAGGACACTAATTCAGTAACACTCGGAGAGTTCCGTTAAGTTTGCACCAGTTCATCCCAACATTTTTCTTGTTCAAGAAGCCATTTCACTTGGATATAGATACAATAGGGAAGAAAAGTCTTGCTCAACTTCTGTGTCATGCCGACTTTGCTGTCCAGCAGAGACAATTGAGATCTCATTTGTGATTTTCTTTCTTTCCAAAGGTTTTTACTGTTTCTGTTGTTCCTCCTCCACTCGTCAGTCTCTCTCACTTTATTTCTCCCTCTCTTACTTCATTTATCTTCACTTCTCTCTCTGCCTTTGCTGATAGATCGGTTGTTGTGGGTTTGCTGACAGGATCAGCACGCAAACAGCCCGGTTTATTTATCTTCTGTTCTGTCCCTGATCCATCTACTACACTGTCACACACGGTCCTGCTCGCCCTAATCACCGCCATCTGCGAGTGCGCGGGAGAAACAGAAAGCCGCACTCGGACATGTGACCTTCTGCCGCCACTCGCCGGGGCTAATCATCGCCTGTGTTATCAGCTGTTGGAGAGTGGGAGTGTGAAGGGAGACTGAGTGAAAAAATGATTTTATGATGAGAGATGTTGCTTTGATCGATGCAATTCAGATTTCATAACCTCAAATCTCTTAAAGTGGCCACACGGCAGTAAAGGTCAATCATCATAATAAAGACAAGGGGGTTGAAAATTTCACTGCTTGAAAATGGAATTTAATTTGGATTCTCATCACACCACAACAGCTTGTTACACGCTGATTCAGAGTGCAGTAGACTGGGCATCTGGTCAATGTGAAACAGTGTTTGCAACCCATTTTACTTCTACAATGTGACATATTTTTGAGTAAAAAATATATTCAAAGAGAAAATGGAGGATGGAACATGGAATATGATTTTGCTTATTGAGAATTGACTATAAGAAATCAGACCTGAATGAGAAAGCAGACTTTTTTTTTTTTTTTTTACTGCAGTTTAGAGTTGTATTTTGGATGCAGTTAAAAAAAAGTTAAGATTGTTGTACAAACCACATATAAAACAAAATCAATGTCAAACTTTTTTTTTTTTTGCACAACCAAAACACCCAACTGCAACACTTGTCATACATTTTGTTTAGGTTTTGAAATAACATACTTTTTACATTCAACTAAATACAAACAAGTCAAATTACATTTATATAACACTTTTTTTTGCAAAGTATAATCATAAAAAGCTTACAGATTTAGTTCAATAACAAATTTGTCGCAACAATGGACAATTGACCACAACCGTCAAACACTTCACTTAAGTAAATTGTGATAATTCATATTTCAACTTGAAAAGAAGAGTTTTTGAATTGGCTACAAGACATACAATCACTCAACTTTGCAAGGAAGTGTAAAATAAAAAAAAACAAAAAATAAAAACATTTAATACTTTTTCCCCCTTTGGAATAAGATGCATTGATGTTTTAAAAAAAGTTAAGAAATTAAATGCATGATTTTTTTTCTTCCATGTTTTGGCATAATGTATATGCTTTAATCCTTGTTTTGTGTATTTTCATAAGCTAGTCAGCAGGCAGAACATAGATGTTAAAAACACTCTGAGCTAATCTGTGCAGGAGGAAATCGAGGGAATTTAAGAGGAGCTGGTGTGTGTGTCTGGGCTGCACTGCAGCGTAATGTGTGTGTGAATCAGAGAGGGTTTGTTAGCCTGCGGGCGGTCCGGTCTTGGGACAGCAGGAAGTATCTGCACTATGCATCTCGCCAGCTCACTAAGCCCAGTGAGTATTCATAAAGTTTGATCCAAGGAAAACAGATTACAGATCTTGTTCTCTTTCACTGCCTCTGCCTGCCACAATTATTCCCCTTGTGCTATCAGAGGTAAAATCATACCTTATGACACACACTTTGCCTTCGATGGGAACTCAAAATAACACGCCGCGAGGTAAACCAGACCAACTTGCTGGGGAAAAAAATGGAAGGGGTGTGAAAAAGAACAGACAAGAGAGATGTAAAAAGAGAAGAGCACTGAAATGACAAGAGACCAGGAGAAAGTGAAAGAGACGGGAGAAAGGGTGAACAAAGGTGAGGCTAAAATTAATGGCTCTTTTACAAAGAGAGTGGTGTCAAAGACAATGGCAATGAAAAAGAGGACATAACTAAATGGTGGAAGATTTCAAGCAGCTTGGCGCAGACTTATCTACTGTAGGAACGTGTGTGTGTGTGTGTGGAGCTTCGGCCAGTCACTGATAAAACTCCTGCTGAGGGCTGCAGGGGTCTGATTTCATTCATCCTAGGCTGGTAGCTGAGAGTTGATGAGTTCGGCTCACAGGTCTGCATGGATCGTCTTTCTGTGTCAAGATTGGCTGTTTTTCTTGGCCTGAAACAGCATCTCATTGGCCCCGTGCAGCAGGTCATCTGTACCAGTGACTCACTGTCCATCAGATTAGCACTCCAAAACTCAACTCTCCATGAAGACTTTGATGTGGTTTTGCTTTATTTTTTTTGCTGCAGAGAGGTCAGGGACATAACATGACCTGGATTCAAACCTGCATTTCCTGCATGAGCGCTATGGTTTAAGGTGTCAGCGTTTGCATACTCCACTCCTAGAAGAAAGAAAAATAACTAATTTAATATCTCATTCACAGTAAAAAATCTTGATTCTCAAAATATATCTCGACCATTATTATTATTATTATTATTATTATAACATTTATTTGACCAGTGACATTACACAGTAGTGTCCTGGTCATGATAGTTAGCCATACAAATAACATACACAAAACCAGATACAATTAAGGCTAACATGGAATATGCACCATTAAAAACTATTATAACTCATTGACTCATCCTCCTCTCGAATAATAGATTTAAAATGTTTCAGAGACACCAGATTGCAGCTTCACTTGTTATGAAATTCTTTCCATTTTCTACGCACATTAATAGCTATACTTGTGCTATATGTCAACAATTGTGCTTGTGTCTATTTTTATTTCTCTTAAGGAATTTAAAGGGAAATATCTGAAACAAAGTTGATCCGTAAATAAAACATAGCATTCATTCTCCTGAGGTCAGAAAGCAACCTTTAAAATAAAAAGCCCTCCAGGCTAACCATCAGGCCACGACTCCAATCGTGGTGTTGCTTCCTTGTGAATATCTGAATAATTTCACCACTGCTGAGATTTTCCTCCGTTGTGCTGCTCTATATGCGGTTTGTTTGTTTGTTGTTTAGATCAACTTTAGCAGGAACCTTATTTGTATTCGCGGTGCATACATTCATTAACTTACTGCGCCCAGCTTCAATCAGTCTTGTGCGGCCCAGTGTCTGTGGTGCGCGTGTGTGGACGTAAGTATTGACTAATGGAAAAGAGAGTCGCGACAATAACGATTAGAGCCGACCCTGTCCCTAATGTATCTCCCACACAGAGTGAATACAGAATTAGGAATCATCTTAAATCACGGCAGACAATGCCCAGTGTTTCAAAGAGCACGAACAATCGCAGATCTGTCTGTCTGTCTATATATCTAATCGTTCGTCTGTGTACCTAAAAAAAATAAAAATAAATTGCATTCAATGTTTCTAAAGTCACTAAGAATGCAGTATGTCTTTTATCCTTCAATATCCGACTTGTTATTGATAGTAATCCATACTATTTTTTGAAGCTGAGAATGTCTCAAGGTGATTCATTTCCTAGCCAAGGAGAAAATCAGTGTCTCAGACTATTTCAAGCAGCATTATAGAGCTGGCATGTCCTAACAGCTGCTGTCAGGAGACATCTCCTGCCATTTAGGTAACAACTCCCATATCTCTGTCTTTTCAGCCCCTGTATTACCCAGTCCAAAGTCCCACTCCATTCTCCTCGCCTACAGGAATGCAATTTAGTAGCCTGCAACAAAAAGTGGATTAGGTTTGGGAAGGAAACCCTGTGTCTGGCACTCCCTCTCTTTAAGCTTGATTTTCTGCCTGATTGCAGCTCTCCAATGAATGAACCAATGAATGAATGAATGTTTCAGAGACAGATCGGAGGGAAAGAGAGAAAGTAACTTTCACGTTTTGCAATCTAAATGGAAGAATTGCAGTCGTAGGGGTAAAAAAAAAAAAAAAAAAAAAAAACTGATGCTGATAAAACTAGTGAAATCAGGAGCAGATTTTTGGACTGGTTGCTCATCCCAGCCATATGGTTTGAGGATTTCAGATGACTGCAGAATGTTCAATTAGACTATTTGTTATCCTTTGTTGCTGCAGAAGGAGAAAACCCAGATTTATGCCTTTGTAAAGGTTGCACCAATTACCCAAAACGCCTCACTCGTGTCTGTCACAAATATTCAAATGCCTTCATTTTCCAATGATTTACATAAAGTGGGATCAATATCCCTGAACTCATGGAGATGACAAACAAATCGCTCTCGGCACTCCTCGCTGCGATGCCCAACCTCATGCTCTTCCCATAATGCAGTGCAGCTTTTGCATACCATCCTAGCCTCAGGCAGTGTGCAAACAAACAGACATATAAATACACTCGGAGACGTTCTGAAACAGCTGCACCATGTGAGTCTGGACCGGACCACTGTGAGGTTGAAAGGCAGCCCTTTGGGTGCGGGGTGCATCAGAGAGATACGAAGGGGACGGCTGCTTTGAAGAGCTGATCTCTTTAACCACGTTAGACACAGCGGCCTTTCATTCTGCCCATTTTATTATGACATCCTGGCACCATCATCCGCTCTCTCATGTCACTCTCTCCCGTCTCAGCATGCGATCCGAGCGTGTGCTCCGCCTCTGTGCCGGATTCTTGCCTGCGTGTTGATCCTGATGGATCGTGACACGCAAGAACGACACACAATCAGCCGGGGAAGAGCAGTCCAGATTGCATTATGAGCATATTTTGGGGTGGGCAAACGGAATAATATCACTTGAGCTGCCGAGACACAGTTTAAAATGAACCAGCCCTTCTCCCCTCTCCTTTTCGCTCACATTGTCCCCCCTTTATATCACCAGATTAGTTTCTGTAAAAGGATCTCCTAATCTTCTAAGCCTGAACATCGCGGTGTGCCGGTGGGGTGTCTTTGCTGCGCGGCCAGCCGTGCCCAAATGTGTGCTGACGAGCTAAAGGAGAGAAGGGAGATGCCTTTAAAGAGGTTCCTGCACTGCCCATTTCCATTTAAATGCCTGCTGGTCTGACCAGGGCCTGGCTTTAGGGGTTCCCACGGCAACCTTGATTCCGAGCTTTTTAGGAGAAGATTTTGGAATACTGACCCTGGGGGAAGGAAAGACAGACATTTCTGCAGTTGTTCTTTTCTTCGCAGCTGGGGTTATTTGAGATTTTGACAACTCAATGAGCTCACGGGCACGGCGAGGTCCGTCCGGCGGGGAGATTGGCTACAGATGAGGCTGAAAAGTGGAGGCTTTCAGTGTGGTTTCGGAGAGGCATGTCTGCTCCCACTGACATGCACCATTATTTCCACATCAGCTATCTCCGCTGACAACATCACAACGCCAATGTGACAAGAGGAATGTTTGCACATCCATTAGCACAAACATATACATATGGAGCTGTTGTAAGCTCACACGCAATCAAATAATCAAACATTTTTTATATATTTTTTTGGAAGTACAAAATGTGTTATTTGTTGGATTTACACTATGATACCCAGGTTACTTTTTCAAATACTTTTTCAAATACTTTTTCAAATACTTTTTCAAATACTTTTTCAAATACTTTATCAATGATTAGTTCACCTCAAATTAACATTTTGGGCCCTATTTTAACGATCTAAGCGCATGGTGTAAAGTGCACGACGCACGTTCACTTAGCGCGCGTCTGAATCCACTTTTGCTAGTTTAACGATCTGCACACCAGGCACTTGGTCTAAAAGGGTTGTCCCTATTCTCATAATGAGTAATGGTGGGTATGTTTTGGGATTTACGTGCGTTAAACCAATCAGAGTCTCATCTCTCATTCCCTTTAAATGCCAGTTGCGCTCGCGCCATGGCAGATTTCGCTATTTACATGATGGAATTTGATAGTGGAAAGACCGAAGTGGTCTCCAGAGCGCAAACAGAACTACTCGTGCGCGAGGTAAAAGTGCGCAAGCAGGATTCCACCATATCTTTATGTACACAAAAATAATCTTTTACATTATAATCCTAATATTTTAAATATTTGCCATGTTTGTGTGCTGCAGCTGTGCGTCCCTTATAATAGCCTACTTTAAAAAAAAAAATTTTTATCTAGTAATAAAAAAAAAATATATATATATATATTATGACAGATTATTTTTTAGTAATAATTATGACTTTTAATCTAAAAATAATTTAGACAAAAAATGTAGACGTTTTAGTCATTATTTCATATGATTTACCAAAGTATTTTTCTCTCATGTACTGAAAATGATTTCCCATAGATCTGTTCACAAATTGAATATTCATATTTTTCTGTCAATATTCTTGCTTTCCCTGATTCCCAGCGAAAGCAAGAACTGATATTAATGTAAATGTGTACCCTGAGATGCAATGTAAGTCGCTTTGGATAAAAGCGTCTGCCAAATGCATAAATGCATATGTAAATGTAAATATTTTTCTCATGAGCTCTAATGCACGTTCCAAGTAGAGCTAGTGCAAATATAAATCAATAATTTTCCATTCTATAATTTATTTACACATAAATGCAACTGAAAACGTTCCCCTCCCTTCCCTAAACTGTTCACGTAGGCTGAATCAACACATGTGACAGTGTGGCTACATTGCAAGCAAGTTGTGCAACGTGACTGGATTGCTCCCATTATTATCAACAACTCTGTCTATACTGCAAGCAGTGCAATGTCTTTACGGGGTAGCTGTTATGCAAACTATGCTTTTGTGACAGCACAATATACCACTTCAAATTGTGGAATGCACCTGCAAGCCAAGCATAGAGCTACTGCTTTGGAAGAGAGAGAGAGAAGAGAGAGAGAGAGAGAGAGAGAGAGAGAGAGAGAGAGAGAGAGAGAGAGAGAGAGAGAGAGAGAGAGAGAGAGAGAGCGCATTAGCCAAGAAATGACAAGATAATGCAACATTTCATAAAAAGAAAAGTGAAATAGTCATATGAGGACTAACCCCATAATGCAATACATAATTTTTTTTGACAGTTTTCAATTATTATTTTTACATTCCCCAACACTGCATATGGATGCACATACTCTCTCTCTCACACACAGTAAGGATCATCAAACACACATCAGATGCAAGCAGTAAAATCATTCTAAGTGCTGACAGCTGAAAGCTCTGCGCTTCTGGGATGCTCCTTAAGGAAGCTGTAAATTTGGGTCTGCGACGGGCCAAAAACCCAGTGCTTTATCCAGACTGATTCTGCTTCTCTCACCATTTTCTCTCACGCACAAACAAACAGAAGATGCTGAGCCTTGAAGACGGTATACAAAATAAAGCCATCAGCACACTAGCTCATTCAGGCCTTGTGGATTAAGGGCTCATTGGCACTGGATGGGCGAACGGCGCTCACGGTGGCTCACAGGGAGAAACTTTGTAATTCCCGGGGATTTTTTCCCTTTCCCTTGTTCAGAACAATATGGCACTTCAGTTGTGTTTCAATGCACAATGGAATGGCCTAACATTAGGAAACCCAATCATGTGGAACATCCCCTTGCCCCTTCAGTGTGTGTGTGTGTGTGTGTGTGTGTAGGTGGATCATTGAGACTGTATCCACAGGCCTGAATTGTATGGATGAATGGCTCTACCTGAGTAGTAATTGACAGATTGATGGCACTTAAGAGATGCTGACAGTGTGTGTATGTGCTTGTGAGAAAAGTCACGGGTCACTGAGACAAGATACCAGCTGACCAGATAAAGTGCAGTGTGTCCACATAGATCCTCCCACAGTGCCACGGCCTGACCTGTCCACCTCCTTTCTCCAGGACAGAAATCCAACAAAGACAAATCAGAGAGGTCCCAGTCTTAATGAACATTGTCTTCAGAAAAGAATGGCCTGCTTTGTGCAAGTACACAGAAATAATTCAATGCAGCATGACCCCCGACCTCGCCCCTAACGGTAGTGTAATGAGAGATGAGAGCTCATTGTTGGATCAATGTAGAAGATTTGGGGTTCTACACTAACCGAGCAGACTGCGCATCTGTCAGGTACCAAACATATATCCATTGTCTTTTGTTTATCTCACACATGGCCCTATTTACATTTAACAACCGTATCTCATGCACTACAATTCAACAGATAAATAACCCAGAAAATGGGATACATTTGTACATTGTTGTTCATCATGCACATTTCATCTAATACTATATATAATAGTAATACAATAGAACTCTATGTTTATATTTTATACTCTATGTAGACTGATCAGTATGTATACAGCCATATATATTTACAGTCAGCTTTATACAGTTTTTACAGACATATTTACACTACCGTAAGTCTTTTACGCTCACCAAGGCTGCATTTAATTGATTTTAAAAAACAGTAATTATTATAATTTAAAATAATAATAAATAATTATTTTATGTATTTTGAAATGTAAGCTAAAATCATTATAATATGCTGATTTGGTGCTGAAGTAACATTTCTTATTATTGTCAATGCATAAAAAAACTGTTGTGGAAACCATGAAACATAATTTTACAGGATTATTTGATGAATTTAAAGTTTAAAAGAACAGCATTTATACGAAATAAAAATATTGTGTAACATTACAATGTATTTACGGTCTCTTTTGATCAGTTTAATGCATTCTTGCTGAATAGAAGAATAGATTTCTTTCAAAAAAGAAAACTTTTACCTCAAACATTTGATCGGTAGTATATATAATATACTGTATATTTAATATTATAATTAATATTACCATTAATAGACTGCCACTGTCCTGCCACAGTTTCATAATGATACACATTTTTTATACTTCTCATAAATCTCTAATGTCTATGTGTGTAAAAAAATAGATGAAAATAAAAACAGAAAATTGTCAGTTTGATTCTTTTTTAGTTGTCTGTCTGAATGTCTAATGTATACCTTTATTCCTTCCGAGACAGCCTTTCTCTAGGGTCATTATCAATACTCAAATCTAAACTGCACACTTTTATCCTACATAGAGCTTCAATCTCTCCATATAGAGCTGATCTATTATCTTGTTTTCTGTCTGAGTCTGATTGGTCTGAACTAAAGTGATGGCGTGTCCTGAGGAGAATTTTCACCCCTGTTTTTATGTCTGTGAAAGGCTGATTACTATTGTGACGGATGCCTCACACAGCTGCAGAAATATGTGCGCTCCTTCCATAATTGCATTATGTATTTTAGACTCATTCTTGCTGTTCTTGTGCCTTCGCTTCACAATGCTACTTTCTTTGTGTCTCCCTCTCTTTCTGTCTGTCTTTCCATGTCGCTCGCTGTTTCTTCGTCAAGGTATGAGTGCAGAGACTGATAACTAATTCCAGCAAAGTACAATAACTGAAGCTCACGTCCCCCAGAGGGGCAGAAAGTAATTACTGACCTCACTAGTCGCATGCATACATGTGTCCGTCTCCCTGCTCCGCTGTCATTGGCTGTTTGTCTGTCTCCCTTTCACTGATTATGCTTAAGACTCTGGCGCTCAATACAAAAAAACAAAACATTGGTAACACTTTACAATAAGGTCCCATTAGTTAAGGCATTTTACATAAACTAACAATGATCAATAGCCTACATTTGTTACAGTATTATGAATATTTGGTCATTTTAGTTAAAAAAAATATTAAATAATATTAACATTTATAACTTTTGATTTTTAGAGTGGTGCAGGGATGACGCCTGGAAGACTAATTTACCACTGGTTACCTCAAGATTTTCCTATGGGTTTTTTTTTATAGGGTTGTTATCTTACTTCTATAAATGTTGAAATTAACATTAAAGGTAAGGTAGGCAATGTGTTTTATAAACACTTTTTGTAATACTGGTTTAAGCTCTCTTCACATCCTGATAGCAATCAATAATAGATGTGGTTTCTAGCTATTAAAACGTATATTCTGTGGAAGTTTCAAGACCATAAAAGTTTCGTCAAATCATTGCATTCGGTCAGAGTCCAATGAGACCATGTCCTACCTGCCTGTCAACATATGTATTTCCATACCTCCATGCACACTGCTTGTGCAGACATCACACGTCATCAGTGAGTTCCGTAAGGCAATGCAGAGTTGTGGACATCCAGTCACCGAGCGCCACAAACAACAGCAGCCGCCTTTCACAGTTCCTCCTGAACCAAAACAACGATCTTATGCTGCGTTCACGCCATGTTGTAACCGTAATTAAGAGATGGCATTGGCAACCTGTGAATTTCTACCCGGAGCTGTTCACGTCCTCAGACTTGGATTAATACGTTTCTATGTCAACACTATAAACACCAAAAATGAATCTGCAGCAGTCAGGTGGTACAGCTAGAGCTCTGTAAGTTGTTTACGTTAGGTACATTTAAAGGTACAATATGTAATTTTTTTCGCCGCTAGGGGTCGCTAACCTCTTACAATAACAAAGGCGTAAGTTGATGACGCAAAATTTCCTGCGGAATTATGGAACTTGTCGTCAAGCCGATGGATCTAATAATGTTTATGGATGAGTGAATACACTGATGTTTTTATCATGATATCAGCGCCACACGCGAGTCCCACGGATATAAAGGAATGGAGATTTCATTCTACCAAACGCAAGTGCTGTATTAGTGCTCACACAGGTCAGTGTATTAGACGTGTATTAGACGAATGAAACTTGTGAGGTAACGCAGCGCTGTTTCACTTGCTCTACACTATCATACTAAACTGCATTTGAGTGTGTTAAAGTTATAATGTTATTCTATGTGTTAGTTTGTCTGTATGAGACTAGCAGTGAGCTAGATCAACATTAGAATAACACACTGATCATATTCTAACATTTCATCATGTTGAGCTATAAAACATGGATTAGTTTTATGTACATTTGCTCACCTGTCTAATAAAGTACATACAAGAGCTGCGTCTCTGTGAAGTCGTGACTCGTGAAGCGCTGTCAAGTCCAAGTTAGTCGCTGATATTGATCCTCGTTTTAGTTCTCCTTTTTTCCCAAAGTCTGCTTGCCATGGTCCATAATGTTTGAACGAAACAACAACAGCGTGCAGCCAGAGGTTACGCACTACACTCATTATGCACAGTTGTCCACGTCTGTCGTCATGGTTACTATGGCAGTCCTTGAGCGGAAACCAGGGATAACGCGGATATTACGTCAGTGACAGGCGACAAGTGAACAGGTTTTCCGGGACGGCCAATTATTTAAAATTGGAATTTCTCTGAAATTAAAAATCTTTGGGAACTTTTGGGATATTGTAAGTACACAACTGCAGGAAATATATCACACTGTGCAAGTGATTTCTGGATATTTTATTACAAAATTCTTACATATTGTACCTTTAAGATCGTCTCTCATCTCGGCTGTGTGTGTTCATGTGTTTTAAAGGAAGCGTGGCTTTGGGAAGCGCTCTGAAGGAAGTAGGATCTCATACTTTCAAAGCTAACTTGCTATTGCTAGCCACTCCGAAATTGCCTGCCCTACCTTTAAGATGAATAAATGCTTTAGAAGTATTTTTCATTGTTAGTTCATGTTAACTACTGTAGTTAACTAATGTTAACAAATGGAACCTTATTTTAAAGTGCATTACAGGGTTAATATGCCAACAATGTGACCATCTTTAAGCCTGTGTACTTGTAAAATTAACTTTTAGCAGATACGTACATTTAAAATTCACAGTCCTTAAGCAAATCCCAAAAAGTTTGAAAAAACTTTCGGTTTGAAATAAGTTGTCGGTTTACTGATTAGCGTGAACAGTAAATGGTTTTTTTATAATGAGCTTATTTTTCGGTATCAAATGCATATCTTGTCACTGTCTGCGTGTCTGTCTCCTGAGCTCGTCCCAGTAAACACCCCTCCCACCCCGCTATGATGTGTCACTTCAGTCATCTGAGCCATCTGTTTACTGCCGTCCTCAATTACCTCTGGATTTATGTGTGTATTTGCATATGTGTGTGTGTGTGTATGAGAAAGAGAGTGAGAAAGAATGGGTTGATTCCAACAGGTTAAGAGTGCTTGAAGTGTCATCATATAGCATGCGTTCGAATATTTAAACCGCGATGGGCGGTAACTGTACGCAGATGTGGATCTTTCTTTTGTAATGAGGTGATCAACTTACACTGTTTCTTTCAGCAGCATCCTCTGCTGATATTGAGGGAGTTGTTTGTCATGTGGCATTGTTTGGCAAAGACGCTCTTTGTATATGGGCCCCGGAGTGTGAACACGGCACAGACGATGGCATTTCATGCCAGCGGTGATTTGCTTTGCTTCAGTTGAATTCGGTGGATTTCTGAAAGAAAGAAAGAAAGAAAGAAAGAAAGAAAGAAAGAAAGAAAGAAAGAAAGAAAGAAGAGTAGTGAGTTCATACCGGTGAAATTTCACAGTTCTTGACTTTCATTTTGATAGAGGTTCGATAGAAGTTTAATGTTTCAATGGAAGATCGAGAAGATCGATTTTGATTAAAAATTACTAAATGAATGAATGAACTGTTCACAAAAATATCATTAAGGAATAGTTTACTTAAAAATGAAAATTGTGTCATCATTACTGACATTACCAACGTTCTTCAAAATATCTTCCTTTGTGTTCAGCAGAAGAAAGAAATTGAAACCGGTTTGAAACAACTTGAGGGTGAGTAAATGATGACACAATTTTCATTTTTAAGTGAGTGAACTATTCCTTTAAAAAGCATTTAGAAAATACATACGAGCGTGTTCGAAAGCATCTACCTACCAAATGTAGTCTATAGCAATACCAGTGAAATTTCACAATTCTTGATATACATTTTGATAGAGGTTCGATAAAAGTTTGTTATTTCACCGGAAGATTGAGAATATCGATTTTGATTAAACATTGCGAAATGAATAGATGAATTGTTCACAACAAGATCATTAAGAAGCATTTAGGAAACACATGAAAGTGTTTGAAAGCAGCCAATTACTGCTAGTAGAAATACTGGTATTGTTGCATTTTCTACTTTTAGTATCAAACTGACACAGACACTTCACTAATAGAGAGGCAGATAGAATGAGAGAGTGTGCAAGAGAAAGAATAATGGAGAGAAGTTCATCTGGAATTGTTTCAATACTTTCATTATGGGTAATAACCTTCCCTGCACTGTTGATCAGACAAATTCGTCTGTGGGGCTTTTCTGACGCCCCAATACACGTCACTCTTTCCTACTCTTACTCCTCATGCAGCGAAGCATTAAAAAGCTATTAGACTGTACTCATCAAACCCAATGAATAGATAGAGAGAAAGAGAATGAAAGAGGGAGGGACAGAGAAATGCACTTCAATAGTCAATTCAAATGATTTATAAGCTCTGTTTTGATCACTCGCTTCTCCACCCTCTGGTTTTCAAGGACGTGGCCACACTCAGATAGAAAAACAACTCAATAATGAAATAAAAAGTGTGGAAAGATAGATAGTCATTGAGGGAGAGATGCATTAGGCTGAAGGTATACGGCCCACTTAGTCCTCAACTCCTTAACTTTTAAAACCGGTCCCAAAACAAGCATGCAGTGGACAAGAATGACAAAATGGAAGATTACTGTAATCGGCTTATAGGTTTTTGAAGCCGCCATCGTTTTTAAATATGTTCTTGGATGCCACTGAAATCCATTAGGCCTGTTCGAGAAACATTACATTAAGTCATGCCTGCCGTTCTTGAAAACACACCACAGAGTATCACAGAATCTCCCTATGAATCAAATCCCCTGACAAGACTAAAAAGCAGGCCTGCAGGACTATGAGCGTGAGAACAACAAGGTTTTTGATTGTTAATACGAGGGAATGAATGCTATGTTATGAATGTGATAGCATCTCAAAGGTGCGCTTCATCCTGACAGCAGGCTTAGCGTTGGTGTGTGATGATGGTCAAATCCCCGTGTCGGCATGTCTAGAGAGAGAAGACTGTGCTTCAGGTGTCGAGTAGAGACACAAGACGAGTGAAAGTGTGTGTGTTTGTGTGTAAAAATGATAGCAGGTATTAGTGCAGAGGCTGCTCGCTAATCCCCTGTGGCGACGACTGGACGGAACGCTTTATCACAGGTGTGTCTGAACTTTGATGGCACTGCAGGTGAACCAAACACACACATACAAGTTGTGCGCTTTTACTTATGAGGACCTCCCATAGATGTCTATTTCTCTTTAGTTAAAAGAATGAGAACATGTTAGTTTGGATATTTTTCCAGTGAATCTTTCTGAATGCTACATCGTCACACCAGTAGATGGTGAAAAAAAACTCTCTTTATCAGTGAATCAATTAATTCAATCAATTAATTCAAAATCATGAACAAGTGAAAGTCCCAAATTTGTGGTCTAGTAAGTGTAGTGTAGTGTAGAAGTAAGTGTACAAGACGGTCCCAGGTCTGAAAAATGCCAAAGCTCAGTGCTCTTAACACACTAAATTCACACTATTTCTAACACTGCTTTAAAGCGGTATTTCAGTCTAAGCATGTCCCATCATTCATTGTATTCAGGAACTCGCATACCCAAAAATGTTAAGATTGTGGAGGAAAACTTTAAAAAGTAAGTTAAATGAATTATATATTACATATAATTTGGTAGTAAAACGTAAAAATTTTTTATTGCTGCAGAGATGACTGCAATTGCTTTTTATCACTTAATTAGAAGCACCACAATTAAATTGTGTTGTCTGTTAGTGACTACTGAACAAATATGTAGAAGTTTATTTTAAAATGCAAAGTATTGAAAATTTAAATGTGTGAATAAAGCTCTGTAAATAAAACACAGATTCGTTCAGAAATGAAATAAGTGACTGTCTGTGTCCGAATATGCACACTTACCCTCTACATAGTGGCATAAAAAGTACATGAAATGAGTAGTATGTTTTAATTGACCTACGACTTCCAGCGGGATTCTGACGTGTGCATCAAATGGGCACTTTACTATAACACAAGACAAGGGGAGTGGAGTCACATGACAAATGCAATAGACGTAGTATGAACGGATTGCATTCATACTACACATATTGATACTACATAGAACATACTTTGTTAATGGTCAAGAAGTTCATTCCTCATTACATGGAGTGTCTTCTCAGAAAGTATTCAACTTCAGACACTGAATCATTCATAAGTGATTTGCAAAACATATTCATGCAGGAACACTTGTCTGTTGATACTCAGAACAACAGTGATTGCTTAAAATCAGCATGAAATGGAAGTTGCAATAATCTTTTCTTCCCTATTGTGACGCATATCCAAGTGATATATCCTGGATCATATTTGAAAGAAAATCAATGAGCATCAAGTGAATGAATACATTCACAATTATTTCTTTAAAAATAAAGCATTCAATATTACAAGAATCAAAGATTCATATATTATCAATAACACACAATCACAAATTGTGCATGCTTAAAAAAAATGTCATAGAAGAAATGAGCGCTATCTTTTTAATTTTTATTGTTATTATCAGTCAAGCTTTTTTATCACTACAAAAACATTGAGGCTTAACTGACCTAAGATCTGCTGGAAGATGTGCTTCTGTCCACTGTCCAGACAGTAATTCTCCACACCTCATCAGGATGTGTTATTTCAGCGGGCCCATACTCTGGATCAGCTACGCTGCACTAGTCTACGTGTGTTACTGACTAATCAGCCTCCCCCAAGGGTGTCCGCTTGCTCTGACGCCAGTAATCCTGAGCATGTAGCGCTAACTGCTAACAACCATGCAGACACACATACACACACAGTGCCCTCTCCTGCGCAGTCATCCAACAACTCCTTGGACAAACAGACAGAAGGATGATATTATTTTGCCGCTAATCTGTAGTCCCCCATTCCAACCACCAGAGAACGAGTATGCAGCTTTTATTTTTTTTTATAAGGACATAAATTATCCCCACAAGGCAAATAATTCCCACGGGAAATAGAGAGAGAGAGAAAATTTCACTCCAATGCTTATCATTGTGACTGTTTGCAACCAGGGGACAAAATGGCAATAAACAAGAGGTGCAGAGGAAGCCGGCGGGGCGATAATATGCACAGTTATTTACACGTTTGCATGTTTATCTGTGCTTGGCAGACTCCCGCCAGATCTGGGATGCGTTCTCCTCTCTCGCAGGGCGTAAAGCTTCTAGACAGTAGCACACACACACAGTCTGACTCCTGTGCTACTTGAGTGTGTTTTCTAGCTGGAGGTTTCAATGCGTGATTGGTTTGGATAGAGATGTTTGTGCTCCCTAGAGAACGGAAGCCAAGCAGAAGACGGACTGTGCAGCGACTGATAATCGTTCGAAATCACAGAGACACTGTCCTAGAAACAGAATGAACGAGAGAGGGAATGCAAAAGACCCTCATCATGATGGGAATTTGTCACTTGGATGCAACGAACATCACTAGATTTTGAGTCATGTTTGCATGGAAAACTTGACACTATAATGCTAAGATGTCTCTATACTGCTCCTAAGGTGTTCTGAGGGTTTAGTATGTTGTAGCTCATAAATTAGCATATAACGTTCATGTAACTCACAAAGTAGCGTTGCTAACAAACACACACACACACATATATACATATATATAGTGTGTGAGAGGGCAGATGAGAGAGTGAGAGAGGGATGGAAGTAAAGAAAGATGAGGTTAAGAATCTGGGTCATGTGGAGTTGTGTAATATAAACACAACCACTTTGCCAGCTTGACGCTGCTGTTGTTAGAGTAGAGACATCCAAATTCCCCCTGTCCTAACTAATAAACATTATACATACTCTTCTATTCACTGTCTGTTCTTTCTTTTCATCCACTCCCTCCTTCTCTCTTTACAGCCATGACTTAAATGGGTCTGGAATGCTCCCGTCTGTGGATTTCACCTTGATTGGATGTAATGACAACATCTGTAGCCACAAGTGCCCTTGAGCTCCTTCAGGAGCAGAGGTTGTCCACATGTACACGCACCCCCATGCATCTTCCAAAACGAAAATAAATGGTTTGACTTACCTCTGAGTATGGGGAGAAACTTAAATTGCTTGTTGAGGTCAGGGTGACAGGACGGGGGCTGACACCGCAAGCTTGTCTCCAGGAAATCCCAGTCAAGGTCAGGGAAACAGATAAACTGGTGATAATCAGCTGTGTCTTGAAGGCTGGGCTGCGATGGAGGATATGTGGTCGGTAGACTTTCATCTTCCTACAACAACATGACTGTTGTAACAGTTCAATAAACAAAAAGTAAAAATTTTGTAACTTACATTAAGGACACAATATTCCAGTCATTTTGTTTAGTTTTGCTCCGTCAACAAATGAATTAGCAAAAGAACCCACAGTTTAAGAGTTGTGTTTCTCTGAGCAACACAGAGTAGCTGTGTTTCCTGTTTTGTGTGTCAGCAGTGTTAAACGAATGACTCCTCGTCACTCATAACGACAGACCCTTTTATCGTTACTGAATGAATCTGCATTTTTAATTAATCAGTTGAGTGAGTGATTCTATTACTCGCTCATAAAACAGTGACTTGTTTAATTACTGGATGAATCTGAGTTTTAAACAAATCATTTTAGTGAATTATTCAAATGGCTCACTCATTGGGCTGCAACCGAAATCGCATACAAAAAACAGAATGTGACGTATGTCCGAATTCACAGTTGTCATAAAAGAGTAGGCAAAAAATAACCGGATGGCGTACTACTTCTGGTGAGTTTCTGAAGTGTGTATACGATGCACACTTTACTATCCCATGAGTCCACTCCTCGGGAGAGGATTTGTGAATGGTAGTAAAGCGACATAACTGACACTGGTAGGTAGGTCACAAGATAATGACAGCATGGTGAATGTAGTACGCCCATATTACATTCACACTACACACACTCTACTATATATAATATACTTTTTTTAGCAGTCATGAAGTAGGCTACTTATTTTTAAAAAGTACCTACTCAAGAGAGTGTGCGATTTAAGACGCAGCCATAATTTAAGTCCTCCTATATTTCATCCCTGAATGAGTGGTTTTGAACAAATCAGTTGAATGAATGAGTCAATGCCTCACTCATAAGAAATACACTTGTTTTGTTCCTGAATGAATGAATATGTCATGATCCCAGCCTGTGTTCCCCTGGACTTTTATGTTATTTCCTTTTCTGCGCCATGTTTTGTAGTCCTTTGATTTTTCCCAGGTGTGTCTTGTTTGCCAATTACCCTTTGTGTATTTAAACCCCAGTGTTTCTTGTACTCTATTTGAGTCTTGTCCTGCACGGATGTATGTTTGGTGCACTCAGTCTGTCCCCTAGGTTCCCCTAGGTTCCCTAGGTTCCCTAGGTTATCTGGTTCCCTGGTTGTCTGTTCTCTGTGTTGGATTTGATAGCAAGTGAATTGGTTCTTTTAATTAAAAGGCAAGATGTCTTTTCTCAGGTGCCATGTTGTGATTTTTCCCATTGTTTTTTGTGTGTGTTTTTTTTTTAGCAAATGGCCTGTCTCTTTATATTGTCTCTGCAAACTCTTGCATAATAGCCCTACAGGACACCTGGGGTGACCACTTCTAATGGCAATGTTATGTGGCTCTCAGCTGGGCTGTTTGCAATTCCTGTCAAATTGAGTTTGAAAGCCATTGAGCAAGTGATGTACAAGTATTGTAAAGAGTTGATGTACTGTATAAGTTTAAATTAAGTCATGGTACAAGGCTTTTTGGCAAGCACCGACATTCACTCTCATAATTACAACGAGAATGTCCATTAAGACCATTGTCTTTCAATTAGGGAAGCTGAGTGGGTGGTGGAACCTTTCACACACTCCACTCAAGAGTGTTTTACATTCACATTGCTTTACATTCTATTAGCATATAAAGGTGAACATTTTGCAGTTTTGTAGATATTTGCACAAATGTCTAAGTGAGAAGAGCTTTCTTTAATAGTACTAGGAATAACATTAGAGTTGGTTTATTATAATGTAAATGTAAATGATTATACCTGTCTTGTGTTGTTGAGAGTTGTGCTGAAATCGAGGTGTCTCAGAACATATTTTTACATACACTTACATGTAACATTGCATAACATGAAATTGCTTTACCTAACTTTAAAGTCACAATGAAACAGAAGTAGCAGTCTTTTCTGCTGTATTGTGATTATCAGAAAAAAAATTGTAGGACATATATATGTGGTTATATAGATTTTGAAATGCGGGAGGCACATATGAATGCAAGCTTGCAGAATTTTGTAAGAAAGGGGCGGGGTTAAAATGGACTTTATGATTGGGGAAGTCCAGCATAAGTCATCAGAAAATCTGTTGTTTCACCAGAAGACTGAGTTCACATTTTGATTAAAAATTACAAGATTAAAAAAATTATAAAATATACATATGCATGGATAAATCATTCACAACATCATACACTGAGTTTGTACTGTAAAAACTATATTGTCTTCTGACTACACATATGCCGACTTTAAATAGCCAATGATTCAATTCAATTCACATTTATTTGTATAGTGCTTTTCACAATACACATCGTTTCAAAGCAGCTTTAAAGAAAATGCATGATTCCACATTACAATTTACATTTACATTACAAGTTATGTATTTCAGAAATGTACATATACAAAATCACAGATAGCTAATAATATAGACAGAACACAAGAACATTTCCAGAAATGGAAAAACAGACAAACTTAACTTTGGAGGTGTCATGGTGGTGACCATTTGTTGTTAAAGAAACATGACAAACTGACTGACAGGATGTACTGCCATAGTGACACATACTCGAGATTTTTAAATTTGTGTGGGTTCTGATTGGCTGTCAATGTTTGTATCATTCATCAGCTAGAAAAAAACATTGTGACAGTGATTCCAAAAATCTCGTTTCTCAGTGGCGTTATCGTTATAGTTGGGGTGTGGAATCTGCTATTCTTTTACATTTAGAATTATTTTAAAACTATATCCTCATCATTATACTTATCGTCCTTGGTGTCAACAGGCCTTAAACCAGGTCTACCATAATCAGAGACAAATGTAGACCAGCTCTAAAGTATATATAGGATATACACATACATATATCAAAATACCCAATATGCAATGGAGGGCAGCACCTTTCCTGGATTCTCTCCCTCTTTTCTCACATCCTTAGAAGCAGAGTATGATAATTCCTCTGAGGCCAGAGAAGGCTAGTGAGACATCTTCAATATAGACGTGGGCTTCTCACTGCCTGAGATCACAGACATCCTCCTCCTTCCCATCAGCATTTCTCTACCTCTGTTGATGTCTTAATGCAGTCCAGACTCTCTCCACTGAGACACCATGTAGAAGTCACGGAGAGCCGGAGTCCACGCATCAAACCCGCTTTTTATATTCACCCTCAAAACACCCAGACACGTCCCTTATTCATGACTGACATCAAGAGGAGGACATGAGGTGAGAGAGAGAGAAAGCGAGAGAGAACGAAAGGGCTTCTGTAAGAGAAAGAGGAAGGATGAAAACCCAGAAAGAGCTGAGAGACAAACAGGAGTTGCTCTTTGAAGTCGTTTGATGTGCCGTGAGGATTGTAATGCTCAGGGATGATATATTTTCGAGCAGAGCTATAGTGAGGACGGAGAGGGGTTGAGAAAGTGAGAGAGATAGAGAGTGAAGGCTTTATTGTGAGAGAGGGACATATACTGACCTGCTCCAGTCAGCTGCTTGATGTGCAAGCTAATGAAACTTTCTGCTGATGCCATTTATCCACTAATGAGGGCCACTCACCTCCACAAACACATGCACACATAGGAATGCAGGTGTTGACGAGACTCGGGTATACACAAATATGCCATCTATTATTAAACACATTAAAACAAGCTAAGGCAAGCATCGCTATTGCTAATACTCAAGGTTGGTTTTTCAAATATCCAAACTCTTCAATATTATTACTGTCCTACACTATTTTTGTTAAAGATATATATGATACATCAATCATGCAGGTTCCTGAGGAGAGGTGTGATATTATTTTTATAAGTGAGAGGAATTGAATCCCACAGACATGCATTAAAGGAGGGATCTATGAAAGGTAATTGTGACTTTATTTCTTACATTTGCATTCTTACATAATTCACTTCTTTATTCGCATCCACTTAGCAACAACCTGGCAACTGTAAAACCACTAACGATTTTTCATAATGTAAAAATCTAGTTTAATTCAATGCTCTCCCAATGTGCTTTAGTTCTCTTTAATGCACTTTTGAAAGTAGGTGAGGTCTGCCATACTCTCACATATTGAGAGTAAATAAATTAACCACATGTTTATGTAACACATCACTGCTATATAATCTCAGGTCAACCAATCTGAATTGAAACTGTTCACATCTAGTTTGTGACCCGCTCCACACCTTCCCAAACTTCTGCTTCCCACACACACATTTGCAGTTCAAAGTATAAAGCCCAGTGTCCCTCCCACACATATACAGTCATATGCTCACATATGGAAATATGTGTCAACGTACTGACAGCAGCTCTTCAAAAGACAGCGTGAGAGAAATTGTGGAGGGAGAGAAAGAGTTTTCTGCTTGGGGTATAAAAAAGGATGAGATCTGATGTGCAGAGTGATAGTTGACCTTCTCAATCCTGAGATGTTCTCCGAGACCCTTCTACAGAACCTCTGAAGATTGTTGTATTTCAAAGAATGCACAGACTGTATAACAATAACAAGCGCATATACACACAGACACTTCATTCCAGCATTATGAAAGATGGGGGGTCAGGGATCAGCACTACCACCATGGTGGTCCTAATAATGCCAGAGAGCTTGAAAACAAAGACATGATGGCAGCAGTTTTTCCTCTAATTTTACCAAAAATAATGCAATGTTACATTTTGGCTGTGGTACGGTTGCAAGATAAAACATTGCATGGCATTAGTGGCAACTGGGTGTCTTTCTTTGGCATCATGCTTGAAACTTAATCAATTTGCGTTGTCTAGTAAATCTTTAAAAAACGTGTTTGACAAAAACTACTAAGATATAAATTAAACCTCATTAAAATGGTTCATTAATGTATCATTTTTCATTCTAAGCACCCACATATTTATGTCTATCTTTATGTTGTTGTCTGTTTTTTTTTTTTTTTTTTTATCATCAAAAGACATCAGATTTGTTTTAATGTTGATGAAAAGTAGACAAAACTGAAACCTTTTACAAAGCAGAGGGATTTCCATAATCATTAAGTTTTTTCTCATCTGGCCTTTTCATCTTTTTTTCAGTGTTAATCTGTCATAAGATGTAGGTTTTTGGGACCTCACACATCTATTATAGTGTTTAAATAGAGACCATACAATCCTTGATTCAGACTTTCAACCCCATTTAAAACAAGAGATCCCTTTCTCTCTCTTCCTCCTCACACACACACACACACACACACACACACACACACACACACACACACACACACACACACACATCCAATCAGTCCCATGGGGTCAACAAGAAGAAATCCCTTCTAAATGTCCTCTGCTTCGGACAAAGGCCTTTATTTACTGTTGACAAGGAAGAACAATGGGCATAAACAATAGAGAACAGCAACCTGCTGTTCCTTAAAAACTGGAGACCAACCCCCCCGTTTTAGAAAGTGTCCTGGGCAGCATGTGCAGGTAACACTTTATAATAACTGCACGCTATTAATCATTAGTTAAGCATTAGTAAACAGTTAATTCATCATTTATAAAGCATTAATAGACATTAACAAGCAGTTTATAAATACAGTTATAAATGCAGTATTCTTAATTTATAAGCATATCTATAATGTGTTTAATAATTGTGTTTTCATACTTAATGATCAATTTATCATTTCTAAATGAAGTATTTCATTATTTACAAACCGGTTATTTAGGAGTTGTCAGTGGTTCATAAGATCACTTAGAAAGTGTAAGTAAATTATTAATAAACTGTTTAAATACATATTATTATTCAGACATATAGTAATAGTTACTTAGTGTGTTAATAAATGGTTTATTAACATGTATTTCTACTGTAATTCAGGGTTAATTCGGGTAGTTATAAAGCATTTAGTAGTGGTCAGTTCACTATGTTTGTGAGCTAATCTAAAGTGAGGACTAGTTATGCTTTGTAAAGCGTTTATAAAGAAGATTTAAAGGCTGTTAATATTTTATGTTCTGTATCGCTGTGTTGTATTTGTTTACTTTTTCTGTTTAGAAGAAAACTGAGTCTTTAAATCTCCTTTATAAATGCTTTACAAAGCATAACTAGTCCTCACTTTTAGCTCACAAACATAGTTAACTGACCACTACTAAATGCTTTATAACTACCTGAATCTACTACATTTACTTACACTTTCTAAGTGATCTTATTAGCCACTGACAACTCCTAAATAACCGGTTTGTAAATAATGCAATACTTCATTTAAAAATGATAAAGTGATCATTAATAAATTAAGAAAATACAATTATTAAACACATTATAGACATGCTTATAAATCAAGAATACAGCATTTATAACTGTATTTATAAACTGCTTATTAATGTATATTAATGCTTTATAAATGATGAATTAACTGTTTACTAATGCTTAACTAATGATTAATAGCGTGCAGTTATTATAAAGTGTTACCGCATGTGCATAGGTGGGATTGAGTGAATCAATATGGCAATATCAATATATATCAATAAGTAAGTTTCATGGGTGCATTTCTAATTAGACTAGTTAATGACCACTGTTCTTTCTCATATTCATCAAAATCCCTGTCTCTTTACACAAACATAGTATCAGGTAAAAAGACTGACAGCTGACCGTACTAGAGACAGGGTGTTAGATTGAGATCTTGGAACGTTGGATTGATTGATGATAGTATTCTTTTGCAAATTGGGATTTGCAGGGGAATCCAGAAGCTCTGCTGAAATGACTTATTTCAAACAGTCCTCAGTGCATTCCATCTCAGTCCATCATAAGCCGCAGATGTGAAGCAGACCATTAAGTGTGTGTGTGTGTGGGTACGAGGTTGTGTATTGACGTCCTGTCTGCCTAATCGCATTCCTAAGTCTCTCATCGTGTTTTCCCTGGCTGTGATGATCTGTTCCGAGCAGCACCAACGACCTTGGCTTTGGCCTTGTTTCAGACTCCATTGTGACTGATTGTTCAGCGCTAGTATTAACAGGGAGGCTGGCAAGGACCAGACACGAACTGGATCACATGATTCAATTCAGCCCTGTGGTTCTGCATGCCATCGATAACTATATATATTTATTTTTTTTATTCGCATGACACTCAGCACACTCTTGGCTCTGTCCTTGGGGGACGGTGAGCGAGCTCAGGCATAGGGATCTAGAATATTAATAAGCCCTGAGTTTGCCTTGCGCTGGAATTCATGCATCCCAATGATGCAGGCATTCCAGGGTCAAACAAATGGCTTTGGAATAGATGAGAAAGAATGAAACAGATGTAAATATAGGCAGATAACACCAAAACATATGAAAAACAGTTAATTTGAGTCTGGTCACTTATAATATTTTGAACATCAAATACCTCATAGAGCAAACCTATACAGAATTAAGTACCAATAAAATCTGACGTGTCAAAGTGTTGATAACTAGCATTCACACCAATGCACATAATGTTCTGTTTATTATAAGGATTGCAATATTGTTATGTCATCTGCTGCTTTAAATGCTTAAGCTCTTTAAAGCAGATTGGCTTTTTATCATTCATCAGCTAGAACACAATAATGTTTAAGGTGATTCCAACGATATTGATCCTCTGTGCCATTATTGTTATAGTCAAATCTTATATATATATAATTTATTATTTATTATTATTTATTATTTTTTTATTATTATTATTATTATTTTTAAATGATATCGTTATCGCTATAGTTTTCATCCTTGGTATGAACGGGCCTTAAATGGATACTTCAGGATTTAGCATTAACCTCCGTCAGCGGAGGATTTTTTGGCCACAGAGGCTAAAGACTACAGCCAGTAGGAGGAGCTCGTTCCGCATGTTTTCAACCCGCCCATAGGAGGTGGGATCTCACTCACAGAATGTACACACAGTGTTGTCAGCCGTCTTTCTTTGGAAGCTAAGCTAGCAGGCTCTTGTTCTGTGGAGAAAGCTGAGTAGTAGGGGTTACCATCCTCTTTTTCCCGGACATGACCGGCCGTCGAGATCGTCCAAAATGTCCGGGATTCAGCTTTTGCTTTCTGCAGTCGCCATTCATTGTTTACATGCACACCTTTTGTTTCAATCTAATTGAATTCATTCCGATTGGTGAATCTGAATGTAGTGTTTACATGAACGCTAAACAAGTGATCGGTTGATGTGCGTTTTAACATTGCTAAGAAAATTCCCGCTCCTCCGTGAGAGATAGCCCACGAGACCGGTGCGTCTCACTGTGCCGCTCATCAGTAATCACGCCAGCGGCCTTGCGCCGTTCTCCCGCATCCCTCAGCCTCGTCCTGCTCGCCACAGTAAACATAATGAATGGCGACTGTAGAACGCAAAAGCCGAATCCAGGACATTTGGGGCGATCTCGAAATCGCGGGCAAACTCGTCACGGAGACTCACTAGTAGCCTAGCCTTGTTGTTTTAAACTGCGCTCTCTTACCGGTAGGCGTGGCTTAGGAGTGGCCTCCTAGGGCAGCGAAGCAAGTGCATTCTGGGAGTTGTTGTCTTTCATCCACATAAGCCAAAAATACATTTTCTGGCTTTTCTCAGTCTAGAAAGCTCCAAATTCAAAAATAATTTCACATTTCTTCTACATAAATGACCTATTTTAATTACACATTCATCTTTCCAGAGGTGAAGTATCCCTTTAACTCAAATATCTTTCAGGTTAACTAGAAATTGCATTAATCAGCATTCTAAAGGTAACTTGTACAATATGAGACATAAGCTGGTTAATAGAGCAGTATTAGTGCAGTAACTGCTTATTAAAACAACATGAATCATCCTTAAACATGCAAAAGCTCCACTCTTCAACACAGTCCTAACCCCCAAAAATTCAGGATCATAACAGAAATTATTCTAAATCCCCACATAATAATACATCAAGCACTAACCAATTTTTTTTTTTCTCATCTAAAAAACACATAAAATAACATTTACTCTTCTATTCCAGTACCATGAAAATAATGCTGGGAACTAATAATACACTGCCTTTTTTTTTTTTTTTTTTTTAAGGCAACAAGAATCATTAATTCCCAAAACAAATGGATTAACTTCGATTTTACAAATGTAAGTGGATTGAGTGCAATAAAATAAGTTGCAACAAAATGTTCAAGAGCTGTATTGCATTAGCTTATTTTAATTGAGTAAATTGAACTAGCAGCAGAAAAAAAACTTTTTGAGTGCGAAGCAATCATGAAAAGTCACCTGCATGACTCATTCTGAGTTCTCAGAAACACTTGGCAACCAATGCTAAATTATGGCAATTTCTTTAAAATGTTGATTAAAAAAAGATGCATGATGACATGTCCCCCAATCTACTGCACACTTATGCTAGTATTTCTGGCAATTTCTTTAACATGTTGATTAAAAAAAGATGCATGATGACATGTCCCCCAATCTACTGCACACTTATGCTAGTTTTTATTTTCATAAAACTTGTTTGCAAAAACAGTTCAAAGAAGTTCTTGTGCTGCGGTTTAAGCAAAACATTTTTACTATCTGCTTATTTTCCCCCGGTCCCCATGCCTTATTTTGAGCTCTATTATGAACTCTACTCTGAGTATCACAGCAGCTTCTCTCTTCCTTTGGTTGCCATAAGTCTAGTGGGAACTCTGGTGAGAAGTGCAGATGTTGAGCCATACCTCAGTGTTACTTTCAAAGTCGTACCACAGCGCGAAAACCATCTCATCCCCCTTGAGCTTCAATCTTTCTCTTTCTGCCAGAATAGAACTGTATGTGCTCCTTACGCCCCAATTCCATGGATATTACCTTTCATGGGATTCTAAAATCTGGCGGTATCCATTCGAGGCCCTTGAGGAGGGCAGCCAGCGCATGTAGATTGCACCTCAACCCTGCTGAACAGGGAAACAGAGTACACTTAATAGAGCACATCAGCCCAATGATCCTGCGCCCTCATCCAACCATTATAATATCACTCTCTAATAGCCCTCGCGAACTTTGAGGTTCAGTTCGAATTGGAAAGTTTTCCCTGAGCAGCTGTAAACCGGCAGCACTCCAGTGGAAAAATTTGGCCGTGGTGTTCTGACAAAGAGTAAAATATAAGTGGGAATACGAGCTCTATGAATGGGAACTTTGGGATGTGAACAGAATGTAAGAAGGTGGAATATGTGTAACACAAACTGTGATGCAGATGATCTTCGCTCTACTTCATTAGCGGCTGGAACATTTGCAAAGATGTAGCCAGGCTTGGGAAAGCAGACCTTTTTCAAACAAAATGGCTCAATCTGAGCAGTGCGGCCCGGGCCGGCCGGTTTTACAGGTTCTCGGAATCACGTACCCTTGAAATTGTGCAGCAGGTTTGCCAGGTTCCTGGCCGTGCTGGCAGCTGAAGGAGTACTGTAGGTCCAGGCATGCAGGGGCGCCAGAACGTTCTCCATCTGCCGCGAGCTGCTCCCTGCTGCCCCGCGGCTGCTCTGGCCTAATTGAGTGATGCAGCTCCTGTCCCTCATAATGTCCTTTATTTGAATTTCAACACACAAACACAAAGAAACACTAGTTCATGCACATGCATACACACATGACATGATCCTAGCCTGATAAACAGTGGGGTTTCAGGGCATGTTTGGGTCATGTAATTTTTCAGGCGGATTTCCATCGTAAGCTTCATTAACAGAATCACTGGAGAGTCAAAGGGAGTCCGATGGCTAAGACGATGTTTGATAGCATTCTCTGGTGGAAATGACATTTTAAATTGTTGTCTCATTTGTCTTGCTGAGGAGAATTTCATATAGCTATTATATTTTGTACAATTAAAATCATATCCAGATTTTTTGCATAACATGATTAAATTACAAATATTTACAGATAATAGAAAAATATGCACAATACAAATTTTATGTTTACAAAATATTTTAACCTTGATTTTTTTTTTTTTTTTTTTCATGATGAAGACATGGCAAAAAATGTATTAAAAGAGATTTAATATGACCTTCATATATCAAAAAGGACATAAACAAATCAGTTTGTTTTAATAAAAATTTACCTCTGGGACGTAAAAGTGCCTGTAATTAAAGATACAGTTATATACTTACACAAAGCCTCAAAGGAACCTTTCAAAAGGTAAAGGTTAATGCAAAAAAAAAAAAGAAAAGAAAAAAAAAAGCATCCTAATTCAGTACATTACAATTGCTATGATTTCAAACTTAATGCCTGTGTTACATTGTTAAACTGATATTTTTGCACATTGTATATCAACCCTAATCCTACATTGTTAAAAGCATGTTTCAGGGCAGTTCATCTGTCTGCTCGTCGAGAAGCGGGCACATACACTGTTTTCTGAGGTCAGGCTCTGAAGGCGTGATGGAACGAAATGAGAGCAAAGCTGACGTGTCAATCAGCAAGACCAGGCGCTGGGACGACAAATGAAGTGTTGTGCTAGTGAGGGTATGGGGTTAATGCAATTACAGTGAGACTCAGCAGGGTCGAACCTCACACCTAAACCCATCCCTCTCCCTCTCTCCATTCACTACATTACAGGTCACTCCAGGGCCAATCATAGGGCTTCCTCAGCCCACTCTGATCCCGATCCGCCCCGCTGTGGGAACACCGTTCCCGGTGCCCTTGCTAACTGTGTTTAGTCTCCAGAGCTTCACGGAGGTAAACTCAGTCTGGATCGAAGCCTCTCATGTGATATGATAGAGGAAGGTTCTGACATTAATTAGCGAGGCACCGTGGGCCGTGAAATCCAATAAGACCATGTAATGGTACACAACGTACGCGAGCGATAGGGAGACATTAAAGTGGACGCCTGTCTGCCACCATGATGTCTGAAGGGCGACCCTGCACTTCCTGCCCAGGGCCAAGAGGCACAAACAGAGAGTAAGGTTACTGTCATAATGCGAAACAGACCGTGAGTGTGCGAGGAGGGGAGAACGAGCGAAGGAAGGAAAAGAGAAAAGATGGCAAGTAGGTGTGAATGATATAGAAGAGTGTCCACGATAAAAAAAAGGGCAAATCTTTTAAAAAACTAGCTTATAACTCACGTTACAAGTTCTTAGACATTTTTAATAAACTTTTCAATTTCAAGTCATGGTCCATCAGGTAAAAAATCAATAATATATTTTCCATTCCCCTTGAATGGATGTGTGCAAACATTTTAATCATTATTTCCAATAAATAAATAAAAGTTTACAGCTGCTCAAAATTAAATATATTTTGAAAGTGTATAAATTATATAAAACAAAATATATTAAATAAAAAATTATTTTGACAATAAACGAACTGTGTTGTCATAAAAAATAATATGTTCTGCTATTTTAATCACATTACTCCCATTTGATAAATATAACTTTTTCAAATATCAAAAAGCAGTTTTGTTAAAACAATTCTAAGAAATAATAATAAAAGTCTAATTCATAAAGTATTATAAGAATTTCACTCTCCTATTTAATATCTCAACAGTTGTATCACACTGACATTTATTTACTTAATTTCCACCTAAAAAAGTGAAAAACATAATCATCATAGAAGAGGTGTAGGCTACATTATGTATAAATAGCATTTTTAATGCATTTTTTTAATAAATGAGCATCATGCAATTGACCCAAATATTCTTGTATATGCTTGGATGTTTAAAAGAAAATGGGAATCGTGACCACAACAACAGACCATGGCACCGGTTTTATAGTCATTTACCATTAAATACTTACTAATAGTCATAGCAAACTATTACATTTTAATCACTCTCACTTCATATATTTCCTAAAAAGGTAAAAGTGGTTTATTAAAAGTGAAAAGATTAAAAAGTATCCCTGCCAGGAACTCAAAACAAATTCTAATTACCTCGCCCCACAATTCTTAAAATGCGCTGCGCTCAGCGGGAGGAAATGGGCTACTTCTGGAGCATAACATAAGCTCTGAGTT
This sequence comes from Leuciscus leuciscus, assembly GCF_965113295.1. Taxonomy (NCBI): domain Eukaryota; kingdom Metazoa; phylum Chordata; class Actinopteri; order Cypriniformes; family Leuciscidae; genus Leuciscus; species Leuciscus leuciscus. The sequence continues at coordinate 35,260,643 of NC_138730.1, read as the reverse complement.
AACTCAGACAGAAAATACCAACCTTAAACAAACACACACGTGTATCGATGCCCATTTTCAGAGAAGCAGATACAGCAGGTTTATGTCACACAAAGGGAGGAAAAAAACAGGAACTCTCATGCAAACAAACAGATCCTAACAGATCTCAAACTGAAACCATATGATAAGATCCACAGTTCACGGAAAGTCTGGCGTTCCAGCGCCCCAACCGGTCCCATCCACTGTCCTGAGCAGTTTCTCAGGGTTATGTATTCAGAAAAGTCTGAGCGTGAAATTGCAGAGGCAGAGATTTGCATCTGCTCACCTAATACTACTGGAATGCTCATGAACTCTAGGCACTTCTAAGCTCTGACAAATGCATCTTCCCAAAGGACAAAGATGTTTTGAATTTCTTCACAACACTGTATGAAAAATGTATATTTATGATTTATAATGCAATCAATGGATTTGGCTGCCTCTGAGATTTTGGATTTGGCACAAAACACGTGCAACACACACACACACACACACACACACACACACACACACACACACACACACACACACACACACACACACACACACACACACACACACACACACACACACACACACACACACACACTTCCCTTAAGCAAGTCACAAACAAGATACTCTAAACGTAATATGAATCAATACAGTTGTGAAGGTAACAAAACTGTAAGGCCAAATCATTAGATTGTAGCTAAGCATTGGAAAACCCAATGGTTTCCTTATTCCAAGTCTGTCAGTCTCAGCTTGGGCCAAGAACAAAGATGGAAAATTATAGACTCTAACTGACAGCCATTCCAGTTTCTGTTGGTCAGTCAACAGGGGAGAAGCCGTCCCCTCTGAGGGCTTGACTAATGGACAACTCTCAGTCTCTGGGAGATGGACTTGGAAGAATGCCGTCTAGGGATTTTCTTCCCCATGGTGTGAAAGCTGTACAAAGCAGCCTGTAAGAAAGCTTATGCAGACATGAAAAAGGTGCCATCTCCATGCACTGGGCAGCAAATGTTACTAGTTATAATTGTTTCCTATGAGACAAAGAGTGGTCTTCATCTAGAGAGTGAATGGGGGCTCAGAAAGCCAAATCCTCCACTGAGCCACATTCAAATTTCAGGATGATTCTTGACTAATTGGTGACATTTAAAGACTAAAAAGTATAATAGGCTTTGTTCAGAATAGCATACCATTTGTATTATATAAAAAAAATATGTGTCACAGACCATAATAGACTCCATAGAAATCTAATATGTCATATCAATTTGAGCTAGTACCTCTGGGGCGGAGATTTAGGATGCCAGTGTTTTTTTTTTTTTTAAATAGGGGCAAAAAATATACTGATGGTAAAGTTCCTTTTCGTTCTTTGCATACAAGTAAAAAAAAGTAGGAAATACCTTTGAAGCATTATACTGTTAACGAACAGCCAGATGTCATCCACACTGCTGAGAGTGATGTTTAGATGAATGTAAACATGTGACGTGTGCTTTCCCCAGTAACAAAATAAACACAACAAAAATGACATCGGTGAGAAAACAGCAGTTAAGAAAGCCTCTGATCGTAGCGATGTGGATATGTTTGCACAAGCTCTACAATTCACCAGTATCATATCAACATATGAGGTAATTAAAATTACATTGTTATGATAGGTTTAAATATAAAGTAAGTTGTATACTATATCTGACTATGTGAGATGAGTTTGAATGAATCCCTTTTCTTTGCATGACACATTGACATTACAGTACAGAATCGCTCTTTTTGCATTAACCTGAAGATTGTATAAGCATTCATTTAATGTGTCATTGAACAAAAGAGAGGCTCTCAGGAGCACATGTAACCATCACATTCTTAGGATTTCCCCGCCGAGTCCCTCACATAAATATCAGTCTACAAGCTGAAGGTCTTGTTTTTTTTAAAGTTTTGTTACAAGTTTTGTTCACACATTGGCAACACAAAAAGCGATAAATACATACAAATTCTACACCTTTTCATGAGTTCACACTTACAAACAGTTAAATAGAGTAAAGGTAATGTGTATTTGGCGTGCTGTCCGAGGGGAGGGCTCCTAGCTCGGAATTTGGCCCGAACCCAGAGAACTCCCCCCATCCCAGGTAGCGATAGGAATAGTTAGAAGTAAGGAGATGGGGTGGTGGAGGGATGCTGGAAAACTGTCATAGAACAGAGGTACGTTTGCAGTATATATACCTCTTATCTCTTTAATTGTGTTGATTAACTGAATGTGCTCCTCCTGTGTAAATTAGGTAAATTATCTGAACATGCTCCTCCCGAACTTTCGATGTTTTTTTAATAAAACATCATTAAGGGTATGTTTACACAATAATGATATAAAATGGAGACGTTTTTTCTTTGAGTTTTCAGCATACAGATTGGACCATGGTCAAAACGATCTCCATATACCTGCGAAAATGACTAAAAACCGCTGAATTCTGCTGCCAGGCCATTAGATGGCGATGAAACACTATATAGATTGAACATGTAATACACATGTATGACATCATTGTTTTCAGAGATTCACGTTTTTGTTGTTTACATCGAGACCGTTTTCAAAAAATTGCACTTTAAAACTCGTTTTCAAAAGTTTGAGTTTTCATCCACCCAAAACACTATTGTAGTGTAAATGAACGTCCAAAATGCATAAAAAGTTTTACGTTTTTAGTTGAAAACGGTGTCGTGTCAACACCCTTAGTTTGACAATACAAAAAGCAATTAATGCATGACATTTTTTACATATACCCTTTAAATAGCTAAAACTACAGGTCCCATGACAAAGCCATCTTAATCCTTTACCTGCATATGCATAATTACACTGAGACACTTTAGCCATTAATCTGGAAACAGCAAAAAATAATTACAATTATTATTCAGACTCATTGTATCTGACCAATTAGAGAGTTCTGGACATCTAAGCCCTGCCCACTTAATATAGCTTATAACTCATAATTCCACTTCTCTGAAGGAAGCCCTCATGGGTGGATATTGTTTACAGGACCACTCACTATGAAACTCGCTCTTTGACAAGGTTGCAAAACAGAACAGTTCACAAATTCGAAAAAGTACAACTGACAGATGAGGTCTGTCCTAACGCATGGCATATCAGCTTTATTGTAATATTTCCTCAAGGCTGAGAAAGCTGAAAGAGAACATAAAATATGCTCCATCTGTTCTGACAAGGAGAAAGAGAGCAAGGTAAACGGAGATAGAAGGGAGAGAGAAAGACTGAGCGAAAAGGGGGGAGAGAGAGAGAGAGAGAGAGAGAGAGAGAGAGAGAGGGAGTGATCCACGCAACAGTGCGCACAGAGGCTCTGGGAAATGAAAACATTTTTCTCTTGGGTCTTCTCACCCAATAAAACAGAGCCGGTGACTCGTCCGCCCATCTGTTCCTTTATCCACAAGAGTAAGAGAGGAGAGAGACAGAAAGAACGACGCAAATGAGACTTTAGGTGCACATAGATGAGTAAGTTCATTCCACTCAACTTTTTCAGACTTTAAGGGGATAGTTCACACAAAAATGCAAATTACTAACCCCTCATGTCATTCCAAACCATGTATGGAAACACAAAAGCAGAAGTTTAGCAGAAGGCTCACACTGCTATTTACATTTAAATATAAAACGAATGTTGATAGGGTCGCTACAAAAAAGCCCCTTGTGTGTTATACTCAGTGGTGTAGTCTAGTTTTTTGTAGTGAGTATACTGTAATCCCTGAAATTTTAAAATACATTTTACTGTGCAATTTCTTTCTAATTTCTTTGAGTTGGACCGAACTTTTATTTTGGTGGGTTGTACACATTTGAGTTTCTGTGTGTTTTAATAAACTATTATTATTATTATTATTATTAGGCCTACTTGAAGTATACTCTACTGTGCAATAGTAATATATTTCTGTTATAATTTCTTCAAGTTATACCGAACTTTTATTTTGACAGGTTGTTGTAAAGACATTACAGTTTCTGTGTGTATATGAAACGAATGAATGACGATAGTTTTATTAAATGAAATGGTGAAATTCTCGTGAAGTGACTTTCACAGCAGCTCTGCGATGAAGTGCACATATGTAGCCTACATCATGGGTCAATACAGTGAAACGCTGAAAACACCACGAGCGTGAGTCACGCGTGCTTCAGTATGTATGTATGTGTGTGTGTGTGTGGGGCACACATTGAGCGCTCATTCCCAGAGACGCGTAGAACAATTGCAGTCTCTTTTAACTTTAATATTCACAGACACTACTAGTCCATATCGAGATTTGATTCATTGTACAGCCCTACTTTTGATTTATTCATTAAAAAATAGCCAAATTCCGTGACTGGATTCCGCGATTCTATCCGTGTCGCTTCGCAAACACAGACGGGGTGAATTTATGAATGAATGTGTGAAAGTTCTGACACAAAACCAAGTTGTTACATATCCTCACGCTTTTTTTAAGTGGGTATACGGAAATCCTTGGCCTTTTCTAGTGGGTATACGGCGTATACCTGCGTATCACGTAGACTACACCACTGGTTATACTGACAATGAATCCATACAAAAGCAGTAAGAGTGATTGTTAGGGAAAGGCAACTATTTTTGCACATTTTGCCTTTAGCCATAGTTTACCAACAGCAAGTTGCATTCCAATTTGTATTGTGCACTATTCCGTGCTGATTTGTTGTAATAGTGCAAGTAACGTGTTCATTCTGAAATTTCCAACAAGAAGTACACTTCAAATGCCACTTCAAATTTAAGTGAAAAAAAAAGAAAAAGTGAGGAATGTTGGACACTTCATGAACTTAATGGTTGCAGCTTTAATTACACAGCAGAGGGGGATTGATACTAGACTGCAATACTACTGTGCCCAAATAGTACAAAAATGCCTGGTGAAAGTTATTTAGGTATAAAATAGTACTCATTCTCAAACTTTTCCAAACTATATTTACCTCAATGCCACATGATAGTTTTGTGTGAGGAAAAGACTAAAATTACCCATACACTTACCAAGTGTAAAAAAACATTATGCTACACTCCTTATTAGTAGTGATATGTAGATCAGTGGTATATGCTAATTAGATACAATAATTGTAGAGAACATTTTGTTGAATTTCTTATGGGGAAAAAAACTAATGATGCCAACATTTTCAACTATCCCCTTACACCCAGCACACATCACAAGCATCCACTCACAGAGCAAAATGAAGAGTGACAAAGCCTGAGTTTCATAATTATATGAAGACTTTAGCCAGTGGATATTTCTTATCTAGCATCTGATTGTGTAGAATGGATTTATTGAACTCATTTATGCTGAGTAACAGTTTAATTGAGGCCAGTAAAGAGTCTCTCATTATCTAGATTGCTCTGTCAGACCAGGAAATGAATGGGTATGCCTCTCTTCCAAACACTACACCGATATACAAAGCCTGATACACACATATGCGCACACTCATTCTTGTACATCTATCTTTGTGTGGACATTCACTGACACAATGCAGTCTCTAGCTCCTTACACTAACCCATGTCCATCTCAACTAAATACCTATAACCCAAACCCTTACCCCTAACCTACCCTTAACTAAATTATTACCTTATCCCTAAAACCAAGTCTTGACCCTCAAACAGGTTTAAAGGGGTCTCAGAAAGTGGCCAAAATGTCCTCACTTTACTCTCTTTGTCCTGACTCTGATGGTCTAAAACTCAAACTCACACACACACACACACACACACACACACACACACACACACACACACACACACACACACACACACACACACACACACACACACACACACACACACACACACACACACACACACACACAAACAAAACAGAAGAACAGCATGTGTTGCTGACCAATAAAATGATGAATCCGAAAATATGCAGTGACAATACATTACATAATTCGATGTTTCTGCTTATAGAGACAGATGGGGGTGTTGCAGATATCTCATCAGAGCTCCTCACATGCTTATCTCTACTAATCAACTTTTTAAAAGGTTCTTTCTGAAATATGAGCTTTTTATGAACCAATAGAGTATTTTATAGTATAATAGTCCAAAACAAACACAGCTAGCCTATGTAGCAAAGTCTTGGCACCTGTGTATGATGTGTGATAGAACAGGCTCATGGACACAAGGATTCATCACTTGTTTCTAATTCGTCACATTCTCAAGGCTAAGGATAACATAATCTCTTAGCATAGCAAGCATAGCATGGCATTGTGTACCATTCTGAAGGAAGATTGATGAGATTTTAGCTCTCTTTCCAAAACATTTATTAATCAATGTTTCTAATGTTACTGTAAGAGGTGTATATGAACTAAAGTTAACAAGGATTAGTAAATACTGTACCAAATGTATTGCTCGTTGTTAGTTAATGTTAACTAAATGTTAACTAATGGGACCTTAAGTATTACTGAAAACTACTAGAAACATAAATGGTTAAATGGCTCTGATAGACATGTTAAAGTTTTTCTTAAATTATACACAACTAACTATCTTAGCTGAGGAAATCATTTAAAACATTTGCGTTTAATCTATTTTCTTAACAATTAAGATACTGAGCAGAAGAGAAGGAAATCGAATCAGCTTTCTTTAGCCACTTAAACACACACACACTCACACAATGAGGGCTATCTATAATACCCAGGCAGAAGGCGGAGATATGGCTGTTATTCCCTGTGTTGGCTGCTCCAAAAATACACATTCCTGGGATGACATAGCCAATGAGAGTGAGCTCACGATACACACCATTTGATCAAATATCCAGAGCAGGAGGGCAAACAAAAAGACTGAGTTCATATTGAAACAAGGACAATTATATTCTGCATTGTATAAAGAGACCTGCATGTAGGGTTGAGTATTTAACTGCACTAATTAAAACGGGAATTGAGAGTGGGAGACAATGCTTAGCTTTCCATCCGTGACCTTCTCTTCCGATCTCACATACAAATTAGCCGAAAAATGTCACACTAACACTTCAGCTTCATGGCTGGATTCATACATTCTTGAAGTAACATTTATTTTCACTAGAGAATTACCAAAAACAGTATACATTCGTTCAGGACTTCATTAGCGGGTGGAAATCAAGCCCCTGGAGTTTCAGCCAGCTGTTTTTAAGTGTACTAAACTAAACAAACAACATTTTTGAGCCTTGCAGGCTGTAGTATTCATGTAATGCCAAAAATAAATGTAAAAATATTATGTCTATGTAGAAGGAACAGTAATGAGTTTGGCTTTTGATGCTGTTAGGAAGAACAGGATGGAAAATCGTCATTAAACACAGGAAGCAAATCACAGATGTAATCCTGTCTGGATCTAGTATAGGCTTTACTAATTATATACTCATTCATTCAAAACTCAAATGCCAAAACACCATTTCTTTTCAATCTAGTGACATTTGTGGTCCATTGTGTCCCTTATGACTGATTAACGGGATACTTACATTCTTGGATGTAACTTTGTTTTGGAATGTAATGCCAAATAAATGTAACAATTAAATAATTTACTTTAAAATAATTAATCCGTGTTATATTAATAAATCAATGTTGATCTTTTTATTTATTTATTAAAATAGCAGCCAAATTGCATTTTCTATTCATCATAAAATTAATTATGCAAAAAAAAAAAAATGTTTTTTATAAGTTTTCAAAAATGCTTGGTTGGACAATATGAGCTACAATCTCAGTTTTTGGGATTGGCACCATATTTTCATATTTTTTCACGCAAGTTTACATAGGTCTGCAGTATTCGATTAATTACTGTTTAAACAAATAATTAATGTAGACCCTTTTTTTTTCTATTCTCACCATCTAGCCTGTAAATACCAGCTGTAACCACCATAATGACTAAAGTAAATATCAAAGATGGTGGCGAAAATATTTCCTGTAAACTATTACAACAACTGGTATGACACGGGTTCATCAGTTCCTTCCCTCAGGTCATAGCTGTGTCCAGTGGTTAAAGTGGGATTTGGCAGGTGGGGGAACCCTCAAATTTTGTGTAGGCGCAACAGGGAAAAATGACTCACCGTGGGACAACATATTGAGTATTGTGGTATAGCAATACTTTTTGGGACAAGAGTGTCACTGTGGCACCAAGTATCACAATACTTATTTACTTGATATTTTAATGGTTAAATATCACTGTCTGTCTTCGTAAGTTTGCAAACACACATGAAACCTGTTCTCTGTCAAGTAGTCACTGTATAATAAGAATTAGAATTACTTTACTCCTTAAATTCCCGGTAAAACAAACATACGTGTGCGGCGTCCGCGTGACGTCTGCGTGACAGAAACACCTCGTTTCCGTTCACCGAAAATGCGTTTTTCATTCGCGAAATGGGTGTGAATTCAAATATAGAATGCTTTTGTCACTCTCGTAAAAAAACCAACTCTGCATGAACATAACCATATTCAGCACTCAAAAACAGGACAGACAACTGTGTTTTTGCTGCTTTGTGATCGTCGTTAATATTTTATAGAGAGTGCAGCAATAACCTTTTCAAATCAAATAATAAAAACAAACAAAACTAAACTGATTTTCAGGCACAAATTGCATCGTTTCGTGAGAATGACCTGCTTGTGAATGCCACAAGATAGACATTATCATTTCAATAAATTCAGCCAAAATAAAATCTCATGAGATCTTTCACAAATGAGAGACCGTTTGGAGCCATCTGGATATGTGGCAGCACTTATCAGACATTAATGTTTTTTTCATTTTTTCTTTTCTTTTTAAAAAATGTTGTCAGAGTTTTCCCCAACACAAAAGAAGATAGTCTCTTTCTCTCTCTTTTTTTTTTTTTACTTCGACCGAGTCTGTTTCCAAGAAACAATTTTCTTCTACAGTCTTACTGAACAAATAAATAGACATTTGTCTCATTACAATAGGCCTGAATTTCACACTAACAAAAAAAGTATATTTGTATTAGGATACCATGTTTTTTGGACACCATGGTCAAGCATGCTATTCTTTCAAGTACCTTGGATTAATCATGTAACACGGTACCATCACAGTAATTATTTTCTTAGGGCAAAATGACCAGTATAAGCATTCCTTTGCCTGCAGCACTTGTGAATTATATTTATTTATTTTATTTTTTATTGAATTGTCAACGCAAACAACAGATGGATATATTGTCACTCTCTCAACTAATCATAATTCTTAGCCACAGCACCTGAGCTCTCATATTCTCTGTGGTCACTGCATCTGTCTCTGAGATAATTATACAAGACAGGAGATGAAGAAAGAGATATAAAAACAGACAAGACAGTGAAGGAAACTTTCAAACCTCCCCCCTTTAAAGCTATGCTCTTTTTCTGTCAGACCTATTGGAGAGGTGTGTATTAGTCTATGTATGTATGTGTTTAATATAAATCAGTCTGGACGGGGACAGCTCATAAACACAGCTTAGCATTAAAAGAGTGCATGACTGCGAGGACGTGTCATGCTTCCTCGTTTTCGTCACCTCGTTCGTCTATGTGCAGGGTTAAACAGATCGCTCTTTTAATTTGAGCCTCTCTATAAATCTGCGCTTTGTCATAACAGACATGTTGAACACAGCCACTTCGCCCAAAAAATTTTTCCTCACACCTCGGTAAGTGTCATGCTGTCAGCTTTTAGCTCAGTGTTTTCACAGGAAAAGACTTATTTGGATCCATACACGTAAGACACAACAGAGGAACACAAACATATACATGCAAGGCAAAATTAAACATACTTCAACATCGATACGAAGCCAAGACTCAGCTCAAACACAAACATGCTCACGCTATGTTCATGGTTTAATACCAAACGGCAGAGAGGCCTTTATTGCAGTGTGAAATAATCCCAGTTGTGCTAGCTAGACCAAATATTCGGGAATGAAGAGTTTTCCACTTGAACTTTGAACTTGATATGTAAATAGAGCAGAGCGGTGTGTTTTAAGCCATGTGTTTCAGCTTAGACATGCTGCTCACGTTCATTGAATAGCTTTCCGTTCTCTCACACAATACTTAGTCGCTGTGCGTGAAGTCTTCATTTGTTGTCAGTCAGTGAACCATTTACTTTTCAGAAATCACACAGACAATGTGAGAGGCCTTTTATCACTTCATAATGAAATTTGCTTTGGTGGCTCATAAAACACCTGAACTGAAAAGCGTGACTTGAGAAGAGTACTGAAAGGCTTTGAGCCTGGGTAAACACGGCCTTTAAGAGTCCTCGTGTTTACAGCCGAAGTCTCCTGACTGCTTAATGAGATCAAGCTGACAATTTACTATTGTTTTAGTGACTACAAGTTGTTCCTATATGATATCATACAGAATCGTTGTGTGCCTGCATAAAACAAACAAATCAAATGTCCTGGATGTAATAAGATTATTTATAGAGAAAGGAAATTAAGTACAATATAATATAAAACAGATTACTGGAGTGTTGGGGAATGTTGCTTTTAAAATGATTCCTCAAAGAAGTTACTTTTATGGAAAACAATGCACTTTTGCTTAACTTTTTGCATTGTAAAGTGTGTGGGTAAGCTATTTCTCTAGAACCAACATTACACTGCAAATTGGGCATAGACGCTCAATCTAAAGTGGCAAATATGCTACATAACAGCCTTGGTGTATGTTTACACGACAACAATGTACTAAAAATGAAAACGTTTTTCCATTGCTTTTTCCATGTACAGACGTCGTCAACGTTGTCAAAATGATCCCCGTTCACAAGGATCAGAGAAAACGACAAAAAACGCTGTATTATGCATGCCAGTCCAGTAGTTGGCGATGTCACTTTTTAAAGAAACATTACGCGCCTATGGGCTCAACATGTAATGGATGTTTGGAGGTGCATATTATATATATATATATATATATATATATATACATTGAGCACTGGCCTGGGAAAAGACATTTGTCATTAACCTTTTCCTAACAGTTGTCTTTGCCCCTCTGCTAAACTCTGATCAATTGCTATCATTCTGTCAATTGCAAGCACTGCCACAAGAAGAAAAAGAGATCAGATCAATACTTGGTTCAGAGGTTCATGTTTGCCCAAGAGAATGATATATTGGAGTGTAATTTTTCATTCAGTGGCCACAAACGTGTTCATAACATCCTGTTTCGGCTCACGCTGATATTGACACCAAATATGTGCCCAAATATGGTTAGTGGATACGATTTCTGCTGTATTGTTGGACAAACAGTGTTTGTGTATGTGGGTGTGAGCAAGAAAGGGAGGAAGAAAGAAAGTGCATTTTTTATTTTATTAGGTTATTTTGTTTTTGTAAGTGAGAATGAGGGGGGGAGGGGGGGGGAGGGGAGGGGGGGAGGGGGGGGGAGGGGGGGGGTGTCAGGCTAGTGAGATAGAGAAGAAAGAGGGAAATGAGAAAATAGACTTCAATTGTCTATTAGAGAGGTTATTGGCCAGAGAAGATTACATTACCTACTCTTTCGACGAGCTCATTCTCTTTACTCCCGAGAGGCCACCGTCTAATAAGGAGGGTTAGTGTTTAGGCATGGCTATAGCCTCTTCCCATGATGCCTTTGAATATACACAAAGCAATCTCACTCTAAAGCTCTCAAAACTTCATTGCAAAACACACAAAGAGGGATTTAATTCTCGCTTTTAAGAACGTACCTCACTCTTGCACAACTAATGAAGACAGCGCACACATAGGCTACACACAAGAAAACGAGAAACTACTGAGACAAAAACAATATTCTTGTCCAGGTTTTTTGATGCAGTGGGCAGAGCAGCAGAATCACGTTAGCCGTCTGTGACCCTGCGAGAGAGATAGGTTGAATTAGTATGAATTGAGTGCCCTGGACTGCAGCTTTCACTGTTATGATAACTGCATGTGGATGTGGCATTTTTTGGCTGCAGATACTGTGCGGATGACTACAAGATGGCCAAAGTGGCTCTGTACAGGAATGGACAAAGCTGACTAAAGGAAGGAAGCTTCAGTCTGAGTCCACTGAGATAACAGCAGAGAGGAGATTCTCTCCAAACTACATGCTGTTATGCAAAATGCATCCAATCCCTGTGCATGACACTCTGCTTGGACAAAAGATGCTCTTTAGCAACAGACTCATTACACCAAGCAAGGACTAGATCTGCTACGCTGCTGCTGCAAAGCAAGTATGACTTGCTTATGCTAAATGCTCTGAACATAAAATTAAAGAAAACATGCTGCTGCTGCTAGAGAGAGGGAGGTTAGTTAGTTAGTTAGCCATCGTTATAATATATTTATTGACCTTTTCATAACTCATGCTTTTATTCATGCCCTGCACTGGAAACAGGAACACGTTTTGATGAGTTTGCTTATAATACATAGCCTATATTGGTGGCTCTTGCTCCTGACCGTCCAGGGGTCTCATTTATAAACGTGGCCACTTCCCACGCAAAGGTTGTGATCTATTAAAAACAAACATGACGGAAGAATGTGCACACCTGTATGTATACTCTGAGCCATGCGTACGCTCATTTTGGAGACAAAGCAGCTTGGCGACACCGATGGTAAGCTGAGAGACTGATGGCATGAAGGAAAACCACTTTAAATCCTCATTGAGTCTTAATAAAAAATACAGTGCATGTTCACAATAACAGTTTAAATAAATAAGAGAATGATGTAAACAATTTTACATATGATATGCACATTGAGATTAAATATGCCATTCTCATTAATGGAGTTCAGCACTTACATTACATGAAATCATTACCAAGAAGTTACAAAAAATTGTATATTCCAATAAATGTTTCCTCACACCTCGGTAAGTGTCATGCTGTCAGCTTTTAGCTCAGTGTTTTCACAGGAAAATACTTATTTGGATCCATACACGTAAGACACAACAGAGGAACACAAACATATACATGCAAGGCATAATTAAACAAACTTCAACATCGATACGAAGCCAAGACTCAGCTCAAACACAAACATGGTTTAATATCAAACAGAAGAGAGGCCTTTATTGCAGTGTGAAATAATCCCAGTTGTGCTAGCTAGACCAAATATTCGGGAATGAAGAGTTTTCCACTTGAACTTTGAACTTGATATGTAAATAGAGCAGAGCGGTGTGTTTTAAGCCATGTGTTTCATGGCTTTTCAGAACGTACCTCACTCTTGCACAACTAATGAAGACAGCGCACACATACACACAAGAAAACGAGAACTACTGAGACAAAAACAATATTCTTGTCCAGGTTTTTTGATGCAGTGGGCAGAGCAGCAGAATCACGTTGGCCGTCTGTGACCCTGCGAGAGAGATAGACCAGGTTATGAAACACAGACTTGAAAAGTATACCAAAGAGACCGAGAGATAGAAAGAAAATTGGACGTGGAATGAGAGGGAGAGAGCGCACTGGATGCCAGAGGTTCTCTGATTTCATCAACAGCTATCCAAACCACAGGCCCTCGAGTTCTCCTCCCCGACACGGCAAAGCCTGCCAGCATCCACCACACTTAGCCACATCCCACACCAACCAGCCCAGTGCCCCGACCGCCCACACCACTGCGTTCACAGATTTAGGAGGAGCTGTAGTTCTGTAGTAACTCTGAGATTTTGTGAGCTGATCTAAAAAAAAAAAAAAAAAAGCAGGGTTGTGAGAGGTTCTTTGCCTGTTCAGAGGGGAAGTGAGCAAGTCCAAGTCAAACGGATCACACCGCAGGTCGGCTGGACTGCGCTGGGAGGTGGAAAGCTGTTCGCAGACAGTTCACTATCAATCTGAGCTCAGTGTTTGGAGAGGAAAGGGAAAACAAAGGGTGATGTGTGTGTGCACAAACACAGCAACAATCTTAAAGTGATAGTTCACCCAAAAATGAGAATTGTCAACATTTACTCACTCTCATGTCATTACAAACCTGTATGACTTTCTTTCGACTGCTGAACAGAAACAGTTATTTTAAAAGTAATTTTCACTGTAAAAAAAAAAAAAAAAAAAAACACTAAACATTTGCTTTTGTGTTATGCAAGAAGAAATGACTTGAGGTTTGGAATGTCATGAGGGTGATTTAAATGATGACATTTTTCATTTTTGGGTGAACTATCCCTTTAATACTGCTAATGAAAGATTCAATAAGGCAATGCAATAACAGAATGATCTTATCTTCAGGGCGATTCGTGTGATGGTACTTTGGTGCATTGAGTTGGTTGCAGAAATAAATGGGGGGTGAAATAGTACGTTGAAATCTGAGTTGAAACGTGTTCCAAATTTGAAAAGATGCCTCAGGGCTAAACGAAAAGATGCAACCAAATAAAAGAAAGCAAAGTGCTGGATCTCATTGAGTTGTTTTTCATTAAAGCCTGATGCTTATAGAGAATTACTTCACTGATTTTAGTGCTGATCAAATATGAGTGATTCAGAGATATACAAAATATTTCTCGGACTAAAAAGAAAAAATGTTGTGGTTGAGAATAGCAATTGTTTTATTGGAAGAATGAACAAGCACATTGATCAACAAGCAAGGTCATTGATTTGACCTGACCTCCACAGGGCCCAATAGCCGAGCTTACCCAAATAAAATGAGTTACTAATCATCAGAATGTTGAAACGTTCATCAGACCATTTTTCCCGACAGCAAGGAAAAAGAATTTGATGAAAGAGACTTCATGCTCCTGTAGTATGAAAGCTTTTTATAGCCTTGGTTAAATTTACATTTACATGTATTCATTTACCAGATGCTTTAATCCAAAGTGACTTACAAATGAGGACAACAACAGAAGTGATTCATGCTAAGGAGGTAGTACAACGTTTCATGGTTTTAATAGAGATAATAGCGAGTGAAACTATAGTGAAAGAATAGTTTATACATTATAGATTTTTTTTCTTTTAAGAAACTGATAGTGTTGATAGAAATGATAAAGTGATAAAGTGCCTTCAAATGTTCATGGAACAATTGGGAAGATCATCATTTATGATATATGTATTATAAAAGGCAAACAATATGTTATAAATGGTGTTTATTTGGAAAAATAAGCTAGATTGCCCTCACACCAATTGTGAAAATTCCAGAGTGTACGTGAACCATTGTTTAAGCCACAATATTCAAGTGGTTTTGGGTGCATTTCCGTTTGAAACTCATTTATGACTGATGGTGAAGCTGTAAAAGTCTCTCATGGAAATCATGCATCTGTCTGTTCAAAGCAAATTGTAAAAGTAAATAGCATAATAGCGTAGATCTCAGCATGTGTTGTTTTCCCACGGCAGTGCAAGAGTGAAGGTAGTGTGCAATTGATTTCATGCTTCTTAGAACACACACGCTTGTCTTTGATGCCTGGATACATTGTGATGCTTCTAAACGGTTGAATTAGTATGAATTGAGTGCCCTGGACTGCAGCTTTCACTGTTATGATAACTGTATGGATGTGGCATTTTTTGGCTGCAGATACTGTGCGGATGACTACAAGATGGCCAAAGTGGCTCTGTACAGGAATGGACAAAGCTGACTAAAGGAAGGAAGCTTCAGTCTGAGTCCACTGAGATAACAGCAGAGAGGAGATTCTCTCCAAACTACATGCTATTATGCAAAATGCATCCCATCCCTGTGCATGACACTCTGCTTGGACAAAAAATGCTCTTTAGCAACAGACTCATTACACCAAAGGACTAGATCTGTTACGCTGCTGCTGCAGAGCAAGTACGACAAGTTTTATAAGTCTGAATATTTTTTGCCGTACACCATTTTTGGCTTTCGAGTGCACGTACACTTTTAGTAAGGATCCTACGCACAGTTTTATAAATGAGACCCCAGATCTTTAGACATCCAGAAATTTCACACCTCTATGGAGCACAGTGATGCGCACAGACATTTTCGACCTTGATGAGTGCTCCCTGTTCCCTCTTTCAGCCCTATAATACCCAGTCTGGTTAACCCTACCTGTCACCACCAGCCAATGTCATCTGATACTAATTGAAACCCCCAGTTTCTCTCATTCGGACCAGTTCCAGCACTGCGGGGCTCTGCAAAAATCCACACATCCATCTCTTTGCCTTTCAGTTTGTGTACCCAGCCTCCAACGTGCCTCTCCAGCCGGCAGGACGGCAGGGCTTCCTGACCGGACCCTTTGAAGGTCCAGGGAAGACAGATTACCTGTCCGAACCCCAGGATGTGTATGTTTGATGTCGGCTGCTCACTGGAGTGTTTGCTGACATTGCCAAGAGGCCAAAGATGTCTCCGGGTCCTTTGTTTTCCACCTTTCAACACCAGGTCCAGTTCACTTTCCAAAACATTTCTGGAAAAGACAGATGCATCGGCATGATGTTGTTTTGGTCAATGTAATGTGCCTTACACATGGTCAGTTTGAATTACAAAATGGTGTTTTTTTTGTTTGTATGTTTGTTTTAATAGTAATTTTTGTCTTTTAATGAAAATGTGCTTTCAGTATTTTGTCATATTAAAGCTTATTAAAATATTTTTGGGTTAAAAATTACCGCAATTTTTTTTTTGAGCAAGTACATAACCAGTCGGTGTTCAAAATTATCTGCTTGCCTTAGCTCGATTCAAAACGGTAAGCTTGTAATAATGTTTTTAATTCCAGATTTCCACGATAAATTTTAGCATGTCTTTGCGTCATTACATCTTATCTGTACACATAAAGAAGATGTCCCGGCTAGTAGGCTAGATTCCCCCTTCCATGTAAATCGCTTTGAGTACCCAGAAAAGCTGAGGTAAGTAAGGATGTTGGAGCCTGGAGGTGGATATTTATAGCCTTTTCTCACAGCACTTGATATAATTAAACTTATCAATTTGATGGCAGATCCAGAAAAGTTCAAATGACAATCACTAGGGACAATTGGAAATGCAAAAGACTTCGGACTTCAGAGTGGCTACAGAAAAAAAGCGACTGCAACTGGGCACATGAAAAAATAAGGATAGTTATCGGAAGGGCTTTTGAAAGGTAAAAAATGTATTATATTCCATGTTTTAAATATGCATCTGATTACAGATACGTCTGTGTTTGTATTTCAAAGAGAATCAGTTCTAAGGAATATTCATTTGTTGGTATGACAATTAGAAATTGAACTACAGGTAGCCCTAATACACATTAAATGTAGTCACGCAATGCTGAGGTTGTTAACATTAACAATTTGTGAACAAAGTATAATTTGCACGATTGGACGTGATATGATAAGCGATCATTAGATTTAATCAGCGCGATAACAAAAGTGGATGTTACTTGTTCAGATGACATTTTCCAGTGAAAATTCTTATGTTGGTCATACTTTCAAAAAGTAGAATCTGTGATTCCGAATGACAGTATCCACACCAGGCGTGGTGACTGACAGCCGCACATTCTCCTCAAAACATTGGATTCATCCGCGTTGTGTCGTGCCGAGGCACAACCCACGTAAAGTTGATAATTCCGCAAATAACTGCAATTGCAGATTTCGAACAGAGATGGCGACAAAGAGGAAAAACTACCGACTGCAGCTTTAAGGTCAGCCAATTCTTTTGTAAAATGGCATCCAATTTTAGGTCAAGTCAAGTCAAGTCACCTTCATTTATATAGCGCTTTTAACACTATGGATTGTTTTAAAGCAGCTTTAGAGTGATAATAGGAAATTACCATAACAGATTGTTAAGGCTTTACAATTATAGCTCTAGGATAAAGTTATTGTCCAGCTAAAGTTAGTTTTGATTAATTGATTCACTTCCGTTGCGAAGATCATTAGTTATTAACTTAGGGGCCACTATCACAACACCGTTCTAACAGGAAAACCCTTAACGCGCTCCTGCCGTCCATCCGCACAAAACAGTGCCTGGTGTCTCGAGAACGCACTCCCTGAAATAGGTTCGAAGGAGCAAACGATTAACCGTTCTCTCTGCGCAAACCTCAAAAACGCAGGAAGTTAGGACTTTTAAATTTGCTTTGATGTCAGACGCTCTGAACAGTGACGGAAAATAAACAAAAACATTTGTTTATATTATTCAATTCTATATTAAGGCGAGACACGGCAGGCAAAAACATCGTTTTTTTTTTACTGGTCAATTTTGAGATTTTTGGATATTTGTCTTCAATAACACGTCTTCTTTCAGACTTGTGGTGAAAAAAAGTCTGAAATACACATTTAGGTCTTTATTTTACTACACTTTGTCTGTTCGCGTCTGTAGATTTCTCATAAATTCAACAAAAGTTGGCGTTCTTAATCCTCCCGCTGCTCCGCGATCTCTGTCTTCTTCCTGTCATCACACGCACGTCTGGATAGCTCTCTCTCTCCTGTACAATGCTGTCGGATCCAAATATGGTAATTTCCTTTTTATCAGCAACCAATCGTGAAAGTAAAAGGGCTGAATGCGCAATCTCATTGGCTGATGATAAATCTTTAAAGCCCGTTTTCTCAAAATGACCATACTATGGAGTCAATATAGGGCCATATATATCTGCAAAATAAAACAATGTTTTGCAAACAAAAAATATGTTTTGCAAAAAAAAAAATATGTTTTGCAAAAAAAAAAATATGTTTTGCAAATAAAAATAGAGTATTGAGAATTTTTCTTGCTTTTTTGCAAAAAAAAAAAAATTTGCAAAAGAAAAGTTAACCACTGAGAGAAAAAATAAAGTTTAGCAAAGTAAAACTTCAGCAGCATTGACTTTGCAACACATATTTCCCTTTGCGCCGCTCCTTTAAATCCGCGTTTCAGTCATCCGTGCCTCTGCGGCGCAAGCTTTCCTTTGCGCATCATTTTTCTTTGCGCCTCGCTTTGTGTCCCTGATTTGACGTGGGGGGAGGGGTCAAGAGGTTGGGGTGTGTACAAGGGACGAAGGCGCGTCCCTCTCGGAACGTCATCAGCGCGAGCCCCAGACCGAGTGGATCGATCGAAATGGCGGAGCAGAGACATGCTGTGCTGCGTTCCAGTCCACTTTTAGACACGCACTTGCGAACTTCCCTAAGCACTTCCCCTTGGGGGAATCCCTGCCGCCATTTGAAGTGCGTTCCACTTCGTGAAGTGGACGAGGGAAGTTTATATGGACAGACCCTCGTTCCCTCGATTTTGACCGAGGGAGCGAGTCTGCTTCAAATGTACACTTCAGGCACCTATATGTCCCACAATGCAGTACGATTGTGACGTCACCACATATCTCGTCTAATCACCACCACACAGACAACTCTATGATATATTAATTATAATGTTTTAAATTTAAAACAACCCAAACACACCTATAAACATTTGGATACTGCATTAAACAAATTATTAAAGGGAAAAAAATTAAATAATAAATCAACTCCACAGCTGATTCCAAGTGATCAAGGGCTTAGGACGTTCCAGTTCAGCCCATTGCAGTTTCCGCCAGTAGTGGGCACTCGCAATGACGTACATCCGAGTGAACGAGATGAAGGGAAGTTAGCGAGTGAAGAGCATGACTATTTTGGACTGGAACGCAGCACGGGTGATGGATCACAGGTATGTATTATTGACAATAATAGTCTGGGGCTCTATTTGCCTGCTGATGAGAATATGTATATTGTGATGTAATATCTGTATGTACGCTCAGGTTTGTTTGTAAAATCTGAAGTTAATGCCTTTTTTGTTAATGTTCTATAAATATGTCAATAAAAAAAAGTCTGGGGCTCGCGCTGATGACGTTCCGAGAGGGACGCGCCTTCGTCTCTTGTACACACCCCAACCTCTTGACCCCTCCCCCCACGTCAAATCAGGGACACAAAGCGAGGCGCAAAGAAAAATGAAGCGCAAAGGAAAGCTTGCGCCGCAGAGGCACGGATGACTGAAACGCGGATTTAAAGGAGCGGCGCAAAGGGAAATATGTGTTGCAAAGTCAATGCTGCTGAAGTTTTACTTTGCTAAACTTTTTTTTTTCTCTCAGTGGTTAACTTTTCTTTTGCAATTATTATTTTTTTGCTTGCAAAAAAGCAAAAAAATTTCTCAATACTCTATTTTTATTTGCAAAACATATTTTTTTTTTGCAAAACATTTTTTTTTTTTGCAAAACATTTTTTTTTTTGCAAAACATTGTTTTATTTTGCAGATATATATGGCCCTATATTGACTCCATACCTTTCTCTCATACTCCAAGTACGAAATCTTCACTTCAGTAGCACCTATATACACCAAACTTTCCAGTCTTGTACCTAGTTATATTATGAAGACATTTACAGAGGGATTTGTAAACATATTATTCCTAGCCTGATTTATATAACATTTTATTCCAAAAAACATGGCGAAAATCATTTTTTTAAGGCTATTGACAGTATATTCTGATTTACAGGATAACTAAAGTAGATATCCATAAATCCCTCTGTAATTCTTTTCCCATCTAATATGTGAACACAATGAAAAAATTATTTTTAACCTGGCTTTATCCAATACTCAGATTTCGTTTTTTTAAATATATGCAAAATAGCGCATATTTAATTAGATATTGCCTCATTTGCATATTTAAACATTAAATTATAGAAAACTTGTAATACATTTTCTTCTCATCTTAATGTAGGTAATCAACTGGGAAAGTTTCATGGTGATATCTGCTAGTTAAAAATGTTACCCTATTCACCTGTAGTGTCTCGCCTTAATTTATATCAAAATTTAACAAAAACAAGATGTGAAAACTGGTGCTTGTGAAAACCTGAGATTATAGAAAGTACACTATTGCATTGCATTTTTTTTCATTGAATTTTATTTATTTTTATTTATGTTTTATGAATATTCTTTATGCTTTAGTTGTTTATTTTTCAGTGTTTTAGACGTGTTTTAGTTCATTATGAAACGAGCATATTCATAAAACTCAAGTGGGTCAATCACTGACATTATTGACTTTGAATGGCTATATTTAAAAACAATCATATGTTTCTAAATAAATTTTTTGTAATCATTGTTTATATCTTGAGGTGATATTTTTTCCTCATGTTTTTGTTAACAGTATGTTTTAAATAAAATCAATTAAAGGGGTGGTATACTGCCCTTTTCACAAAATGTAAAATAAATCTCTGATGTCCCCAGAGTGGGCGTGTGAAGGTTTATCTCAAAATACCCCACAGATATTTTTATATAGCATGTTAAAGTTGTCACTTTTTGAGGATGAGCAAAAACGCACCGTTTTGTGTCTGGACCTTTAAATGCAAATGCTGCTGCCGACACAGAGGGCGGGGTTTCAAGAGCTCGTGTTACATCATGCAGACAAACACTACTATGACAGAAACTGTTCTGTCTTTTATGTTTAAACGGAGTCAGACAAAGATGGAGAGACTCAAGAAGATGTGTGACAACACATAGAATGCAACAGGACTTCTCTGAATGGTTAGTTGATGAATTTATGTTGCTGTTGTAGAGTTAACTATCTTCAATTAGCATATTCTAATTAGCATTAGTCATGATAATCTATAAATCGCTGGTATAGGAACTGTTGTGAGATGCACACTGAGTGACTTTCAATTGCATGTGAAAAGATGGATGCTTCAGTTTGAGCTGACTCACAAATGTGCTCGACTACAACAACTCTTCCTCTTCTCAACATGGACTGGCTGTTCCCGGGGGCGGGGTTTATGTAAATTTTAGGGTTGGTGATGTCACTAACCCTGGAGGAATGTCATGTAGTCCCTACCAGCCATTTGTTGTAGTCCTTAAAAAACGATTTCTTTAAAAGCAAATATCTCCCTTTGCTTTGAACTTTGGGAGTTATAACTTTGCAAAGGTTGTTTATGCTCAAAAAAGCAACATTGCACACTAACTAAAGTTAGAAAAGTGAAATCATACTCAACCACCCCTTTAATTATTTTCATTAAAATGTTTTGTTACTACTGATCAAAAAAACTTTAACAATATTTTAGGGGCTGTTTACATGACACTGTTTTCAACAAAAAAAGTAAAACTTTTTATGCATTATGCAATTACAAAACACAAACTTTTGAAATCGGGTTTCAAAGTACAAGTTTTTTTAAAACAATAAATTTAAACCTTTATTGTCTCAGTGTGAACTACAAAAACGCAAATTCGTGAAAATGTTGACATCATGTGCATGCATATTATGTGTAGTGTTTCTTTACAAAGTGACGTCGCCAACTACTGGCCTGGCATGAATAATACAGCTTTTTTTTTTTTATCACGGTTCCGTGTGAACGATCTCTTTGATCGTTGTCGATTGTATGTGAAAACTTTTCCGTTTTGAACATGAACATGTTTCCACTTCATTTAAAGAATTATTAATCTTATAAGTTCTCACTTAAGTTTAAGATGGCTGATGCTGTGAAGGAATGAGGCAAGCTGTACAAAGAACTGTCAGTTTCTCTTCATGTCTAATTATTTGTTACAGCTCTAAAACATGAGCTTTAGTGATTAGCTGCCAGAGATCGATGCGTTTGATCTCCTGGGCTTATTATTTCCTGAGATGAGCTTGTTGAAGACGTTTGTGTCAGACCAGACAGAATCGAGCAGAACAAACATAGCATGTGGGTAAAGTGAGATTTTTAGTCGGAGACAGACTGTGCTCACCCAGCCCCAGCTTAGTGCACCATCCTCTGGGACACAGCTCACAGGCCTTTGAAGTTCTCCCTCTTTCTTTTTTTCTACCCTTCCACTTGCTAGACCTGACAGCTGTCTTAATGAAGACATACGCTCCCAAGTCAGCCAGGCCTCTGAGGAGAGAGAGAGAGAGAGGGAGAGAGAGAGAGAGAGAGAGAGAGAGAGAGAGAGAGAGAGAGAGAGAGAGAGAGAGAGAGAGAGAGAGAGAGAGAGAGAGAGAGAGAGAGAGAGAGAGAGAGAGGGGCAGGAAGATGCAGAAGGAAAAGCGGTAGAGGCAGAAAGAGAGATAGAGTCTTGCGCAGACATCTGTCAGGACAGACTTAGGCTGTGTACAGACACAGTGTTGAAGTTTCCTGGGGAAATAATTCATTTGGGGTTTTTTTGCCCCTGGGCAAAACACAGTTTTGGGGCAGTTCTCTGACTCTCTGAGTTCTCTGGGGGAGCTTTGGGTGCTCAAGCCTCTACCCTATTTCAAAATTAATCAAAAGTGCCCTTCTCAAACAAATATCAATAATAATATTGTGGTCAATAAAACAAAATGCATTTGATTATAATTTCTACCAGAAAGATTCGGGAGAATAAATACTGTGACAATTATCCATTTATTAGCAACCCAGCAAGCAATAAAGTTATTTGGCGTAGGCCCCATCCGTAGCTCGCAATCTGAGGGTCCGGACTCTGCATATCCTGCCTGAGATCAAGGCAGGGGCACAGCCGACCCCCGTGAGGTATGGAAGGGACCATCCTGGTGGTGGTGGTGAGGGGGATGGAGGGAAGGATTCAATTTGGAAGAGGTGGGGAGGATGGTGGTAAATTGAAGCGTCAGCATCTGCGAACTCAAACATGAGTAAGTACCGATCTTTTATACCACAAGTGTTGGAATGTGATTGGATAGATGAAAAGGTAGAATGACGTAACAATTAAGTCTTCCTGGCAGAACTTAATGCTAAAGCTTTCATTAACATGACAATGTGTACAAAACTAAAGTAGCTTAAATTCACGTTTATTTTTACGTTTCTGTCAGTCTGAGGTGTCGTTGCTATAACGCGTTGCTATGGGTTGCGTCACTTGCGTCAAGTTGCGTGTGTCTTGCTTTGGTCTACTCTTGACTGACGGGGTCAGTCTCCGTCTGTTTTCGACAGGGGGGCACTGTTTCATAAAATATTGAAGCTTCCCCGGGCGCCGCCATTGGTTAGCGGACCCCCACCTGCTGTTAGTGAAAAAAAAGCTGTATTATTCATGCCAGGCCAGTAGTTGGCGACGTCACTTTGTAAAGAAACACTACACATAATATGCATGCACCCCCACCTACCCCCACCCTACCATTGACTCCCATTCATTTTGGCGTCACTTTGACAGCGAATAACTTTACATCTGAGGCGTTTAAAGATTCCATTTGTCCATTATTTATTTCTAAAGAAACACGAAAATGTATAAAAGGCTCCATTACCTTGTATCTTATGATTAGGCCCTGTAGAAGCAATTTTTGTAAAAATAGGCTAACGATTGCGTCATAACCACGCTACTCTCTGTCGCACAGTAGAGAAATTACCGTATGGACAGGAGGGGAAGCTCGCGACAATCGGGGGGACGTGGAGGCAAAATGATAAAATAATTAATCAGAATACTTAGCAAAAGTTTCTCCTGCTCCAAGCTCATGGACACCTCCTACTCATGCTCTCCGTCTCTGCAAGTTTCGGAAGGGAATGATTCAGATTTCTCTTGGCACAGCTACTAGAAGACAGACGGGTTGCTCACGTCACATCTACGTCGTCAAGCTCAGTTTGAGTCTGCGCAGTACACTCGACCATCAGGAAGTGAGAGCTTCTAATTGACTTCACTTGTCTCCGTTGAATCCAATGGGGTCGCTGTGTCCAGGTTTATATACTATCTATGGTTTTCGAGGGTCTAAGGGCCCTTTCACACCTACCTTGTTTGGTCCGGACTTTCAGACTTTTCAGTTTGGTCCGAATCAAAATTACAGGTGTGAAAGCTCCCCCGGACCGCGGTCCGGACCAAACAGACGAAATTTGGTCCGACGAAAAGAGGTAATCTCGGTCCAGATCAAACAGTGCAAAGGTTTGGTTCGTTTCTAGTGTGAAAGCATTTTCTGTTTGGTTCGGACTTTCAGACCATTTACAGGAAGTTCCGGTGGCTAAACAACTGAAGAAGAATATTTATGTTCAGATCTGTCGGTCCTGCCCACAGCTTTCTTCCAGCGCGCACGCGCACACACACACACATACACATTATTCCTGCATCCTGCCGGCGACGATCAAATATTCGTACAACGAGGTCGACGTTCATTTGGTGAATTTGAACTAGCCTCGAGTATAGTTGGTGCTGCTGCTGGGAGTAATGCCGTAATAATAAAAGTAGTGACAACAATATGCGTCTGTTCATTCATTCTTGTCAAAGCTACCGCTGAATTGGCTGACGTCAGACGCATGTCCGTTTTCAAACCAATCAATGTCAAGATGCAGCCCATATAGATGATGACTACAGGACGCAAATACGTCATGTAAAGTTCTTTAGTGCGCTCGCATAATTGCAATGTGAAACCAAACCAAAACTAACCGAATGTATACAATGTATTAAAACATGAACTTTGGTTCGGACCTTGGTGCGGACTTTCTGGTGTGAAAACGTCCTAAAACTCAGGAGTAGTGTGACGGCAGCTAGCTAGGCATAACCGTAGCAAAAGTTATGCGTTAAGCGTTAAAATTAAAATGCACTAGTGTAAACGTAGGTATCCCAGTCTGCTCGGGAACCGATCTATATATACAGTATAAAATGTAGAGAAGACATACATAAACGGAGATATGTTTGCAAAAGTGCCGTGTTTGCGTCGCACAGCTCCAACCCAGGCCATCCGACGCCTCTTTGTTAGGTCCACTACATGCTGTCCAAATCCTTTCTTCAAAGTAAGAAAACTAAAAAACCTTTCCCCGTTGTTTAGTTTGTGACCCTTTCTGTCGTGAGACTTACTATTGCAGCCTATCACACAACAAGAACGTACCATTTTATCAAATTTACGAACAACACAATTCTCCCAATAGAACACACTAGCATTGATACCTTACAAATGGCGACTACGCCCATAATGCATTTCGTGTTTCACAAGTGTGACGTCACCTGACAATGACCGATTGATACACCGTTTACCATTTGATGAAACTATCATAGTTTGTTAAATGAAGCCCAGGCCTATTATGTGAAGTGTAGGCTGACAACAACACACTAAATGGTGACTTTATTATTTAACATTTTTGATCATTTTGCAGCAATAGTATAATAGTACAGTAGCCTATTAATGGTCAAAAATGTGCACACACATTACTATATATATATATTATAATTTTTTTAAATAAGGCCCATATCTGCATCTGCATCTCCAGCTTTATATATATATGGAAAAATAGGGCGGACTTCAACGCCTACTCTCAAATTACATAACTTTACAATACATGGGATACAAATTATTTGACAATTAAGATTAGTTAAATGAGATTTATTGCCAGCCAACAGTTTCATGAAAACAAAATCCATTTCTAAATAAAATAATCAATAAACAACAATAAACAAACGGAAGTAATCATTTAAACCATTTTAATGGTTTGTAAGGCTAAGCAAGGCTTTCCTTGGCCACATACTTGAGACTATACCATGGAATTGTCTCACTCAAACCACTGTCCGCTTCTTTTCGAGGGAAAAGTTTCCTATAACTTCTGGTCTAGGATCAGTTTCTCCAGAATAATAGCATATTGGCGATTTGGCAAACGATCAGGAGAGCTGCAAATGTTTCTCTGTATAATGTTTTTTTTGCAGCAGCAGCATTAAGCAATGTAGCTAATCATAGGCTGTGTTTACACTTGGCATTAACATGCGACCTGTATCCGGATGTTGTCCACATACACATTGAAAAGACAAGTGTAAACACGCTTCTGATCGGAATGTTATCCGATCAGCGTGTCCAGGTTCAGAGGTAGTTGAGGATGCATTGTGATCGGATCTCAGTGTAATGTAAACGCAATCCAGCCATCGTGTCTGCATTCACAGGTGGTGGACGTCACACAAAACCCCATTGGTATATAATATTAATATATGAGCGGGGCACAATCTAACGCTTTTTGACTTTTGATGGAAGTGAAATATAAGTGATTTGAAATGAATGGAAGTGATATAAAATAATGGCAATTTTTAATAATTAAAAATAAAATAATTTTTGAGTTTGACAACGAACACACCGGAAAACACAGCTATACAACATAGTTCAAAACATGATAATAATTAATGATTTCTGAACATTGACTCTCAGTCTTTATTCACCTTTTTCTAATGTTTTCTCAATAAAATTCATAAAAGTATTGAATAGCATAGTTCTAATAGGGGCTCATTGTCCTGTTGGAAAAAAAGGCACACATTTAAAAAAAAAAAAAAAAAAAATATATATATATATATATATATATATATATATATATATATATAAATCTTTCTCCATTGACAACAAATTAAAATAAGCCATGTATCCTGACACAATATAAACATTTGCAAGCAACAGTTATTGTTAATATTTCATTTTATTATAGATGTTTCCTTTTTGGAGGGCTCTTAAAAGTATGCATCAAATTAATAGTTTTCCCTGTGCCAATGATTGCAGATTTTAATTATCATATCTTGGGGCGGTCAACAACGTGAACAGGAATGCAGACAGTTATTATAGACATCCTTGGCCTCAACTGACCACTTGACCACTGTGATCGAATCATCTCAGGACAGATGTTAATAACCAGGTGTAATGAGGACCAATAATCTCTTTCTTCTGCTCTCTTCATATCTCTCTATTTCTCCATCTGCTGGTCTTTGATGTGAAGGTGGAAGGCAATCAGTAGTCTGTTGTTGCTGAGGGGTTTCGACTGCCTCTTTGTCTGTCTCTTTCTTTTTTGCACCATTTTCTTACATAACCTGTCTATGATGCTGAGACAAGTGCTCAAATTTTCCTGCCTCCTGTAACTGGAACAGATGTTCTTACAAACTGGAAAAGGTTCCCGTAAGCCTTGTTTCTGAAGCTCTGAACCGCTCCGTCTTGAGCGATTTCAATTCGCAAGGAATCACAGAACTATCCAGAGAACACATTAACACACTGCACATTCATGGTAATGAGATATTTTTAGGTCATCTTCGAAGACAATCAGAAATAATCTTCATTCATACTACATAATTATTTTACAGTATGCAATTTGTTACCCATTCAGCTTGGATGCGCACTGACTGAGGAAGCAGTGATAAATCATTGTCAGATTATATACATTGATTTTTTATGATATTTTTTTTCAGTAACAGAGGGATTTTTTTTTTTTAAAGTACATAGATTTGTGCTGTAACTCTTACATATGTTACAGAAACATTAGAATCTGAAAGCATTTGTGTGATTGTCTTAATTTTATGGCAGGATACCAAAAGAAATCAGACATCAAATATTGACACAAGCTGAGACACAAACCAAATTGTCTGTATCGGTTTAGTTTAGGATGCAATAAAGCAGTGATTACCAACCAGATTTTGATTTGGCTTTGATTATAAAACTATTAAACCTATTGAACTTATCAGTGTGTGAGATTTGTCAGTATGTTTGGATTAATATAATAGATAAAGATAAATAATATCTAGTATAAAATATGGAAAACGGTTAGAAAACACTGTTCTCACTTTGGACTAGGAAAAGGACTGGGTTTGGCAAAGAAAATGCCGTCAATCTGTTAGAAATCACTGAGAGAAAACTAGGAAACAAAGAATATTCAGTGACAATTTGAAAAAACCCCAAAGGAAAATTAAGTTTCAGCTTTGTCTTACAAAGTCTATATATGTAAATGAATATGCACTGCTTAGTCCAGATACTTTGGTTTTGCAACAATGTAATAAAGATATTCAAGCTCATGCTGAAATCTCTTACTTTTGACTTCTGAGATCTGAAACTCTCAAGAGAAAGATCTGAGGAGTTCAAGCAAATGCCTCAGTTTGCTTTTCATTTAACTGCATTGCTGTCGTGAAAACAACAACTGGATATTACAGAGATCTCATTTGTTATTTTTTCTTTCTTGTGACATTTAAATCTAAGAGAGGAAAGTGTATGGATGGAAAAGTAAAAGAGAGTTGAAGAAGAAATGGATATGAGAAAAAAAAGACGAGAGAGAGGCTCAAAGGTGACCGAGATCATATTGATCAGCTTGTCGAGAGTCTGGTTTTGAGAACGAGGCCTTTGCCACTGACATTAACCTTGCTGATCTGACACCAATAACAGCTAATGCCTGCTGAGAAGTGATTGATCAAAAGCCGTCCTCCTGCACAAGCTCACACACACACATACACACTCCTGTACACACTGCCTCACATCATGATGTCAGTCAAGCAATAACAGAATGAATCTGGTGATGGGAAATGGAAATGGTTCACAGTTGAAATATTGTTGATTAAAGAAATGTTCACCCGAAAATGAAAGAAAGTTGTTCCAAACCTGTATGATTTTCATTCTGAATAATATATCCTAGTCAAACTTTTTGAAATAATGAACGTGAATGAGGGCCGCCACTTTTGGTTCACAAAACCAGTCTGAATGATTTGTTCAAATATCAGATTTGATTTTCGAGTTCAACTCACTGACTCAATTATCTCAGCAGAAAGTCAACATTAGGGGGAAACAATTTATTTGCCATATGCAACAAGGATTGTATATACTGTATAAATCAATCCAAATCTTAATATATACAATAAATACCTAAAATATAATTACAAAATTAAAACCTGCCCATTAGTTGTAGAAGCTCTTGAAAATTGTGTGCAAAGTCAGATATTATTATTTTTATATAATTTATTGGCATATTACATTATATTTAAATTTAGTTTGATGCATGAAGTTAAGCGTATTTCTTCAGCGGTCTTGGAATAAAGCACACAAGTCACATATACCACTTTAATTTAATTTTTATGGTATTTCTGTGTCCTATTTAAAGTCCCAATGTATTCATTTTAATCGCATTGGGAAAAAAGCGACTGGTATATTATTAAATAAAATGTTTCCTTTTCAGTTCCACTGACAAAAAAAGTCATACAGGTTTGGAAAGACATGAGGGCGAGTAAATGATTTTTGGGTGAACTAATCTTTTAATTTACCACAGCCCTGACAGTCTTTCTCTGCCCTAACAGATTAGACTGAGTGACCTTTCCTACAGAAATCTACTCTTCTATTCATCTGGAAAAAGGGAGTGGATTTTTTCAAGATGTTCTCGTCTAACGGTAAAAGCAGGTAAGGAATTTGATGCTGTGGGTGAAAGTGTTGAGATGCAGGTCACATTCGAATGTACAGAAGAGTGGGTGAATTCCAGGGCCCCCAGACAATGGGGCCACTGTTGAGATGAAGCTCTTTCACACGGCCCGGGCGGGGCAGAGGGGAGGGGCCTGGAGGTGCAATGACAGTTCATGTCATCCCACCCCTGTGTGCGTTTATTTTTCAGAGTCATAGAGTCATTTCAGCATGGTGGAGGCAGGATGGTGATGTTCACAGACACACACATAGGCCTACAGACACACAAACTCAAGGCTGACTTGGGTGCCAGCACCTCAGCTGATATCCTCACCACAATCCAATTGAAATTTGTTGGTGTGGAACCCCAGATTATGTTTTTTCAGCATTCAAAGCCTGCAGACGTATACACATACAGTAGGTAGTCAACCAGAATGAGCCTTTTGGTCTATAAGGGCCGCTGGCTGTGACTAAGCCTGCATGGAATCTGGAATCCACAGAAAGTTCAGCAGACCTCCATGAATTCAACAGCTGTCATTCAGCAAGAAAGACAGATGTGTTATGTTTGCTTATTTATATTTTGACTAATTTCAAAATGATTCAGCTAGCAATTAGGAATTGCTCAGTCAGACAGCAAAAAATGTAATTGTTTTTGGGTCAATACAACTTTAGTTTTTTTAAGAGTCTGGATAATCATGAATCTCAGTTCCATATTTAAATTTTTTTATTAAATTTTTTTATAATTTTTTTATTTGTTGTGCAACGGGTGCAATGTTAGATGCTTTGACGCATAAATTTGCATTGTTACTATCGGTATGATGGTTTTTCATTTTCATGAATGATTTTTTTTTAGCTTTCTATTCATCAAATAATCCTGAAACAAATGTATCACGGTTTCCACAAAAATATTAAGCAGTTTTGATAATAATAAGAAATGTTTCTTGAGCACCAAGTCAGCACAATTTCTGAAGGATCATGTGACTCTGAAGACTGGAGTAATATCTGCTGGAAATTAGTTTTGCCATCATATTTGCCATAAAATAAAATGTTTTAAATACATGCATCACTTAACCAGCTCCGTTGTTCGGTTTTACTGACGTACTAAGCTTGCTCTGTAGCTCAGCTGGTACAGAATTGTACTTGTGATATGGAGAGCTTGGGTTTGAATCCCTTGAGAGACGAGTCACGTTAAAAGAGCTCAAAGACAGGAGTTCAAAAACAAGTTTAAATACCATGGTTACGATTGCATTTTTATGTCGCATTTGCTTTTGTTAACACTATCGGGTAGGTTTAGTGTAGGTGTACGTTATTTAAAAACGTGATTTCAATTCAGAACTGCGGGGATGCGTACAAACACCAACGTAGTTCCCTTCGCTAACGGACTTGTGGAAGAGCCCTTCGTGAAGGGATCCAGTTGTTCACTTTCGTTTGGAACCCCCTACAAATGGTGTCCCCTTCCCGAAGTACCCTTCAAGGGACAATTTACTTAGAAACTGTCTCAAAATGTGCATGACACAACTTATTTTGCTAAAATGTTGCCACAGGTAAGTTTTTCTAATGAGCCTGGGCTGACATTACCAACCTTTTGAATGAGAGTCAAAAGTCAATTAAAAAAAAAAAAAAAAAAAAAAAAAAAAAAAGATTTGTGCACAGCATTTTGCCTAATTTAAATCCATTCCACAGAATTCTGAATATACTAACCATTATTAGCACAGAAAATGTGAAGAAAGTTTGCAGATTAAAACTGCATTGCATTACAATTATTTTACAGTGCAGAAAATACAACTTCTGATGTGGATTTTGTGACGGCAGCAGTATGAGACCATTATGTGGATGGAAATCCACAGAGGCTGCCTTGGAACATTGAAATGGGTCAGTGTGGGTGAAACCTCCAGGTCACCCACCAATGTTATTCAGTTTTGCCATCATCCGTATCATCTCTGTCTGTGAAGCAGCTCATCCCTCCTGAACTATGTGTTTGGAACATTCCATTCCTGCAGCGCCAGTGTGTTTGTGTGTTTTGTAAGGTCTCCTGGTTCTGGGTGACCTGGAGCTGAAGTGCTCAGAATCTGTTAGAGACCTCTTCATGACTTCTCTGTAGAGTCAAACAGTCCATTTTCAGAGCACCTCGGGTTCAGGTCACATGTCACAACATTGATCTGGCACACAAGGTCAAATGCTGGATTTGTTCAAACTATTTTATTTTGTGCTTTAAGGAATTTGATCAGGCTTTCACACTCAAAGTAAAACATTTGGAGAGTTTAGACTTTTTAGGTTTGTTAGTCTTGTTTAACTGCTTGGCATAGGGTCACTTGTAGCAGGAGTGATTAGGTTGCTCCACAAGTGGATCAATCAGACTTGACCCTCAGAACACTTGGCAAGTTACTTTGCTGCTTGGTGCAGTGAAACTTAATGAAATGAAATAAAGAAACACTGAGAGGATTATTAATTCTGATTTCACATATTTCACTGCTTGAATGCAATGTAAGATCATTCTCTAAAGATGATTGTTGAAACGTTCTAAAGTGGAGGAGATTATGTACTATGATGGACCTAGGGAATTTAAGGGATAGTTGACCCAAAATGTTTAATTTGGTCATCATTTACTCGCCCTCATGATACAAAAGAAGCTATTTTGAAATATATCTCAGTGTTTTCACAATCCAAGCTCATTGGAAAACTGTGCCTATGGCGGCATTTCTGCTAAATTATATGACGTTGCTACAAGTTTTTTTTTTTTTCTGAAACTGAAATGTGGATCTGGCGATGCTTAATCATGTTGCTTGTTGTATGTGTAACAGCCGTTCGAAAATAAAATGTCCTGTGAGTGGCGCTAAAAAGTTAATCTCTATCGCGTTTGAAAATAACATGCCGCCTACATTAAACCTAAACAATAGTCAAGATCAAATGTTTCACAGTAGTCGTATCCGAGCACTCCACATCACAAGTGCAATGCTGTACCAGGTGAGCTACTGAGCACATTTAATACATCAGAAAAAGCATACATATGAAGCTGCTTATGTGATGTAAATGCCAAAATGTATAAGCTTGAAAGTCATGCACTATGATAAAACTGTATTGAGGTCAAAACAAGTCTTCATTAATTGATTATCTGCCCTGTAATCATAATTTGTGTGATAAGGGGAAAAAAGTTGTTGGTGTTTTACTAGTCACAACTAGTGGTCATTTAAACTGGAAATTTCAGTGAATTGTATGTATATTTTTTGCAAGAATGTAGGTAGAGACACATTTTTACAATGGGTCTATGTTGGCTTTAGTCCATATAATGAAAGTCAATGGGGTCCAAAACAACACTGAACTTTCATTAAGGAAATAAAACAAACTAAGAAACAAAAAAGAGAGACATTTATCTTCTTTTGTGTTACGCAGAAAACAAGAAATCCATACAGGTTTGGATTCGAATGACATGAAGGCGAGTAAATTAACTATTCCATGCTTTTAATGTATTTCCCTATTCACATAATATTCATTCCAATTACTATAAACTCCAACATCTTCTCAGATTCAAAAATTCTGTCAGCAAGATGTATTTGTTGTCCAGGAAATGGTGTCACATATGGCCTTAATGAGTTTCTCAGTAAGTACTCTCTGACAGACATAACTTGTGCTTTGGTGCTCTTGACCCCAGCTGGACAGTTTCCGTCAGCTGCTGAATGACAACGCTCCGTAAAATGGCCTGATTAGGTTTTTTCAGCCCCCAACAGAAGTCATCTGAAAGCAAACTCATATGACCAGAGTTGCTTGCCTGACTCATTTCCGCCACCACACATTGTTTATTCTCAACAGTTCATTTCAATGAACCACTTAAAAGCAGTGATTCTGTGAGTCAGTGAGCTGTTAACCCTGCCAGAAAGAAACATTTAGCTTATAGCTCTATGAATACCTATTATTTTGTATCATGCTAGATTTTTGCTGCAATCAATGTATTGACAACACACAATCTCTCAAAAGTACTCAAAAACTGACAATTAATCTGATTCAGAAAGTGGTCAGTGAGAATGCTGGGGTTCAGGATTCTGGTTGCTGATTGCAGACCTCAGGCTGAGCCTGACTGCAGTGATCATGATCGGTGATCACATCAGTATTCTCAGACAGGGAGACACCCTTCAGCTCTTCCCCTCTGCTTTGCTGATGAAATGCTGCCATGTCTGAGGGCAATGCTGAACGCGCTGTGAGGAGGGGGATACGGAGGTTCTTTTGTAAGTGTTCGAGAAAGACAGTGAGAAAAGAGGAAAGGAAGAGAAAGAGAAACTGATCCATGCCAAATGGAATTCTAAATGAAGTTTGAGAGGAGCATTCTCATAATCCTGTCAATCACAGGTCTCATTCCTGTGATAATCCTTCTGACATCCTTCCACAACCCCAACTCCACATTTCTATTTCTATTACATATTCACTAAAATGGCAAATAAATAAATATTTCAGTGTTCCAGACAGACTGATAGACAGTGCATCAGCGGTGGGGATTATTGACTGTTTTTGATGGTTACAGTAGGTAGCAGCAAGTAGCTGTCTTTATAAGTGAATCGTTGAATCACTCATCCAAGCGTTTTGTTCAAATACACCAATTAATTCAGGAAATAAACAATTGTGTTCGGCCTGAAGCTGCGCTGCGCAGACCAATCGGTGTATGACATTAAAAGTATCGCTAGAGCAATTAGAGAGTCGGCTACATATGCTTTTAAAACGCTCTCGCTGTACTTTGATGTCATTCACCAATCAGTCTGCGAAGTGCCGCTTCAAGTCAGTGAATCGTTGAATCGTTCACTCAACCGATTTGTTTAAAAAGTGTAAAATGTTTCAAATAAACATCAGCTGAATATCAGCATAATATGGTTTAAGATTTATTTAATTAATTTAATTAAATTTATTTTTCAGTAGGGTAGTGTTTAGCCGGCTGGTTTACCATCCAGATTTTCTGGAAACGGGCCTGAAAAGTTCACATTTAGTTAATTTCCAAGATATTTCAACATAAGCAAACAGCCATTACTGGCCATCCATCTTCTTATGCTAGTAAACAGTTGTTCTCAAACAACTGATTGTCTTTCAGTGCTCGATGTTTGTATATGGTGTGCAAAGGCATTTGTTGAAGTAACTGAAGCTGGTTGTATTCAGTTTTTACAGCTGTGCGCTTTGAAGGGCGCTGTTATCAAATTCAAATTCTTTTCAGACATGCAGTGCTCCAGTTCCCTGTATACATATCATTTATCATTTATGGAATAGTATCTCCTATAAAGCATCAAAGTTTGCAGCATTCAAGCTTTTTTTGAATTCAGACCCACCTTATCACCATCATTGTCTGGAAGTCTAGTGCAGTGACAACACAACCAAAACAGACAAAGCTCATGTTTAGATGATGCTATCGTCTCAGTTTCAAAGCGAATGTGATTTATGTCGGCTTCCTAACATGTCTGTGCCTGGCTTGGCTTTGTGCATCAGCTCATTTGGGTATTGTAAAGAGCGTTCACCCCTCTCAGACCAAAACAGGAAGTACAAACATTGCACAAACAACGGTCTAATCGCTTCCTGTCAGAGGTCTTTTGCGGAGCACGACCTGTAGGAAAACAACAGCGCTGTTGGTCAGATGGCTAGATAAGAAAAGCCATCTCTTTCTCATCTTTTTCCATCTTATCAGGCAAAGACAAAGCTTCGCAAACAAGTTTATGGTTAGATTTATATTTAAGAGATACATATTTACGAGCACCCACACACTATACTTATGGATAGCGGCCAGCACGCACACATAACAACTACGGTCCATGCCCACACACAGTGACACTGCCGTGATCTAAAGGGAGAACCTCAAATAATTATACACGAGGGTCAGATTTATGTGAGCATGGACCCAACAAAACCGTTAATGTCATATGTGCTTGTGGATTAGTTTAAATTTATGTGTATATGTGCAGAAGTACTCTTTGCATTTATGCCTGGGGATGTGAAACCTGTGTACCTGTATATAAACCATACAGTAGTATGTACTTTTGTTTTTTATGTGCATGTGTAACAGGGTTAAAAAGAACATTTAATTTAAAGAGTATTGTGTGAATTTCATAAAATAAGGTATTTGGTTGTATTTATTGGTGTTAGAAGGCTCCCCTCCTGTGGCTATTAATGGTACTGCAGATATTGAATTTTGTCGCTCTTCTCTTGCCGTACCGCAGCAGATTCAAGTGTCGATGCTGTGGGTATGTATGGTTTTTCATGCTCTGACGCATTAACAAATTAATTGTGAAAATTATACGTTTCAAGTGAATCTTTTTGACGCAATATATTTCATACATATATGTGAACATATAGATAATGCATTTAGCACTTTAACACGGTTGTTGAGAGTATTATAAGATGTATTGAATTTCCATGTGCGTCACACGTGCGAGCACGGATTCATTTCTCGTGACGATTGCGTCTGTCTTAACTATCTAACGATTATTTGTATTATGAGTTGAGTGAATGTGTCATTTCTATCTTTCTAGTCCATATGAATGTCTGCAGTCTGTCATCAGCCAATGTAAATTGTCTTTCTTGTTGTTTCCAAAAAAAGGTATGTTGCTTTCGTGTTTATTCTGTTATAATTGTTAACAAATGTTATTTGACAATTAATGAAGGATTACTGATGTTGTCTGCAATTAACTATTCTGTACATTTACATTGGTGTACTTATTATAAGTATTATGTTAAGTTTTTCACATTGTATATCATTACTATGTGTTTAATGTGAATAATACAAGTTAGTGGTAACGGCAGCAGATTCAAGTGTCGATGCTGTGGTCCATATGAATGTCTGCAGTCTGTCATCAGCCAATGTAAATTGTCTTTCTTGTTGTTTCCAAAAAAAGATAAATTCGAGCTGAACCCCATTTGTGAGTGTGTCCTTCCACATCCGTTACACTGGTGCCGTGACTCCGTGGATCCCTTGATCAGCTTGATGCAGATCGACCGTGATTGCTGTGTGCAGATCGAGTTCATCGGTGGTTCAAGTCTTCATTGCTGTGAGCAGGTCGAGTTCGTCAGAGGGGTCAAGTCTTCAATGCTTTGGATGCGGACAGTATGTACACATACTCACACATTGTCATTGGGACTGTACATTAGTTTATTACATACACAACGCGGACATATGGAATGTAGTTCTGATTTGACTGTCATCGCGATCAGGATATCATTTCAAGTAGTGAGCTTTCTCATAATCAATCTCGTTGATATTTTTCTTGTTTTATTTTATTTATTTATTTTTTTCATGCACAACTTTTGATTTCATTATGGCTGAGAAACCTGAATATGATGGTGATCTGGATGCATCATGTTATGGTAACATGGGTTTCCCTAGAGGAAGGGGTACATGGTTACTGAGTAGCGCCGAAGGTGGTCATTTCCGTGAAGACGTTAGTCGGGGGGTTGGACGACCACAGTTATATGATGACAACGGTAGGGGTATTGGGTTGAGTCAGTTCCCGGGTGGTACTCCTGTTGGTCGGATTCCTGGTGAGGGTCCATACACCTCGACACCTGGTGTTGATAGAGTTGCTTTTGACCACCTCACAGACATGGTAGGCCAGTTAGGTTCGCAAATTGGCGAGTCGATAGTTGCAAAACTAGTGTCTGCTGGCTTAGTTAATGCAAATGCTGATTGCCAAACCAATTCACTCAGTTACACTCAGGCACCAACACGTACTGAACAGTGTACACATACACAAATGATGGCACCACAAGTTACAGTGCACATGAAGTCTGAACATGACTCATTTAGGGGCGATGGCTCTGATAAGTATGGCATTGAGGAGTGGGTGGACAGGACAAAAGCTTACTTAAGAAAGCAAAAGTGCCCTGTTCATGAGCAAGCCGAAGAGATAATGAGTAGATTAGCTGGAAAGGCAAGAGATGTTGTCAAAGTCAGCCTTCGCAGTGATGACATGCTTAACGTCAAGCAGGAACCTGGGTTAATTTATGGCATTCTTATGCAGTACTTCAGTGAATCTACCTCTTGCTTGCCACTTGCAGATTTTTATGCCACTCTCCCCAGAGCCAAAGAGAATCCTGTGGACTACTGGATTCGAATTAACAAAGCGGCTGATCTGGCAGATGAGGGACTGCGAAGACAAGGCAAACGTTTCGACAACATAGGAGAGGAGGTAACACGGATGTTTGTTAAATTCTGTCCTGACCCCAGTTTGGCGAGTATGTTCAGATGCAAGCCTGTTCAAGAATGGAGTGCAAAAGAAATACAGAGCAGGATTGATGATCACCAGAGGGAATTTAGAAGCCGGGGAAATAGTACAGCGAATCTACGGAGCCACACAACTGCAGTGTTCAACAGTGAACATATGTACGATTGCCCCAAGACGGAGTCGCCTTCTGTTCCGGTCCAATCATTCAGTTCTATGCCTGATAGTCAGGCACGTCGCCAGCCTGAGCCTACACCAGCACCCAATCTGGCACAGCATCAGCCCTCCTCCTGCTCAACTCCGGCCCCAGCGATGTCTCAACACACACAGCAGGCTGAGAGTCAGTTGCTCACTCGAATGATGGAGATGATGGAGCAGCTCATGGGCAGGGTGCAATTTCGTGATGTTTCCAACCCAAGGCATGGCTCTAGACAGCAGCGCAGTTTTGTCAGAAGTGCCTGTCGAGTCTGTAATGACAGCAAACACACCACGGTGACACACTGCATGACGGACAAACTGTGTTTTACATGCTTTTCCCCTGGGCACACAAAGAAGGACTGTCCTAAACACTCCTCTGCCCAGACACAACTTGAGGGAAACTAGCAGACCCGTATTCGGAGGGAGGCAGTGCGGGTCCTCATTGTAACTCCCAAGCCATTGATGATTGTGAGTCTGAGAATACATACATTTTAGCCAAAGGAAGTCTTGATCATTCAGAAGTCATTTATCAGAACACGCACATTGTAGGCGGACGTGACAGCCTATTTTATACGCCAGTGAAGATTGGAGACATGGTGACATTACATGCAATGTTGGACAGTGGTTCGATGGCCTGCACTATAAATGAGTCTGCTGAGATGAAACTGAGATCAGCTGGTGCAGTGGATGAATCCAGTGAGTTCAAAACTGATGTCACCCTTGTAGGATGCGGAGGGCTGCGTGTGAAACCTAAATCATCATTCAATGTTACCATGGAAGTGTATGGTATAAAGATGGCAGTACCCACCTTAGTGGTTCCTGGGCAACATGATGAGCTGATAATTGGGACTAATGTCATTAAACACATTCTCAGATACTTCAAATTATGCGATGGATTTTGGCAGGCTCTGTCTAGTCCAACTTCAGCAGACCCTGAGTGTGAAAGTTTCTTGTCGATGCTTGCTGGATTGGACCGCTGGAGAGGAGAAGAGATTCCTGGGAAGATAGGAACAGTCAGATGCAATTCAGCTGTCCAGCTCGAGCCGGGCCGTGAGTATTTAGTATGGGGGAAGCTGCCCAAATCCGCTGTTGTGTCCCCAGGAAGTGCAGTCATGACTGAACCTACATCATCTCACTCAGCTCCCAGAGGTGTTATGGTGGCTAGACTAATCACGTCTCTGTGGCAAGATGGATGGGTCCCCTTGAAACTTATCAACACATCAGGCAGTCCAGTGTTATTGAGACGGAATGCAAAAATTGCAGATCTTTATCCGTGCATTGCGCTTGAAGATCTTGATCACACCAGTGCAGTCAATCCTTTTCTGGTAAACTGCCCCACTAGTTTGTCTGATGTGGCCGACACGTCACCTGTGAAAGAGCGACTGAAGTCAGTTGGTCTGGACAGTCTTAACATTGACTCGTGTGATATCTCGGATGTCTGCAAGCAACGGTTGCTGAACCTAATACTGAGTTACGAAGACATCTTTTCACGTGACCATCTGGATTGTGGGGAAGCAAGGGGTTTTGTCCATAGAATACACCTCTCAGACACCAGACCGTTCAGGCTTCCGTTCAGAAGAGTAGCACCCAGTCAATATCAAAAACTGCGACAGGTGTTATCTGAAATGGAGGAGAAGGAGATCATTCGGCGATCCACCAGCGAGTACGCGTCTCCTCTCGTTTTGGTCTGGAAGAAGAATGGAGACCTGCGTGTGTGCACTGACTTCCGTTGGCTGAACAGGAGAACGCTGAAGGACGCGCACCCTCTTCCTCACCAGGCGGATTGTTTGGCAGCACTTGGCGGTAACGCCCTCTTTAGCACAATGGATTTGACGTCCGGATTCTATAATATGCCGCTGCATGAGGAGGACCGCAAGTTTACCGCCTTTACTACACCTATGGGCCTTTTCGAGTACAATCGTTTACCCCAAGGTCTCTGCAACAGTCCTGGCAGCTTCATGCGTATGATGACCAACATATTCGGGGATGAAAACTTTCTCAGTCTCCTGTGTTATCTGGACGATCTGATTGTCTTCGGCCCAGACGAGAAAACCGCTATTGATCGCTTGGAAATGGTGTTTGGCAGGCTTCGCACACACAATCTTAAGCTGGCTCCAAAGAAGTGTCACCTAATGAGAAAATCAGTGAAGTTCCTTGGGCATATGATTGATCAGACGGGTGTTTCTACGGACCCAAGTAAAGTTGAAAGCATCTCTAAGATAAACAGTTTAGATTTGATGGAGCTTGATGGAACAACTCCTTCTCAGAAGAAGATAAGATCATTCTTGGGAATGGTGAATTACTACCAGCACTTTGTTCCAAACTATTCTGCCGTAGCCAAGCCACTTTTTAATCTTCTGAAGGGTCAAAAGACGACAGCGAGGAATTTGAGGAAGCTGGGTCATGCTCGTCAGAATAGGAAGCTGAAATCTAGTGACTGGACACAAGCACAGGACCAGGCAGTTGAGCGGCTGAAAACATCATTGGTTGAGAGCGTTGTCCTTGCCCATCCAGATTTTGATCGCCCTTTCATACTGGCAACGGATGCCTCCTTAGACGGTATTGGAGCTGTGCTCTCTCAGGTCACAGAGGGGGAGACAAAAGCCAGGCCTGTAGCCTTCGCCAGTAAGTCCCTTTCTCGGTCGCAGCAAAATTATCCAGCACATCGTTTGGAGTTTTTGGCCTTAAAATGGTCAATATGTGATAAATTCAGTCATTGGCTCAAAGGACATGAATTCACTGTCTTGACTGACAATAATCCTTTGGCTCATATACTTACAAAACCCAAACTTGATTGCTGCGAACAACGCTGGGTGGCTAAGTTGGCTAGCTACAACTTCGACATAAAGTATGTGCCTGGTCCCCAGAACATAGTCGCTGATGCCCTGAGCAGGGTTCCATTTGTCAAAACTGATGTTACGCAGAGACTGCTCAAAGAGCCATATGGAGCACTACTGGCTGGTTCCAGAGGGATGTCTACAGATTCTGTGCAGGGTGCGTTCAGACGTTCCTGTGATTCAGATAGGAGGCTGAGTGTCATTAATCTAGGCCAGTCATGCAGACCAGACAAAAAGCAGACCAAAGACCTTCTAACTGTCTCGAATGCAGACGTCTCTGCTATATTGAACTCACATGTTGAGTGGAACATCGGAGCCAGAGCACGAGCAATGTCTGTCATTGATCACTTACCTCAGTTGATGTCAGAAGGGCAGGACACGTTGCCAACATATTCAGAACAGGAACTGCGTGAAAAACAGCTCACAGACAAAATTTTGTCAAGAGTCTTGTATTATGTTGAGCGTCAGCGTAGGCCTTCAAGAAGAGAGAGGTCAAAGGAATCAATGAGTGTTCTTCGATACCTGAAGCACTGGGAGAAATTTGTTGTCAGAAGTGGTATCTTGTACAGAGTGTCCTGTGACCAACAATCAAGGAAAAAACGCTTTCAGTTTGTGGTCCCAGAGTCTTTAGTGAGTGTGATCTTGAAAGGAATCCATGACGACTGTGGTCACCAAGGTCAGTCGCGGAGTATTAGCCTTGCAAGGCAGCGCTTCTTTTGGCTGAACATGGAGCGAAATGCGAGGGACTATGTGCGCCTGTGTCATCGCTGCACTGTGAGCAAAACGATTGATCCTTCTGGTAGAGCACCCCTGGAGAACATTTCAACAAGTAGACCGTTAGAGCTTGTCTGCATAGACTTCTGGTCAGCTGAGGACTCTACTAACAAGTCTGTTGACGTTTTGGTGATAACCGATCACTTTACGAGGCTAGCACAAGCCTTTGTGTGTAGAGATCAATCTGCCAAACAGGTTGCCAGGATAATATGGGACAGGTATTTTTGCATCTACGGCCTGCCAGAACGCATCCATAGCGACCAAGGTCCGAGTTTTGAAAGTAAATTGATCCGAGAGCTTCTAAGGGTCTCTGGAGTGAACAAGTCGCGCACAACACCGTATCACCCAATGGGTAATGGAAGTGTGGAGCGCTTTAATAGAACCCTTGGAAATATGATTCGGGCTTTGTCACCAGATGTGAAGAGAGATTGGCCGAGACGGTTGCAGACACTGACATTTCTGTATAATTGCACAATCCATGAGACGACAGGTTATGCTCCTTTTTATTTGATGTTCGGGCGTGTACCCCGTCTGCCCATTGACATTCTGTTTCGATCTGTCTTGAATGATCCAGATGTGACCTGCTGTGAAAAGTTCGTATCCACTCTGGTCAAAGATCTGAAAGAAGCGTTACAGATTGCTCAAGAACATGCAATGAAGGAACAGAAAAGACATGCAGAGTTGTACAACCGAAGGGTAAAAGGACTACTTATCGAAACAGGTGACCAGGTGCTCTTAGCGAATAAAACCGAAAGGGGTAAGAAGAAAGTCGCTGACAGGTGGGAGTCAACAGTTTACACTGTTGTGGATCGTAAACCAGACACTCATACTTACAGGATCCGTAATCCAGCCACAGGTCAGGAAAAAGTGGTTCATCGCAACCTGTTGATGTTGGTGAATTTCTTACCAGTGAACGTTGAGCACCCTCAGTCTGATCAACTTTCTTCCCAGAGGTCGTCTTCAGTCCTGTCATTGTGTGCAGTGGAGGATGAGTCTTTAGGAGGAGATGCGGTAGTATCTGAGCACACAGAGGATAGCTACAGCAGTGTTACAATGGATGACTCTGTGATGACGAGAGGCAAGGTGATAGCCTCATGTGATGATGCTGACGTTAATTGTGAGGATGATTCTATGTCAGTTCAGGAATCTGATACCAGAAACAGAACGATAAGTTGGGTTTCGGAGCTGCCTGAGGGATCACATCATGAGTCTGATCAAACCCCAAGTGGAGTTCTGGTAGATCCTGTAGCTGAGGCCTTCCTTTCGGCACCAAAAAGCCATATATCTGACATGTCAAGAGATGTAAGAACATCTGTTTCTGATGGAGACACAAGAGGCGGTTCAGATTCACATGAATCCGATTCTGAGACAGTCCTGTCTGCCCAGCCACCCTCTCAAACTCCTACCAACACACATGTAGCTGACCCTGAGAATGTACCGCAAAGTTCTAGCTCAGTCACACAGGTTAGGACACGTTTTGGTCGAGTCGTTAGACCTGTTGAAAGATTAATACATGTGATGTCTACACAGGCTGTGGTTCAGGATACAAAACACAATGTTCAAGCTGTTTGCAAGTCATTGTTTAGGGCTTTCTCTGCTTAGAACAAGACTTTTGTTTTCGTGCCTGTTGGCATATTGTCTAAAATAGTGTTAAGGCTGTTTTATAGTCTAAAAGCAGTAGTTCAGATTAAGCACATACCTAAAGAAATGGGTTGCCTTCACATCTTGGAGTACACCTGGTGTATCTCTAAATTTTTTTTTTTTTTTTTTTTGGTATTGTAATGGTGAATAGAGTATTGAAGGATATTGCGGAATGTATGTAGATGTTCTGCTGTCAGTAGCTGGTGAGAGAGCTTAGCGCTACTCTCTCATCACTTCGTCCTTAAGGGATAATTGGTTTTTGACTGTCCTCCTATAGGAGTTTCTTTCGTATTGTGAAGTTTATTATTGTGAACTGAAGGAAAA
The DNA here is from genome assembly GCF_965113295.1 of Leuciscus leuciscus. Classification (NCBI taxonomy): domain Eukaryota; kingdom Metazoa; phylum Chordata; class Actinopteri; order Cypriniformes; family Leuciscidae; genus Leuciscus; species Leuciscus leuciscus. Next base: position 35,216,946 of record NC_138730.1, on the reverse strand, counting down.
GTGTTCCGTTGTTGATATTCCCCTGGTCATGCATATATTTTATGTAATTCAGTGGGGGTGGATGTAACAGGGTTAAAAAGAACATTTAATTTAAAGAGTATTGTGTGAATTTCATAAAATAAGGTATTTGGTTGTATTTATTGGTGTTAGAAGGCTCCCCTCCTGTGGCTATTAATGGTACTGCAGATATTGAATTTTGTCGCTCTTCTCTTGCCGTACCGCAGCAGATTCAAGTGTCGATGCTGTGGGTATGTATGGTTTTTCATGCTCTGACGCATTAACAAATTAATTGTGAAAATTATACGTTTCAAGTGAATCTTTTTGACGCAATATATTTCATACATATATGTGAACATATAGATAATGCATTTAGCACTTTAACACGGTTGTTGAGAGTATTATAAGATGTATTGAATTTCCATGTGCGTCACACGTGCGAGCACGGATTCATTTCTCGTGACGATTGCGTCTGTCTTAACTATCTAACGATTATTTGTATTATGAGTTGAGTGAATGTGTCATTTCTATCTTTCTAGTCCATATGAATGTCTGCAGTCTGTCATCAGCCAATGTAAATTGTCTTTCTTGTTGTTTCCAAAAAAAGGTATGTTGCTTTCGTGTTTATTCTGTTATAATTGTTAACAAATGTTATTTGACAATTAATGAAGGATTACTGATGTTGTCTGCAATTAACTATTCTGTACATTTACATTGGTGTACTTATTATAAGTATTATGTTAAGTTTTTCACATTGTATATCATTACTATGTGTTTAATGTGAATAATACAAGTTAGTGGTAACGGCAGCAGATTCAAGTGTCGATGCTGTGGTCCATATGAATGTCTGCAGTCTGTCATCAGCCAATGTAAATTGTCTTTCTTGTTGTTTCCAAAAAAAGATAAATTCGAGCTGAACCCCATTTGTGAGTGTGTCCTTCCACATCCGTTACACATGTGTGGATGTATGTGTGCAGGAGTTAAGGCCCTAGAGAACTTTGGTCTGTGTTATTTATGTTATATCCTTTGGCAGGTAGCCTATATATGTTGTGTTTGTGAAAATCTTACTGTATTTTATGTGAGTATATGTGTCTCTTTGGATTTATATTTATTTGTGTTGTGCCTAAGGCAAGGGTTGAACTAGAAGCCTAAAAATCCCTTAGGCTGAAGAATGTAACTTAAATCTACACCATGTTATCATCACCCACACCCACATGCACACACTCACATTGACTCACCCCTTTAATAATAGGTTGTCAGAAAAAGCTAGCAGTGTTGTGAACTATATTAACTTCATAGAGTTAATTAAAAATGAATGAAAAAATTGATTTTTTGTTTTGTTTTTTTGCTACAAAATACAATTATATTTATTATTTATTGTATTATAATACCTAATATTATTTATATTAAAAAATTAAAAGATAAAAAAAAATATTATATTTTATTATATTTTATTATATTATATTATATTATATTATATTATACTTAACTATGTTTTTAAAAGAGTAGCTTTACTCTACTAATTTAATTTATGTGTACAGTATTAAAGTAGCTTCTCCAACACCAAAAAAATGAAGACTTTAACCATAAACAGCATTGTCACTTTGAAGTACAATTCCTCATCGAGCAGAGCGGCTCTGGAAAGAGTCATATCCTGAGGCCGATCAGGACATGACGGAGAGAATGTCCCGCCAACTTTCTGCCTTTGAAGTCTAAAGCGTTTCTCTGGCGATTCCATGCAACACTTTTGACCCATTTATCAATGTTTTGACAAGAGAGAGAATGCATGAGTAAGCTAGTCATAATCACCAATCTCTGCTGGCAGTAAAGAAGCACCGAACTTCTCCTGGAAGATGACCAGTCCTGAGAAATTGTCTCTACTTGCATTCTGTCAATGATGGTAGAGGGGGGAAAAAATGCTTGTAATAGATACATGCTCTGGTTTTTCTCAAAAGGCCTTTTGTTTTATTGAGATATCTGTCTGACTTAAATGGGATTTAGTTTGATGTGCAATTCTAGAACGTTCATCGTGCACATCATTTATCTGCCTGATCCAAAAGTCTCAGGAATGGTAGTTGAGGGGGCGTTTACACAACACCGTTGTTTTGGCTGTTCATTTACACCACAACGGCGTTTTGGGGGCCTGAAAATGGAAACTTTAGAAAATATGTTTCAAAGTGCACGTTTTTGAATAAGATACCGCTATCGTCTCCATGTAAACTACAAAAACACAAATTTGTGAAAAGTGTTAGGCCATGCTCCATGTGTATTACGTGTTCAGTCTATAGGCACGTATTTCCTTACAAAGTGACATTGCCAACTTTTGGCCTGGCAGAAAAATACAGCGTTTTTAGTCATTTTTGCAGATCCATGTGAACGGGGATTGTTTTGACAACGCTGTTGCCCATATGCAAAAAAACGCAAAGGAAAAACTTTTCTGTATTTAGTACATACTAAATTGGACTACTGATAGTTCAAAACGTAGTTCAAAACATGATAATAATTAATGATTTCTGAACATTGACTCTGTCTTTATTCACCTTTTTCTAATGTTTTCTCAATAAAATTCATAAAAGTATAGAATAGCATAGTTCTAATAGTTCAACATTGTCCTGTTGGGAAAAAAAACCCAGGATTTTTAATTTAAAAAAAATCACACATATATATATATATATATATATATATATATATATATATATATATATATATATATATATGAGAAAATGTATGAAGATAAATATAAAAAATATAAATTAAAAATAATATAAAATATAAAAAATAATTCATTATAACTATTTATGTGTATATAACAGTATAACTATTTACTATTTATTATTTTAAAATATGTCAAATATTATGACAAAAAATATAATTCTGTGAATTTGTATAGCCTATATTATGACTTAAAATACAAAAAAATCTAAAATGTGTGAACACTGACTAAAAAATATAAAAACTAAATATTTGACTATTAAGAAAAAAGAAAAAAATACCACATATATCAATATTGACTGTCAAAAAAGAAAGAAAATAAATAAATAATACTTTTGACGTTACTATGACTTAAAATACTAAATGTATGAATATTAACTGAATGTAAAATACTAAATTATGACTACTGACTAAAAATATATATTTTAAAATCTTAAATGTATTGCTTTTGACTGCTTCACTAGTAAACTAGTTGTTGATAGACTACATTTATAGATATTGATTATGACTAAAAATACAAAAAATATATATTTATGACTATTTTCATATTGATTATGGAAAAAATGAATAAATACTTACTTAAAATGCAAAAAATAAAAACTTAAAATGCAAAAAAATCTAAATGTATTACTATTGACTATGCTTAAAATATATATAAAAAATTATTAATATTGACTATGCCTAAAACATGAAAAAAATACATTTATGACAAAAAAACTAACTAAACCAATGACAATGGATGTCATACTCTGAGTATACAAAAAACCAGAGGTGGGAGTAAGTCACACATGTGCAAGTCACAAGCAAGTCTCAAGTCTTAACCTTCAAGTCTCAAGCAAGTCCAAGTCAATTTTGAGAAAAGCAAGTCAAGTCCAAGTCAAGTCACTGCTTTATGTCAAGCAAGTCAAGTCAAGTCGTAGCTTGGGTCACAAGTCACTGGCAAGTCATACAAACGTTTGATGATTTCACTGAATTTATATACTAAAATAAGTTAAAACTACAGAAGTTGTGGACTATGGTTTTATTTGCAACATTTTTTTAAAATATGCATTTCCGCATACAGCTGAGTGGTTACTACAATAAAAATAAAAAAAATGAAAAATAAATAAAATTTCAAACTACATAGGCCCTACCCTAAAATGTAAATGTAACTGAAATTAGGCCAACATTAAAGCGTGAAAAAATAAATATGCCTCAAACATTGCAGAAGACCATTAAAAGGTATTAAACAATTCACAATTCAAGTATAATGGTTCCTATGCCACCAAATGGCATTCTTCAAACTGGCATCCCCTTTATACAAGTTATATATTTTTAATTATGAAGTTAAAACCGCCAATAGGTGGCGCCAAATCACCGTCTTAATGTACGAGTCATAGAATTCATTCAACTGATTTGTTCAAAACGGCAGATTCGTTCTGGAACTAAGCAACTAGGCCACTGAATCACAAATACGCATAACTCTTTCTGTGGCTTGTTTGGAACTATTGTCATTGGAGAAATAGAGCAAAAACAGAGAATATTTGGAATATTATGTCTAAAATGTCACATCACAATATTCACTCTTTGTTTACTGAACTGTTTTATAAAATCATTATCACATTTGCAATCGCGCCAATATTCTGGAAATATTTTTGAATCCCATATGTTATAGGCTAATTATAAAAATAACTCATACTAGGGCAATTTTTCCACCACATTTTGAATTTTGGGTGCATATTAATTCTGCTGGCATTTTGCCCCCAACCCCCTGATAACATCTAACCCTGCTTTAAGAGAAACATAAAACACGACAAAACATTAACAGTTTTCTATGTTGTTTTTTGTCATTGGAAAGAACGACATATTTGGCTTTAAAGCATGATTGGAAAGAAATGTGGCAAATGTTATACAAAACATATGCCATCATTAATTATCATTTGAATATTGACAACATTAAGCTACATTTGAAAACATAATTGTGAATAAAGAGGCATGTTGTTTTTACCAATATTCTCTCTAGATTTAAAGATAGTCTAATTAACTATAACAAACAGGTTAAACAAGCCATAGCTTACTTTTAGACGTGGTGAATGAAGTTCGACTGTTCGAGGTTGTGATGCTCGTCCGATATCCCTTGCCTGTTATTATGCGTACAGCAAATCTTCTTGTATGAATATGGTCAATTTCTAGTGTTTATATCCAAAAAGAAACGATGCTGGGAGATGTTTTTATATTTAGCGCGCTGCCGCGCTCACCGCGATGTATGTTTTTTCTGGGCTTGTGCAGCGTCACGCAATCGCGCAGAATCTGATGACTGGCGTCAATGGTTCCGTTGCTTTCATTTTGTTCATCAATTGATGTTGCGATGATTTATATAAAAATGTAAATCAAGTCATTCTCGAGTCATACAGTTCAAGTCAAGTCAAGTCTCGAGTCATTGGATCTCAAGTCAAAGTCAAGTCGAGTCATTTTCTTAATTTAGTCAAGCAAGTCTCAAGTCCTTAAATTTGCGACTCGAGTCTGACTCGAGTCAAGTCATGTGACTCGAGTCCCCCATCTCTGCAAAAAACATTTGTGCTTGCGGGTGTGTGTGTGTGTGTGTGTGCATCCTTTGATAACAAACACTTGGGAATGCTTTTGAACGGTAAATCTAAATCCTGTTCAGCATCAGTGCGTGCATGGTTTTGGCCAAGCTCATAAGAGACCAGATCCGCTTTGATTTGTTGCGTTGTGTTTGGTGGTCAGGTTGTGCAGCCAGAGGCACAGATTTAGCCTGCAATATCACTAACATCAGTCATCACTCTTACTGCCTCTTATTAGAATTTACCTGACCTCCCCAATGCCAGCCAGTCCCAAAATCTGCACAGAAAGTGACAAGGAGGATATTCGAAAAAGAAAGTGATGCAAAAGAGAGAGAGTGACATACCAGGGCCTGGTTTGCATGAGAAACAAGCTGCCACTGCTGAAGGGTGCCCTGGAGGGTCATTAGAGCTGACATTTGTGTGTCATTGGATCATTTCCTTCCACCTCAGCCATAACGTGCTCTGCGTCGTGCTCTCTCTCTTTATGGAGAGGCGTCTTGCTTTTTATTGCACCCTTGTTTTGTTATTTGCATTTACAGAGTGAACTCTGAGGTAACACTGCCTGCACTTAGTCGACCTGCTCTGCCTTCTGTACTCCCATAGAGACTGTTTGTGTAATTGTAAAGAAACTAAGTGTCTGAAACTGCCAGGCCCCTCTAAAATACCTTAACTAGCTTGTAAAATCCATTGGAAGGTCACAGTAAAATATTTACTTTCAAAGCACCCCATCTCGCATCGACTGCAGCGGATGTTTTGAACTACAGCCATACACAATGTGTTTTAGCCATCACGACAATTTGAGACATTTGCAGATCATATTTGTCATACGAGATTACTTTCGAACAGTCTATGCAAGCTTACTGTAAGTGAATCACAAAAAAAATGGATTTTTGAAATCCAGTGCATCTGTTTTCTTTACACTTAAATTCACTTACAGCCTGGGAAATGGATTTGTTTAAACTGATTTTTTTTAAGATCGTGAAGTGATGTCTGCGAGGCTCGTAAATCTCGTAAGTCTACGAAAAGAAGGAAGACAAATTAGAAGCAAATTGCTTTCAGCGCAGCATCTGCAGGCCAGCTCTAATACCAGTTCAAGCTCCCGCTCGGACATTTTCGTGCCCAGTGAATGTTGTACAGACAAGAAGATGAAAAACTAGTAATGTCTTCATTGGACCAGGCTTTGAAGTGCGGACATCTGCTTTGGATTTTATCGCCGATCACTATACTCGGCCATCCAAAAAGCCACAACTTCCACTCAAGCGTTTGCTTAGGATTGTTGTAATTAAATACTTAGGTTTTATTGGCTTCCCCTCTTGCAGAAGACTTCCATAGGGCAAATTCTCAAAAGGAATAGAAGAGCTGACTGCAGATTGTGACAGATTAAGAGGCAATAAAGTTCAGAACGAGTTCAAGCCAGGAGGGTTGTAAGGCAATGACCTGGCTTTTCCTCTTACACACCGTAGTTTAGAAAATAAAAAAAGAGTTAAGCGCAGACAAGCTCTACGCAGTCCTAACACAGTCGGAATAAGCTGACAGAAGAATGTCTGATGAGATAAAAGGGGAAAAAAGATAAGAGATGTTCAGAAGTTATGCAGTCAGTTTGTGCGGTAGAAGGAGAGCATGAAAGAGAAGGCAGATGACCTTCTGAGAAGAGAAGAATCAAGTTCAGAGGATGAGGGAAAGTTTAGAAAAAAGGACAAATGATTTGGAAGAGATTATGAAAAGTGTGTGTAAGGGAGAAAGTAGGGGGTGTCTATTGAATTAAGGTGAAGTATGTAATTTCTATGCCCCTAGTGGTATAAAATGGATTTACAATATGTTTGTTTGAACATCTTGACTGGGCTAGACGTAAAAACACAATATAAATCAGTTTAACCAATGGTGTGAGTTTGGGTGGGACAATCTGATTGCAAATGAGAGAATTTTGTTTTTCTTACACAGAAATGAAGACTAAATTTATGACTGGACTATTACTAAAATTTTTGAAAACTACATCATAAAAAAATAAAAAAAATAAAAAAAGAATCTTAGATGTCATTTTCTGAGTCTGAAAATCCATTCATGTTTCTGACTTTATCTGACCATTTGCAAATGGGGGGAAAAGTCATTTTATTATTATGTTTTGCGTAATGCAGAACTTTGACTAAATGTATGACTTGACTATTACTAAATATATAAAAATAGTACATTTATGACAAAAAGTATATGTTAAAATGACTAAACTTATGATCATGGGTGTAATTCTCTGAGAATGAAAAGCCATTTGTGCAGAAATTGCACACTTCACCTTTAATCTAAATAGGTAATTGTTACAATTATGCTGAATGTTAAGTAATAGCAAGCATATGCATACATCTACACACACACACACACACACACACACACATGCAATTAATAGATGCAATTAATCGCGATTAATCGATTTGACAGCACTTTTTTAAAATCATTAAAAAGTACAAAATAAATCTATTTCACTAGCTACAACACATCTGTGAATGCTCCTGCACTGTGGACACCAGAGCTCACTCCTCCTTTATCTGCCAGACCACCGCCACACCGTCAGTCTCTTTTGTCAGGAAATGGAACACATTCCTCCACTTTCTCCCTTCGTGTTCCCTTGTTTTCTACCCCAACTGCTGCAGGCAACTCCGTGCTGTATGTTAGGAAATGAGTGAGAGCATGCGAGTAAAACAGAGTGAAAACAGAAGGTTAAGCACATTTTAATGAGAATTGCCCTGCTAACAAGCGAGGTGACCCCCACAGCAGCCCAGTATGCCGGGAGACAGACGTGCTGCACAGCCCATTGAAGGGGCTTCATCGTGTAATGAGCCTCATGTTTGCGTGTCAAAGTTCTTCTCGTTTCTCAACCGCAGCCTCCCTGAGCGCCAATCAGGTGCCTCTTTTGTCTACCTACCGATCTTTTAGCGAACGACGACATGACAAAGCTGTTAGTGTGCTGGTGACTCAGGACTAAAAGTGCTTGGAGATTACTCTACAAATGTTGTTGTACACTGATTGTCCTGATTATGGGTTATGTATTAAATCCATGTGTGTTTCTGCCTGCACTGCCAGAGCTGTTTTAGTCATCAGTTACTCCCTGAAGCAAGAGCTCTTTAAAGGGAAGAAGCGAGCGCTAGCTGATGCTGGATCATGTTCAGTCGTGTGCAAAACAGTGTTATAATACTGATCGCTCATAAAGTGAAGAAATAATGGGTACTGATGGCTGCCAAATGCTTTTTCTTCCTCTTACAACTTCTATTGTCGGAGTTCATAAAAATGCGTGATTGTAAATTGTGCATTGTGAAAAGGTGTGTTACTACTCAAGAGAAGCTGTGTATGTACTTGAGTGAGTGCAAAACTGTCCCCGGGGCCACGGTTGGCATTTGTTGTCCTTCTGGCAGCCATCACGACGAGATGATGGATGACCACCCACAAGTGGTGTTGGCCAGGGGTTCAGAGAAGCCCTGCTGGTGGTTCATCTAATGAAAACCTGGCGTATCTACAACCCAAAGCACCATCTGCTATACAGGGCACCACGTCTGGTTCTCCATGTAGAAGACAAAAGCCACAATCAGGGTTGTGTGCCACTCAGAACTGAATTGAGAATGTCTTACAGTTGTTTTTATTCGCTTTGGTTCTATTTTCACAAGTTAGGTGTACACTTTCAAAACTCTTAGTGCTAATATCACAACAGATCATCAAAAGTGCACTTTTTTCAAACATTTCATCATGTTTTCAATTGTAGTACAATATTCAAAATCACAAAGTATCCTTTTCACAACACAAAATAAGTGTTTCGTCTACATAAATGTATCATTCACAGTAACTGCCTTTCATAAAGTTCTTACTATCAAACTTTTGATTTGCATCTCTTCTTGTTCAGGTTAATACATTTGTCTATTATTTAATCCAACTGATCTTAATGGTTAATCAATTAATCATTTGGTACACCTATAGATTTCTATAGATATGATTCAATACACTATAGAACTTGTTTGCAATTTCTGATATGGATAACTAAATGTAATGAATTATTTTGTGATGTGTGTGTGTGTGTGTGTGTGTGTGTGTGTGTGTGTGTGTGTGTGTGTGTGTGTGTGTGTGTGTGTGTGTGTGTGTGTGTGTGTGTGTGTGTGTGTGTGTGTGTGTGTGTGTGTGTGTGTGTGTGTGTGTGTGTGTGTGTGTGTGAGAGAGAGAGAGAGAGAGAGAGAGAGAGAGAGAGAAGAGAAATTGTATTTGCCATTTGTGCAAATACTGTAAAGCAGAATAGAGTATAAGGGAGAGGAAACAGTCAATGACTGTAAAACATCAGATTGATCAGAGATGCATCAGTAGAAGGGAGACAGATGGCATCAAATACAGCATTTTACATTACAGTATACAATACTGTAAACAGATTACCATGGTAGAGACTGCCGAATTACTGTAACTCAACCTTCATCTGTAAAGGTCCACTACAGTAGTCAAATGGTATAGAGTGAAATCATTTACTGTATTGCCAGCAAACTCTGTTAGCACAGAACCTCATGGCTGTGCTTCATCACACCTTTTGATAACACACTGGATAGATACTATTACAAACATTATGGATTCAATTACTTCTAATGTGGCAACTGCCTGTATTACTGTAATTATTTCAGCAACAACTGTGATTTGAAACATGTATCTTGCATTGTTTGCTGTTGAATGAACTGATTGTTAAAAGTACTAACTTGAAAAAAGATCATACTGTTGTGTTTCTGTGATTAAACCAAATGTTCTCATTACATAGTACAATAATCTTGTGTTTGAAACAATGATTATGTGGACTGAAATGTGTATAACTGTAATGGAAGCATGAGATCAGGTTTTGAAAGAATGACCAGCTGTGTTACAAGTGTGATCAGTTTGGATTTTTGTACAAAGAGTTTTGAAAATGTACACCTAACTTGTGAAAATAGTACCAAAGCGAATAAAAAAACCCTGTAAATTCCAACTCAGTTCCTGAATTTGAATTGAGTTAGCAAACAAGATGAAGACTTGTAAATTGAATTTAAATGTGTATGGGAAGTACAATTAAAATGAAATGAAAACCCAAATATATGTATGCACTGTGTAAATAATATTAAAGGTTTATAGGCCTTACAGACAATAGATAGATAGATAGATAGATAGATAGATAGATAGATAGATAGATAGATAGATAGATAGATAGATTGATAGATTGATTGATTTTCAAATTTCAGTTGAGCTTCCTTTGAGGCATGGTCAATTCAAATCAAATTCATGAACTGAAAGGGAGACAGTTTGTCAATTCTGAATTTAACAAAGTTTTAAGATAACTCTTTTATCGTTTTATCTTTCAAATTCTACTCCTGCCATCTAAATCTGTTTCCATTTAGGGGAAGTCGGTCAGGAGAGAAATGTTCCATATGAACGGAAATTTAAAGTGCATGGAGAGCAGGCCACAGGACCTGGTCACACAGCATTAACTACACATCAGCATCCTGCGTCATTAAAGAAATGAGGTTTGCGTGTGAATGTTCGAGTGAATTTCTACATGTGTTTTTGAATTTGTGTAGCATTGTGCACAAACTGTGAAACTCCCTGGATATCGTCTGGCCCTCGTTATACTGTAATGATTGATAACGGCCATTATTTTTTTGTTTGTTTGGTGTGCAATGGGATGTAGAGATTATCTAAATGAGCATTAACACGAGATTTCCTGTCAGCATTTGTTTAACATTTGGGGTTTTAATGAGTTCTGGCTCTGGATTTTGAATAACATGAACACATGCATAAACTGGATCCAGCTTGACTTTAGCAAATGAATGTAGTAATGGATTAAGATCTTTTTAATAAAGTCTGATGCATAATCTAGTAGAAAATTAAGTCCACGTTGAAAACATGCAGTTCTTTCTATTTTCTAGTTAATTTACAAGTGGAAAATTGGTTTTAATTAAAAAACGCAACTGAATAGGTAATGCTGCAGTCACGTTATTCGCTCTGCAAGTCCTGTTATTATGCATTGATCAGCTTTATTTTAGTCTACACTCAATGTACATCAATGTACATTTCTTCACAATCTTATTTTATCAACCAGGAATTGTTCATTTCAACTTCAGACGCACTTTATTATTTCATAAGCCTGGTGAGATATTTGTTTGGTCTCTGTGAGACATCAAGAAGATGAATCAAGAGTGACTCATTCTATTACTCATAAGCGCTTGTGGGCTTTTCCAACCACAAACATTAGTGGACTACAGCCAGACAGTTAGCTACTGAGATAGCACTGTTGTAACTAGACACAACACAGTTTTATAAACAACCAAACAACCACAGAACAGTCAAAATAATGAAGGCAACTATGAGGCAATGAAGCAGAAATGTTTCTCTTAAAGGGATAGTTTGCCCCAAAATGCTAACTGTGATCATTTACTCTCCCCCATTCAGACCCGTATTACGTTCTTTCTTCTGCCGAACACAAAAGAAGGTTTTATTTATTTATTTGATTACAGTAAATGATGACAGACAAATGTTTTTGAGTGAACATTTAAGATGTGAAATCTGACATAAATTGGCACACATTCTGCTGAACTTCATATAACAACTTTTAACTTCAAGTTAAAATAGAAAAAGTATACTATTTGCTTTCTTTATGCACATTGCAGGTCTTATTGTGAATGATTTATTGATGCTCATTCAAAAAAAATTGTTCTGAAGTGTGTCTTAAGTGAAAATCTTTGGTTGTTGCACTGCTGGGTACATAATAATAATTTGAAACTAAACATTTAATCATTTTGTTCTTTATAATATTCAAATTCTTAATGGATTATATTTAGCCAAGAAAGTGTGCAAAAATGAAAATCACTCAAAGCCACAATCTCACAATGTTCCGTTATAATCAATGAAGCTGTCTACAATGCACATTGAATCTCTTATTTACATTGCATCTACACTTTGTTTACTGAGAGGATTCACACTGAACAAATACTTGGTTTTTTGCCGTTTTGAGCGCTGAGTGGATTCTGATTAATTTAAACATCTCTGATTGGCCATTGCATTCAAGAGATCAACACATATCTCTGTGATAGGCAACACTGCTCAACGCTGCAAAAACACGTTGGAAATAGAAGCCTTTGACGCTCTCCAGAGCGCAAAAACAAATACCCACTGGAGCATTTGCCAAATATGTTTTACAAGATGGGGCCTCCTGATTCCCTGGAGCCCTAAGCGGCCGCTTACCTCGCTTATTGGTTAAAAAATGTAAAATGTAGGGTTTGGTTGACTCCATCAGTTGTTGATTGGATGGAGGCAGATCTGAATGCAAGTTTGCAGGTAACAGTAAGTAAGGGGTTTAAGTGGAATAAATTGTTAGAGAAGTCCAGCATTCATCACCCGAGAGATGCCTGTAGTTTCACCAGAAGATCGAGTTATGATATTTTAATTAAAACTAAAGAAGAAAGATATGCATGAACGAATCATTCACAATAATATCAATAACATGTATTTAGAAAGTGATACGTGTATTTTCATTTAATTCCAACTTTAAAAGCATACAATCAGTTTTAAACATAAACCATATGCCATAAACAGGCATATGCTATGCCAGTAGGAGAGGTCAGTTTGTACCTGTCTAATTAAATGACTAAAGTGACATGTGTTTGCAGATTGAGAGGCAACCATAGAGTAAAGGACATCTGAAGGGTAGCCATGGAAGCGATACAGAAACACACTTCCTCTACACGGGTATTCAGATTCAGCAGAAAACATCACTATGTCAGCTCAGTGGACCCTCACTATTGGCCCCCTCCATAAACACACACACACACACTTATATCACACTGTTCCACTCTCCTACACACACATCGTGCCAACGCTTCCTGCGTCCTCACTGCCAGCGTGGCTAAGCCTCTGGTGGGTTGTTGGATTCATGCGTCGAGGGCACAAGCCAGCATGAGCGCTCTGTGAACACAGCCATGCATATGACAGCTCCATGGGACAACGTACAAGCGTGTGCATTTGTCTCGCTGTTCCTGCCCTAATCAGATCATCCCTGGGGTACGTCTGATTGACGCAGTCTGCACGCCTTCTCACTCTTTTCTGTGGGAAGTGCTGGCATGGCATGGGCTACTGCAGTGTGTGTACATGAGCATGTGTGTGCACACCTTCATCCTAAGTAAAGAGATGTATAAAATACTTTTTGTTCTCCACCATATGATGCTGATAATTAATTTTTTTTTTATCCTAAGATCTTTCAGTTCCTTATTATTTCCCTCAATAAATGAAGTGAATTCACTATTATTTTAGCATAGTGTTGCACAGTATTTTAGAGTAAAAGCCTGTATTTTATTCACTAACTACCCGCAATCCAGTTTAACCATGCGCTTAATGCACTATAAGTTTAATCAACTTTTGTCATGTTTAAAGAAAAAAAAAACGTGTTTTAATGTGTCAATTAACATACATGTAAAGTACTTGATTTTAATTTTAAGTGCGTTCCCTTTCGAGGGAACTTGAACTGCGTCGGTGACGACACTAGGGGAACGCCCTTCAGCGTAGCGCGTCTGAATTTATGAATGAAACTAGTCCAATCCTATTGGCGTTGCGTGATGACGTAGCGTGTGACGGCATATACGGATGTGTACAAAAGCACGCCGGCACACAGAAAAGGCAGCTTTTTGCTATTCAGCAAGCGCTCTGTGTGTGTGAAATCAATTCGTCCTATTTGGTGTAGTTTGTCTGTTACATATATATATATCACCGTGCACAGCCTCCACGCCGGTCTTTACCGTTCTTCCCGGATTTCCACAACGAGTTGTGCAAATCCTGGAACAGGCCATTTTCAGCGCGCCTGTCTAACCCCCCAATATTAAATTATAGTAATATTGTGGGGGTTAAGGAGAACGGATATGGGATGATGCCTCGGGTTGAGGAAGCTTTGGCCAGCTATCTTTCACCCGACCTTGCATCATCCCTTAAAACACCGCCACTGCCCACCAAGCCATGTCGTACTACATCTGCCTTGGTGGGCAGAGCTTATATGGCGGCAGGTCGGGCTGGTGCGAGTCTGCACACGATGGCTATCTTGCAGGCGTACCAGGCCGACCTGTTAAGAGATATAGATCAAGGCGAGGGTCCTACTATGGAGGATATAGCCGAGCTTCGCAAAGCCACAGATCTGTCTCTCCGGGTTACCAAAGAGATGGCCCGTTCCATAGGTCGATCTATGGCAGCTCTGGTAACCACGGAGAGGCATCTGTGGCTTGACCTCTCAGGCATCAAGGAGAAGGACAGGGCCTTCCTCCTTGACGCACCCGTTGCTACCACTGGTCTTTTCGGCGATGCGGTTAATGCTGTCGTCGACAGATTTCAAGACACAAAAAAGCAGAGCGAAGCATTCAGGCAATATCTCCCACGCCGTTCTAGGTCTAGGAGGGTGGCTGCTAGAGATCAGTAACAGCCATCAGCCAGCTCCTCTTACCGCCAAAGCCAGAAAGGGAGTGTCGCTTCTAGAGGTCCCCCTCAAAGAGCTTGGACTCTAGGCGGCGCTCTCACCCACAGCCTCCTGAGAAGGCGGATCTGAGGACCGTCATCCAGTCTAGGAAGGCGAAGGGAAAGAGGTCCTAACTTCTATGAGACCTCGAAGGGCCGCGAAGGGCCCAAAAGGGGCCATAGAGCATGTTCCCCCACCAGTCAGGGAGTCCGGGTTCTACAGCCGGTACTTCATAGTTCCCAAGAAGGATGGAGGGTTGCGTCCAATTCTAGATCTAAGGCACTTGAACCGGTCTCTGAGGAGATTCAAGTTCAAGATGCTCACTATTCCCATCATCGTGAGTTCTATCCAATCCGAGGATTGGTTTGTCACGATAGATCTAAAGGACGCATACTTTCACGTCTCCATCCTTCCATCTCACAGGAGGTTCCTGAGGTTCGCTTTCGGGGGCGAAGCGTACCAATATCGGGTTCTTCCTTTCGGCCTAGCACTTTCCCCTCGCACATTCACCAAGTGTATGGATGCAGCTCTGGCCCCTCTGAGGCTCCAGGGCATCCGTGTGCTGAATTACATCGACGACTGGCTTATCCTGGCCCAGTCTCGGGAGTTGGCAGTTCGGCATCGAGATGTCGTCCGTGGCCATATTCAGCGCTTGGGGTTGAGGCTCAACACGAAAAAGAGCGTGTTGACACCCGCCCAACGGACTACGTTCTTGGGGGTGGTATGGGACTCGACGACGATGCGGGCACAAATGTCTCCTGCACGTATCGAGTCCATATTGACCACACTAAACAGGGTGAAGCTAGGCCACACCATCACAGTGAAACATTTCCAGAGAGTGTTGGGTCTCATGGCAGCAGCGTCCAGCGTGATACCTTCTGGCATGCTGCACATGAGGGCCCTGCAGTGGTGGTTGAAAGCCAAGGGGTTTTCCCCGAGGGGAAATCCATTCCGCATGATAAGGGTTACGCGCAGATGCCTTCGTTCCCTATCAATATGGAAGAAGCCTTGGTTTCTGTCCCAAGGTCCCAAGTTAGGAGCGTTATGTCGCCGAATTACGATTTCGACAGACGCCTCCCTCACGGGCTGGGGCACGGTCATGGACGGCCGCTTTACGAGAGGTCTCTGGCAGGACCATCATTCCTCATGGCACATAAATTGCCTGGAAATGTTGGCGGTGTTCCGAGCTCTGAGGAGTTTTCTGCCAAACCTCCATGGTCACCATGTTCTCGTGAGAACCGACAATACGTCAGTGGTGTCCTATTTAAATGGCCAGGGGGGTTTGAGGTCGCGTCCTCTCTGCAGACTGGCGCATCAGATCCTCCTGTGGTCCCAGCGGAGACTGTCGTCTCTCAGGGCGATGTATGTCCCGGGGGACCAGAACCAGGGAGCAGACATACTGTCGAGGCAGGGGCTGAGGCCCGGGGAATGGAGACTCCACCCCGAGACGGTGGAGTTGATATGCGAGAGGTTCGGCCCGGTGGAAGTGGACTTATTTGCGTCTCGAGAGACGACACACTGTCCCCTGTGGTTCTCCCTTGCGCATCCAGCCCCGCTGGGGTTGGATGCCATGGTACAGACGTGGCCGAGGCTACTTCTGTATGCTTTTCCCCCGATCGCTCTGCTCCCGGGAGTTCTGGAAAGGGTCCGTCGAGACGGTGTCAGGCTACTATTAGTAGCCCCGTTGTGGCCGGCCCGAGTATGGTTCTCGGACATAATATCACTCCTGGCAGGCCCGCCATGGCAGATCCCTCTGAGGAGGGACCTGCTGTCCCAGGCAGGGGGCTCAGTTCTCCACCCTCGGCCCGAGCTGTGGAAACTGTGGGTCTGGCCCCTGAGGGGGCACAGTACCTAGAAGCCGGCCTATCTGCAGGAGTAGTTGAGACTATTCTCAGTTCCAGAGCTCCCTCCACGAGGAAGTTGTACGGCCTGAAGTGGAATGTATTTTCCATTTGGTGCAGAGAGCGTGGATTGGACCCAGTTAACTGCCCGGTGGCTTCAGTACTGGAGTTTCTCCATGACCGCTTTTCTGCTGGACTTACCCCGTCCACACTCAAGGTTTATGTGGCTGCCATTGCGGCTTTCCACGCTCCTCTGAGTGATGGGCCTCTGGGGAGGCATCAGCTGGTCGTACGCTTTCTACGTGGAGCCTGGAGGATGAGACCTGCGACTCTCACAAGGGTTCCCACTTGGGACCTGGCAGTGGTCCTCGAAGCATTGGTTGAGGCCCCCTTTGAGCCGCTGGAGTTGGCTGAGGCCAAGAACCTTACTCTCAAGGTGGCTTTTCTCCTTGCCATCACCTCTCTTAAGAGGGTGGGAGATCTCTAGGCACTCTCTGTATCTCCTCAGTGCCTGGAGTTTGCTCCTGGGAGAGTCAAGGCCATCCTGCACCCCAGTTTGGGCTATGTCCCTAAGGTGCCAACCAGTATGGCTAGGTCTACGGTTCTGCAGGCGTTTCATCCCCCACCTCATGTGACGGCAGAGGATGGAAGACTTCATCTGCTCTGCCCTGTCAGAGCATTAGACATTTATGTTCAGAGGTCTTCACAGTGGAGGAAGGCGGACCAGTTGCTGGTGTGTTTCGGGTCCCCCAAGAAGGGGCTTCCCGCCTCTAAGCAAACCATCAGCAACTGGATTGTTCAGACTATTTCCCTGGCCTATCAGGTGCGCAATCTGCCTTCACCTATGGCCGTGAGGGCTCACTCTACTAGAGGCATGGCATCCTCCAAAGCCCTCCTTTCAGGGACTCCTATCCACGACATATGTGAGGCGGCTGGCTGGGCCACTCCGCACACATTCATGAGATTCTACAGTCTGGACCTTCCCTCTACACCCGGCGCACGAGTGCTCTCGTCCTAAGTGTGCCTGGAGACAGCTTCACACTGGGGCAGGCGGGTTTCGTTGTGGTATAGTGGGTATCTCGTTCCCCTAGTGTCGTCACCGACGCAGTTCGAGTTCCCTCGAAAGGGAACGTCTTGGGTTACGTATGTAACCCTTGTTCCCTGAGAAAGGGAACGAGACACTGCGTCGGTTCGCCACGCCTTACCCCGCCTGGAGCGACTTGCTTCATAGCAAAGCTGACTTTTCTGTGTGCCGGCGTGCTTTTGTACACATCCGTATATGCCGTCACACGCTACGTCATCACGCAACGCCAATAGGATTGGACTAGTTTCATTCATAAATTCAGACGCGCTACGCTGAAGGGCGTTCCCAGGGAACAAGGGTTACATACGTAACCCGAGACGTTATTCAACAATACATTCAAAGTAAATATATTTAAAATGTACTAAATTTAAATGTGCTTCATCATTCCAAATGAGTTATATTAAATATATTTCAGTACATGAAAGTATCAACAGAAATGACATTCAATTTCGCTTACCATAAATGCTTGTCAGTAGAATCGGCTGTACCCTTTAAACATATTTTAAAGACAATTAAAGTAATCATGAAATGATTTACATTTAATATAAATTTAAAATATAATCACAAATAACATGCAGTCAAATGTCTGAAAACATTAAATTCGCACTTAGCCTAAGTATACTATTTTAAAGTATATTATTTCCTTAAGTACTCTTTTTAAATTTGTTATACTTAAAATGTACTTCTTTTTCACAAGGGTACTGTACACGTACAAAAATATGCAATAAATATTAAAAATCAGCTTATTATAAAACCTGATATAAACTTTCCACAATAAAAAATGTAAAGGTGTACCTTTTACCAGGGCCGGAGTGGGGCCACTTTTCAGCCCGGGAGTTTCAGGCCCAAGACCGGCCCACTTTTTCCATGGTGGAATTCCAAATTGGATAAATGAAGCAACAGTTCAGCTCTTACTATTGTGTAGTTTTTATTAATACCATGGTTCAGCAAATAATGTAAAGGTTAAATTATAATTCACTTAAGCTGAGAAGTTAACAAAAAATATTCCACTATTCCACAATTAATTTTTACATTTTTGACCGGGAACACAAAAGGTGACGGTGTTATAGGGTTTTGAACACAACCTGAGGGTTAAATAACTTTAATTCATATTGTTTACTCTGGTATCCTCTCTACCTGTCCCAGTAGTCATCATGGCCTCCTCATTTTCAGCGGGGGACTGGCTTATCTGCTGCTCAGAAGCTACAAAAAAATAATTAAGAGGTAATTTTACTGCATACACAGATCAAGCTTGAGTTTTGTTATCAATATTAAATTGCATAATATTTGCAAAGTCTATGAATCGCCATGTATTGGGTTATACAAAAAGGATAATATTTTAATTAAATGTTATATTTTGCTTGTGAATAGGTTGACAACACTACAACGGTATTAGCCGAATAATTACGTTGCAGCGTTGCTAATGCTAATCATTACTAGGCCTGTCTCTCTTTACCTGTTGCCACTTGTGTTTGTCCTCTTGAAAATAAATCTGTAAGCTTGGAACATTTGGCAGCATCCTCCTCCAATGCCTTTCTTTTTTTCAACCTGGCTTTTTCAACCCCTCCTAGCCTCTTCCTCCCATCCATCCTCCCTGACGCGTACCGTTATGGTAGGGTACGCTACCAGCTATCGGTAGGCGGTACCGCGGTAGCCAACCTGAGAAAACGTTTTGGAAAAGACGGGCTATGGACCCAACCAACTCTATGGGAAGGGAGGGACAACTCCCTCACATGGTACAACCCATGCAGAGGCTGCGCACTGCTGTGTCAGAATGCGGAACGTGTGTAGCCTAATGTAACTAACGTGACAAATGTGAAAAAAATAAATAAATAAAAATCCTCGACCGGCCCAAAAGTGAAGCGGCCCACCGGGAATTCTCCCGATTCTCCCGATTACCCACCCCGGGCCTGCCTTTTACACTTTGTCAACTGGTTGAATCAACACACTCATGGTCATTGTTTTCAGCTGCTTAATATGTAAATTACTCAGTGCATTTTGATTAACTGGATAGCTGTCCGATTGAGTAAGGCCATTCCATTTACACTAGGCCTGCACATCAATGTCACAGCAAAACAGATTTAGCATAATAACTATTTCTGAGATGTATGCAACTGTAACAGGTCCGAGTTCACTTCCGGCATTATGCTATTGGAGGTCAGCATAATTTGATCAGATAGCTATCAGTAAAAATACATGAAGTTGCCAAACGTAAATACTTCCCAAGATGTGCAGTGTAGACAAGCACCATTTTTGTGGGTGTGTTTGTGTTGTTACCTAATTTGCATAATTCCTTTAGTGAACTGGCCGCAGACAGTGCAAATAAACGTCGCTATCGATATATTCTTAGTGAATTCCCTCCTTACTGAAGCCCCTGAAATTTAAACAGGAAATCCCATTCAAAGCGATTCCCCGATATTATCCGTGTTTACATACCGCAGATATGCTAAGTGTGTATACAGTAAGCGTTGAAGTTGAGGTCCACGCTGTGCGCTATCGGTCCGTGGAATCAGTGAATTCCTCAATACTCACATCTGCATGGCTTCACATACGCCAGATCCAGATGTTGCTCACAAGTCCACAGCAGGAGATGAAGAGCAGAGCTTTCCATCATTCCAACAGCAGCAAACAGCTCTGTTGAGGAGAAAAACCTGAAAAGTATCAGGTGGAACAGGTCTGGAAACTGTTTCTGACTTGTTTATATGACTTTTATTTAATTCTTGATTCAGAGATACTGAGTGTGGATCAGCATGTGGTTAAACCATGAATATACATGATTTCAAGGAGGAGGCCATTTTTGACCTTCAATGTTGAAGTTCTGCAAGCCTGTTCATTGTAAAATCTCTCGCACAAGACACAGAGAGAAACCAGGGCGGCTGAATTATTTTTGCTAACTATTCTTGTCTGCTTTGATGGTAAGCAGAGGAAAGGAGAGTCAGCTTCAACGTTCCCATGGGATCTAACTATACATATGGTTTCAGATATTTCTACCTGTGGCAGAAACTAAAATGGCAAATGGCTTCCAGAGTTTGCCAGTGAAGATGGAAAAAAAAAACAGAGAAGGTATTGATGGCCACAATATAACCATTTCAGAAAGTTTCATTGATCCAAAATGCCTAATGCCATAGGAGATCATAGGAGAACCATTTTTAGTTCATATGATTCCATAGGAATTAATTTTTAATTTTCACGTTTTTTTTCTGCTTCAAAACATCTGCTTCAAAGAACCCCAGGCGGCTTCAACTTTCCTCTGATAAAGGAATAGTTTACCCCAAAATGAAAATGTTGTGTTAATTTACTCACTTTCATATCATTCCAACTCATTTGACAACCATGAACAACTAAAAGTGCATTTTTAAAGATTATTCAATCATTCAAAACAAATATTTCAAGTCTTCTCATGCCAAATGATGGTTTTGTGTGACGAACAGACTGAAATGTATGTAGTTTATGTAGAAGATATCTATCAAATCAAACAATGTGTTCATTGTTCATTGTTCAAATCCAATACATTTCATTGGCTCTCATTGTTTCATGACCAAATCACACACAATGAATCTAATGGTATCACATTCGATTTGAAAGCTACAACAGAAAAACAAATTCTTTAAAAATTAAAAATTATTTTATGGAAGAAAGAAATGCCAGGTATACAATGACATAAACCTTTATGTAATTTCATACCTGCATTTCTTTCTTCCATTTTTTATTAAATTCAAAGAGCCATTGGATACTGTTGCCAACAGAACCCAAAAGAGCAAATAAAAATGGTGCTGATAAATCATAAGTGGTGAATGCAATGACAAAATAAATATCTAAACGTTACATCTTCATTTGCAATGTAGTGAATTTTAAGTACAATGCCGTTATAACCATGTCAGGTGCACAAAATGTAGCTTACTTCTACTGGATAAAGCAGTACTCCTGGCAAAAAACTCAACAGAAAATGACCGTCTGAATTTACAACAGTTCTTTTGTTATCAGAGAAAGCAGGTAACAAAGATTAGTCAGCACCTCTAGAGCAGCTGGATTCACGCACGCTGCGCTCTTATCTGACCATCATTTGAATTAAATGCCGAAACACTCCCCGCATGATCGTGTGTTTCCAAATCTAAGGTTTCTGTTACAGTTTCGTTTTAGAAATATGACATGTCCCATATGAGCCAAATGGCCTGTGATAAGAATAACAGGGCAGAAAAATAGGCTTAGATGTTAGTGTTTAACGTCAGGATTTAAATATTTGTTCGGCCATATTTTGAGTGCAGACCACAGCAGTCTAACAGAAATAAAGCAGAAAAGGGACGCCCTTCTGTTTCTCTTACCCTCCGCATCTCACTGCTCAGTTTGTGTGTCTGTGTGTTCTGGCTATTTTGGCTTTGCTCATGAAGAGAAGCCCACCAGAGAATGAAAACAACACAAATCAATCGTGCTGATAGCCTCCCTCCCTCTCCGCTCACAGGCCAGCAGGAGTGATATATACCAGCACTTTACAAAGGAAAACACACAATAAATACTTGCAATATAAACATATGTCAGATGAATGAGAGAGAGAGACGAGGGGATGGCAGGGGAGGGAGAAACAAAAGAAAAATGACGAAGCGAGTGATTTATCGGCAAAGGATGAAACACGCAGATTTCAAAGAGAATTTCTTTCAGAAAATTGATATACGAGCTGTTACAAATACTTCCTCTCTTTGTTATGAAACAGTCCGTGACACGTCTGCTAAAGATGACCTGATAAAAACATTTAGTGCCATGGAACATCATGTTTCACTTCATTCACAAACAGTGGGTCTTTTGTGCAAAACCAGGGGCAATATCTGTAAAAGACAGAAAATACATGACATGCTGTGTAAACACTTATTAAGAAGAGACCGAAATGGAATGCATAAATGAAAAGCAGAGAGACTATCTGTCGATCTATTACATGTTTAAGTCGAATATACAACCATATTCAGTTTATACCATTCAGACATGGTACCGAGACATAAACAACTATATACTGTATAGTCAATGCTTTTTTTTCTGTGAGCTTTTTTTTTCATAGTAAATTCCTGTAGCGGTAGTTTGCCTTTTTTCTAAATAATTTTGTCAGATAAATACTAGGGGTATGACGAGATCTCGTACCACAAGATCTTGGAGACTGAAATGTGAGGAAATTTCTCGTAGATGAAAAATGTGAAATCATATACTAAGAGAAAAGCCAGTCAGTTGAGTTTGTGGCAAAACCTTTTAAAGTGCTTGTATATTGTTGTCTTTAAATGCAGATAATTCATACTCATAAAGTAGAACTCAAACAAGATTATTAGTTAAAACATTTTAAAATGCACCTGCAGACTATTTTTCCAGTCATGAATTTTGTCATTGAGGATTTCTATAAAATATTGTGCAAAAATCACGTCTCGTCTCGTTCTCGTCAAGCCAATCTCATGTCTCGTCTCGTCTCGTGAGATAAGTGTCTCGTCACATCCCTAATAAATACCTTAACCAAGTTTAATGCTTTGTTCATCCTTCCTATTTAATATTTTCCTCATATTTTGATGGCTTAATCATATGTGGAATCCCTTGGGACATCACTTTTGGCTACTAGAAAACATTTATATTAGTGAACCTTTATGCAGCATACATTGATTATGGCAGTAGGTGGTGACAAGTGACTGTCTTTACGAGTGAGTCATTGATTCATTGATTCATTCAAGCAATTTGTTTAAAACTGCAGATTCATTTAGAACTGAAACTACATCTGAGTAGGTGCTTCTTTTAAGTAATTACTTTGCGTCTGTTAAAAAAGTATGTTCAATAAATGCGTGAAGAATGTAATCAGGTCATACTAAATGTCATTCATACACTTTGAACGATTTGCTCAAAAACACTGATTCACTCGGGAACCAAATACCACTGTGTGCTGCTCAGAGACTCGTGAGATTTCTGTGTGGCTTCGTATGGAAGTATTTTCATTGGCAGAACAAAAACAGACAAGGTAACTGGAAATATAATGTCTAAATTGCATAAAAAGTAGCATCACTCTTGCAATTGTGCTGTTTGCATGTGTAATATTGCTTAAATATAAATTAATACAATACATAGTCCCTTTAGAGTATCAATGAAGTAACACTCTATATAAATGTGATACAATGTTCATGGTATATATCAAAATGGTATATTACCATTCGATACCATCACTGAATCGCATGGGACTATTACAGTGTATGTAAGTAATAGTTGTACATAGTTCTTACTTCAGCTTCTCTTTCAAGTTCCCACAGTTCTTTACAATCCTGAAGTGCACATACTACCCAAAATGCTGAGATGTAGAGCTCACTGTGAGTCTTTCTCATTGGTTAGTTTATGCAGCTGTGTCAAAGGGAACACTAGCTCTCTGAAGGGGCACAAAACAGGAATCCACCAAGAGACTGTGGCTCCGCGGCACTCAGGTTTCCTCACTCCTGTGCCCACATGCTGCTCAGACTCGGCCCTCAGCAGGCCTGAGAATAGTCCTCTGATACAGTGGGAAAGGAAAGTCTGAGCAGAGGGAATGTAAAAGAGGGAGAGAACAGGGGAGAGCGTGAAGGTGAAGAGAGGAGCACCTCTGTGATGATGGCACTCTGTCAGGACAGGAATTCCTCCCTCTGCGTTTGATTGTTTTTCTTCAAAGCAGATGATGACGGCTCACATATTTCATCGGGCAGTTCAGGACAGACCTTCGCTTTCAGATGGACCCCCGGTTCCATTTGTTCATGTAAGGCCGTGTGAACATATGGCTGCACACACGTGCTCTCACCACCGACTTATGCGATTAGTTTTGTGTTGACTAGTCATGGATAACATGACTTAAGTTGCACTTGTTCTGTGCAATTCGATACAATGGTTCTGTCCACAAACTGTCTCTTAATGTATATTTACATGGCATTGGTTTTCTATAATAACCTGTCATCAGCAAATATATTTGGAATTAATAAAAGAATATATAAAAATGGCTGCCTTAAATTTTTAAGTGCAATCAACTTGGATGTTTAATTTAGTTCAACTGGAATTGCACTAACCTGACTTTAAAATTAGTTGAATCTATTGGTATAACTTATTGATCATAATTTTTACAGTGCATACAGAACTGACTGCATACTTTGAGTAATTTACATAAAGTAAACATGACAACTAATCAGTATATGCCAAATAACTGACTATTTGAATGCTTTTCTAGGCAACTATAACCGAAAAAACTAAAATGGATATTTGTAAAGAAAACAACAACAACAGAAAAAACACACATATTGAAAGATCACTACCTGAACAAAGCTAAGCATTGAGACAGACAGTGATGACCGTGGATGTCAAAAAAGTATGCAGATCCAAATACAAAGGCACAATTTAAGCCATGATATATTCATTTCATTATTGTACGTGTAATTTAAAGGTAGACTAAAAATAATAGAGGCTGTAATTATCCAACCACTCAGTAATCCAAATAAATGATGATGATATAATGCACTATTTTAGCACCTCTTGTGGTCAGGAGTGAGAACCACACACTCAAGAAACAAGTATTTCTCAAGACTCCTGCTGGCTCTCCAGTCGCCCAACCATAACGGCAGTTGTTCTGTGAAAGCGTGGCTAGTCATTTGGTCCTGTGGTTTATGATCTACCCCACTGCCATTCTGTTTGATGTGCAGGTTACAGTGGTTTAGGGGTATTATGGGACACCTGATCCGGGTGGTTTTCTTCAGCCCCCTGCTAGAGCTTTTGACAAAGATGACTATGAGCGAGGAATGACAAGCATGAGGGAAATGTCTGGGATTATGAATTCACAAGAGAGACACAAAGCCATATGGAGAACTTTCATGTGTGCTACAGTGATATGGTCAAGTATAATTAGACCACGTTGAAAATATTGCATGCAGAGCATATCTGAATTTACATCTCAAAAGAGTCACACTGTGAATCGAATCACAAATCCAGTGCAACACATTGGATTTTCTAAATGGTTGCTAAAGTACCAAACATGCCATGGTATTATGCATGGCATTAAGTATTCATAATAATTCATTTATTAATTTTGATGTATAATATTTAAATACATTATTTTACTTTTTTTAAAATAATATTCTAACATTATTACAGTATTTTTATAATATTTACTGAAGAGACTATGTATAAAGTAGACCCAACATTTGGATTTAGATATTAATAAAAAGAAGAAGCAGACAAAATTAAATAAAATACAGTTTTTGGGCTACAAAAAATGCTCAACCTTTTTTGAAGAAAAAAAAAAAACCTTTTGATGTCAAATGAATTAGTAATATCATATTTGCCCAGGGTTCATTGTCATGAATTTATTTTATATAGCTCATTGAAAATTATAATTTATTTAATTTATTAAATTAAATTTATATTATTATTATTATTATTTATCTTTTCTATTCTATTATTATGTTTTATTGTTTTTAGGTAACTAGTAGAAAAAAAAACTATAAAATAAACTGACATCAAATAAATTTGTGACAATGAACACTGGGCAAAAACAAAAATTTCATTAGTGATCTCAGACTTTCGAACCTCACTCAAAGTACCATAGTATTACAATCTGATACCATCACTGCACCACTTTAGGGACTGTGCATCACCAGAGCTCAGTGTACGTGATGACACAAGCCAGCAGAACTCTGGGAAGTGTTATCATTACACAAAGTGACACTAGTGGTGCTTTGACTTCCATGTGCGAGAACGCTGGTGTGGCTCGGAAAGAGGAACACAGACATTTGCGGTGTCGCTGCCTTAAGTCAAAGTCAAATCCCACCACAGGATTCACAGACATTAGCACAACTCACAGAAACTTGTTAATGCTTCCTTATGCTTTATCCAGCTGCTGCAGTCATTCACACACACACATACACACACACACAGGCCGTAGGGAGTAACACTGAGCTTGAAATGTATTACTTTACAGTGTGTCATTACTGTACTTTTATTCCCACTGTATTAAGACGGATTTGAGTTATATTTAACCGCCACCTAAGATGGGAGGGGAAACAGTCCGGCAGCCAAAGGACTCCCTGCCATGAAAAAAAGTCCTGAAAACACATTCCTTGATCCATATCTTTATAAAACCATTATGAAGCCAGACTGCCACCTCCACAATACCTGCTTATGCAGGAATAGCCTACATAAATTACAGCAAAACCTGATGGGAGAAAAACGAGAGACTTTGAGGTAAAAATTAGGGAAGGGGCCTGAGAATGGGCAACGTTAAAAATAATAAGAACATTTCCACATTTTAATTCACATAACTGCAATAAAAACTGGCTAAAAGGTCAAAGCTGTCTTAACAGAAACAAAGAAATCAGTTATATCATTATAATGGCCGAGCTGACAATTACCCACCGAACCACTGCCATATGAGCTTCAACAATATTTGCAGAAGATCAAGTACATCAGAAAACGAGGGAGCCGAAGACAGAGAGCAGAAAAAATTCATAATTGTCACTGAATATCCCAGCTCTTCAGAAGAGAGCTCTGAACCTGCGGGGAGAACTCAGACATAGCGATTACTGATGTTTTTATTGCAACCGAATACGCCGGCACAATAATTGACTGCCTGTAGGAAATATGAAACTTTTATAGATAGAGTCTGTGGGCCAGCAAAGAGTCAGCAAACGTTTGAAGCATCGGGTTAGTTGGCACGGATAGAGACGTCGAGATTGAAGCCGTTTACAGATGAGTCAATGAGTGCAAACAGGCACAGGACTAACAGGTGCAGAGAGAGAGCTGTCAGCCGTTTCCCTGCCGGCGCTCCGTAATGAGGATGTATCTCGTGGTGAGAGAATTTATGGTGCTGCAGTTGCCTGTGTCTGTTTGGGAGCGAGCAGTGTGAGAAAACAAGAGTTGAGATCGGGAGAGGGTGTGAAAGAGAATCGAATCCTTCAGTGGTCCTTCTTTGACGTGATTGGGGTAAAGCAAGGATCAATGAAACCTTGCTGTTGGGTGGAGCATCATAGGTGGATTTGAATCTGAAATCTTTTCTTTTGTTTGTTCTGCCACTGGCAGATCTAAATGAAAAGCAGAGCACTCAAAGGACACGGCAGAAAATAAGACATGAAGTTTACAGAGAACAAGAAAGACGTCAATGAAGAAAGTTTGGAGAAGTTTTGGGAGGAATTTGAAGGGAGACATTCCCCCTCCTCCTCGTTTCCCTCGGTTATGTTTGATTTATAAAACACTGACTTTCAAAGTTAGTCTGTGTGTGTGTGAGAGTGTGTGTGTGTGTGTGTGTGTGTGTGTGTGTGTGTGTGTGTGTGTGTGTGTGTGTGTGTGTGTGTGTGTGTGTGTGTGTGTGTGTGCTGGGGGAAAGGCAGCCAGAGAGCAGGCATCAATCATGTTGATAGAGTCAGCCTGTTGGTGTGTGTATGTAGTTTTTTTTTTTTTTGAGAGAGAGAGAGCGTGTCTGCTTAAGTGTACTCGAGTATGTTTACTAGTAGGGGGATTTCAGCGCAGCCTGAAGTTTGCACACACTGAATTAGTCAGTATACAGGCTGTAGATCCAAGACAAATAATGGAGCAATTGGAGCGTGATTGGTCATCCTTCACCTCAGACCCCCCTCCTCCACCGATCTCTAAGGTTTTTGAGCCAAGTGGATTTTGAATGCAACTTTACTAAGTATAAATATAGTTCAATTAACGCTAAAGCAAAAGTACTTTACCATATACCAAATTGTTAAAAGGTGTTTTATTTTATTTTATTAATTATACATTTATTCAGCAAAGATGCATTAAATTGACCAAAATTGGCAGTAGGTGTACTGTACATTGTGTGTACATTTATAATATTACAAAAAGTAATCTATTTTAAATAAATGCTGTTCTTTTGAACTTTCTATTCAGATCCCTGAAAAAAAAATGTATCTTGGTTTTCACCACAAAAAAAAATAAAATAAAAATTATATATTTATATATATATATATATATATATATATATATATTATTATTATAATTTTTTTAATTTTTTTCCTTTTTTTTTCTCTTTTTTTTTTTTGTGTGGATACATATATAATATGTGTGAGACCCTGGATCACAAAACCAGACACATGTCGCATGGGTGTATTTGTGGCAATAGCCAAAAATACATTGTAGCCTATGGGTAAAAATGATAGATTTTTCTTTTATGCCAAAAATCATTAGGATATTAAGTAAAGATCATGTTCCATGAAGATATTTTGTAAATTTCCTACTGTAAAGATATAAAGCATTTATTTTTGTGAGTGAATGCAGCACAATCGTGAACATAAACAACTTTAAAGGCGATTTTCTCAGTGTTTAGATTTTTTTGCACCCTCCTATTCCAATTTTTCAAATAGTTGTGTATCTGCCAAATATTGTCCTATCCTAATAAACCATACATCAATGGAAAGCTTATTTATTCAGTTTTCAGATGATGTATAACTCTTAAAAAAAAATTTTTAAATTTTCATTTCTTTATTTACCCTTGTGACTGGTTTTCATGTCATCTACCAGTTTCATGTCATCAAACATCTACCAGTTAATAGAGTATTGTTTTGTTTTTTGTTGTTGTTTTGTTTTTTTATGGTCCTCCAACAGAAAATCTACTATAAGTAACTTTGCAAGTACATGTCATCATATTCTACTAATCCAAACCCTAACCTATCAGTCTACTAACAATCTACGACAGTCTACTAATGATCTAATAAGAGTTAATTGACATGTACTTGCAAAATTACTTATAGTTAGTAGAATGACTAAAGTGGACCATCAAAGTAAAATGTAACCTTTTTTTCCTTTAGTAATGTCTTGTCTCACAAAGAACAACTAGCGAAAAAGAACAGCCAGTGCGGTTACCCTTCAAAAAATTGTTGCACGACCCTCTCTCACCCCCTTTCTCCATCTTGCTGCTGATCAATGGAACCTTACACCCTCTCCCAATCTGTCAGCACCTGTCTTGCTGTATGGCCCATACATGCCTCCCTCTTAAAAAGCACTAATTAAAAGGCCAAGGGTCAACTGGATGGAAAACATGGCAGTGCAGAACATTTGAACGTTGGATAAACACCGCCAGCTTGTCACAACATTTTCTCTTCACCATTAAAAAAAAATTGATTTCCCTTCCAAAGCGCCCCTAACTTTCCTATTTACACTAACACTGCCATCCCTCCAGGCAGTCCTCATGAACAGGACAGATTACAAAGATTACTGTGTTCTGCATTTCGACAGGCACCTTGATTGAAGACTATGGAGGGTTTTGGAACTGCTTATAAACATAATTATCTGGAGGATTTCTATGATGGTGATTGTATCTCATTTCTCATTTCAGCACTCTATTGGCAATTGATTACAAACGGATGCAAACCACCCAAAAAAGAAACAATGATTGCCACAGTTTTGTAGTTTATAAAGGCTTTGTTCAAATAAAGTGATTTTTGTAATATACAGAAACCCCAAAAAGTATTTAGACACTTAAAAAACAATTAACATTGAAAGAATACAATTACACTTTTCAAGCAAAACATTTCACAAAATGACGTTTGTTAGGTTTACTGTTATAAAACAATGAACACATTGTATTAACCTTAAGGCGGAAAGCATTTGGACACTTTCTGGTTGTCAAACATTAGTGAAACATGTCCATAGTTAATGTGATGAACTACACCTGGCTAATGGCTAATAAACGTGAGTTTAGTGAAAAGTGAGATTAGTGAAAACTTTTTGTGAAAAGTTCTAGCATAATTTTCTTGGTTTGATATTTTGCATCTAATGCATTCAAATTTGACTTTTTTTTTTTTACCTAAAAATTAAGATGCTGTCACAATTTACTCAACTCACCCTCACGCAATTATAAACCTTTCTTTCTCCTGTGGAACAAAAAAAGAAGATATGTTGAAGAATATTGGAAAATTGCAACAACATTTTATGAACAAAAAGAACACATCCACTTTTCAAAACATCTTCATTTGTGTCATAAGGTCTGGGATGACATGAGGGTGAGTAAATGATGTCCCTTAAGTGTCCAAATACATTTGGCCACTGTAAATGAAGTTACTGTCCCCTGCAATAGCTCATTGATTGCATTCTGGGATCCTTCTCCAACTAACAATGTTCAAGGTATGGTAGGCAATATCAGAGAGGCTAGCAATTGCAAGCATGAGACCCCACCCTCCCTTCAGAGCGTCTCTAAAAGCCACGCCCCCTTCAAAACACATGAACACATGGAAATACATGTATGGAAATACATATGTTGACAGGCTGGTAGGACAGTGTATCATTGCATTTAGACCAAATGCAATGATTGGATGCAAATTGTTTCGGTCTTGAGACTTCCACAGAAGATATATGTACATGTTTTAATAGTTAGACCACTTATATTATTGATTGCTATCAGGATGTGACGAGAGTTTTAACCAGTATAACAAAAGGTGTTTATAAAACAAATTGCCTACCCTACCTTTCAGCTTTTCATGGTGTTCAGACTCAGTGCAGATATTTCCCTCCCATCGCCTTTCTTATCGGCCTGACGGAAACTAGGAATTAAATGTTGGATGAAGACCAAGTTTCCTTATATTGGGTTGTAAACCCTAATGAGAAGCGGTTTTAGGGTTTGCTTAAAATGCTGACTTGTTATTGCAGGCAGGCTGCCAGGAATGCGAGTCATGGCTGGATTCGTGTAACGTACGAAATAAATCACCTCGGCACCAAGTCCCGCCAAAACCGCAATTGACCTTAAGATCTGCTAATCACTAAAATCATATTAGAAATAAAAACGAGAAAATGCTCTGCCTTTAATTAAGGCTTGTTTAGTATGTTTACGATTTCTTTAACGACTCTCTAGGAAAGAAAATGGCAATTTTATGATGGGAAACTGCTTGTGGGAGTGCTCAAGCACACTGACATTTCCTCACATGATCTTTTGCTGTGATTTTCCTCTCCGATATCACATATAAATCAGAATTGGGTTTATTAGAGCAGGGGGTTTTGCGACAAACCCCAAATATAATGATTTCACAATGTATAAAAACCCATATTATACTATGGGATAAAAATGTGTGTATATATAAATACATACTGAAATATATAACTGAAAAATAATCACATTGTGTTTACTTTTTCCCCTCATGATTTCTAACCATACAAACTAGAGCCTAGTTGCAGATCCCAATTTATCAACCCTAATAAAATAAATGTAAAGGTAATTTCCAGATCACAAGCTGTCATTCAAATGCAAATTGTCATTTGGACTCATTCAGCTAAACATCAGATTTCTTATATATATAGTAGCCTACTATGTTTTTGTGATATATTTGAGATATGTAAATATGTAATATAATGATAAATAATCACAGGATTTGTCATGCTTTATCAATGTAGACCTACTACCCAAAACTTGACGCAATGGAAAGCTTGCTAGCAGTGGACTGTTGCTACAGTTACCCCATTTGGCGAGGTAACCATAGCAACCAGGCTTGGAATATATACTGTATACCTGCTAAACTACAGCTGTTTGTAAGGCCCTGTCTATATGAGTAATTCTGACATCTCGTGACACCAAAGGTTTCTATTCAAATACGAGTACAAACCTAGTACATACAGATGAGCTTGTGAAAGTATTTGTTGGGTAGTGCACTGTATGCTGGGAAGATTTTCCACAGTGTCCACCTACATGAGGCAGACAGGCGTATTTTCCCCTCCCATAGCAGTTCAAAAGCGTCTTTCTGGCTTTGATCATCCGTTCTTTGCTCTTTTCTTCTCTCTTTTTTTAACTCCTCACTTTTGTTCTCCAACTCAAAGGACACATGGAAAAAAAAAAACTTGTTTATATTTGCTCAAACAGAATGTTTGCAGACCTGCCACCCGTGTCCCATGTGTGTAAACAACCATTGCATGATACACCCACTGAAGCGTAGACGCACATTTGTATCCAGTCAACAACACCTGCAAAACAACGTTACCTTTGATCAACTTGACGGCATCCTTATTAAACACACCAACGGCAGGCACCATATAGCGCTTTCTGTCGCACTCACTCTGCCAACACAAACTCCATCCACATTGAGTATGTGACCTCTGACCTCTGTCCCCCATGTGACCTCTTGGATCCCAAATCTTATTATCAGACCCTTTATCATCTCATAGTGCACATGAGGTTATTAAAATGGGCTTTTGGAACAGGTGGATGACGGCTATATTTCACTTGGATTAGTTTATTAAAGGTTATCTGGAGTTAGTATTGTCTACTTGCGATTGTCCTGCTGAGGGATCCTGTCACAATTACCGCTTATCAATATTTAAATCTGCTTTGCCTATAAATTGATAAAAATCTAAATGGGAAAGCAACATTTGTTGGAGGCACATCAAAGCTCAGCGGCGTGCTTTCCTGCCCTGGCCCTCTCCAGCGTCCACTATCGAGTTTCTGTAGGACAGACCTCAGCTAGCCAAGCAAATTAAGCTTTTGCTCTTTAACCTTCCCTTTCCCTCTCTCCTCACATCTGTCGTTCCTAAACGGCTGAATTTAAGGCAAGCGGTAAAAAGCAGTGGGGAGAGATGCCACGGTGGCCTTGGAGACCCAGACGTGCAGAGAGTGACCCAGCGTTCTGATAAACACGCCGTCCCGGGCACACACTCAACCTGAAAACGCAAAGTGCGGTGACTTTCCTGCCATCTGTTCTTGGACTACGACCAAGCGTGGCGGCAGAGCAAACAAGCTATTAGACATGATACGGTTTGGTGCATTGGTTTTTTGATGCCTGCGAGGGAAAAAGCTTGTCACAGTATAAAGGACTTTTCAAAGTCTGGGCTTTATTTATTTAATCTGCAGTACAACTCGGGAAATTCATTTGTTAGGTTTATTTTATTTTGATTTTCCATGGGTGGGGAAGTCATTGTAGTTCAGTCTTCCAGAACTGTCGCTGAATGTTCCTAGGCGCTCTTTCCAATAGAAAATGAAATCATTCTGACCACAAAGGTATTTTTTTAAACAGACATAAAAATAAGTTGTCATTACTTTGAGCTGTGAAAATATTGTCGTCATAACGCCAAGTACTTATGGACCGTTATTTTTTTTGTTTGTTTGGTTTATGTTACTTGTTTTTAATCTATCCTTAAAGTTGAATTTATCTAGGAAGTAAAACTGTCGGAAATGTGTTTTATGAAAATATATTTCATCTTTCAAAATGACAAAACTAAATTCAATTCAGTTTAGTTTTCCCTAGCCAATGGGAAATCGTTTTCTCTTTTTTACACGAAATAAGACCAACAAAACTAGAAATCGCTGCTTTTTACAGTTTGTGTGTGTGTGTGTGTGTGTGTGTGTGTGTGTGTGTGTGTGTGTGTGTGTGTGTGTGTGTGTGTGTGTGTGTGTGTGTGTGTGTGTGTGTGTGTGTGTGTGTGTGTGTGTGTGTGTGTGTGTGTGTGTGATGACAATCTGATCCTGGTGTGATTGTGATTATGACTCAGACACAGCACACCGCAGGGGGACAGACAGACCTCACTGTTGCCTGGCAACCAGGTGAGACCTGAGGTCAAATGAGCATGTCTACTGTTTCCTCTGGAATGCACCTTGTGGCCACTGAAACCGGGACAAGACCACTTACATGTGCTCTAAAAATATAGACTGCGTAAAGAAGAAAGAAAATTATAACTTAAAGGATTAGTTCACTTCAGAATTAATATTTTCTGATCATTTACTCACCCCATGTCATCCAAGATGTTTATGTCTTTCTCTCTTCAGTCAAACAAAAAAAAAAGAAGGATTTTTCTCTATAGTGGACTTCGATCAGTCATTTTCTAAGAAAATAAAATTGTATATAATTTTTAACCACAAATGTTGGAAAGGTCACGAGGGACGTAGGCGGAAGTACCAACGCAGTTTTACAAAGCGAACTTGCAAAGACTAAGTCAAACGCCCTTTACAAAAATAAAGGTAAAACAACAATGACGGATGATTTTGAAGTTGGAGGAGTTTACCCTACCCTACCTTTTTAACCTTTCCAACACGATTACGTTATGTGTGGCGCATCGCAGTGCAGATGAGCGTTTGTGATATAAAAAAATATATACATTTTTATTTTATTTTAGAAAATGGCCGATGGCTGAAACTGCAATTTGGACCTTCAACCCGTTGGTTCCCATTGAAGTCCACTATATGGAGAAAAATCCTGGAATGTTTTCCTCAAAAACTTTTATTTCTTTTTGACTGAAGAAAGAAAGACATAAACATCTTGGATGACATGGGGGTGAGTAAATTATCAAGACATTTTAATTCTTAAGTGAACTAATCCTTTAAGTTAATTTAACCCTTTAATTAAGAAAAAAATACCAATTTGCTGCCAGTGGCGGTGCAGGAATTAACACACTTCTTTATCTTTAAAGCAATAGATTGTTAAAATTACCTTAGCAGAATTGGGTCACATAATGATAGAAAAGCAGCTATTGAGTGCATACACTCTAAAAAATGCTGGGTTGTTTTAACCCAAATTTGGGTCAAATATGGACAAACCCAGCCCTTTGGGTTACTTTTTTTTATTACATTTTTTAACCCAATGTTCGAGTTTGTCCATATTCGACCCAAAATTGGGTTAAAACAACTTAGCATTTTTTAGAGTGTAGTATTACATGTGGCTTTCAATACTGTTTAAAAGCATCTTGGGATGACCTTCATGAAATTGGTTGAGCATGTGCAGAGCTGTAATTTAGGCCAAGGATGGAATAAGCATGCATAAATGCTTATAGTTTCTGTTTAACATTTTTTGGTCAATACATAATTCCCACACTTTAATTTGTGTTATTTGATCGTTTTGATGACTTTATTATTATTCTCAAATGTGGCCCAAATTTTGACTGGTAGTGTAGTAGTTTAGCTCCTCTATCTAGGTCAAGCTCTTTGAACAAAAAGTCCCTGTTCCCCAAAGATAAAAGACAGATATTTTGTGTCATGGTAGGGGTTTGTTGTTGGGGTTTGTGTCACATCGATGTCTGCAGTTTATTTTCTCTTTCGGTTGAAGAAACGAGTATAACGTTTCCTCGCAAGAACAATATTTTGGATCATACCTCTCCATAGAGAATCAATATTTTCGAATGGGACGTCCTACTGAAAGCTGCCAGAGGCTGAGTACCTAATGTGATTAGTGAGAACAGTTGGAACCCCTCCCTCACCCAACTCCCATACTTCCATCACACACTGCTCCACAAAAACACTGACAGGACAAATTGAAAACAGAGTGAGGCTGTTAGTCAAAGCCACACCATTTCTCCCTTTTTCTCCCCATCCCTCATCTATTACTTTTGCCGCCCAAGGACAAGGACTAAGTTTGTTTGATTTATACTTAGCAGAGGCCATTTGAACTTTGCTGACCTCAAGTTGACAATTCCTTTGACCTGTGCATGAAGTTGCTTGACTGTGTGCGTATAGAATACATTTTTGAGTGCCGCTGTGACTTTTTTTTTTTTTTTTTTTTTTTTTTTTTCAGCATGATGTTTAGAGAATGTAAGGCAACTTCATCACCTCTCCATATCAATGAGTGTAAATTATACACTCAGTTGAAATAGATAAAATGGCTGATCCCTGTGTCCCTGCTGCTGAAAATTCAGCTTTATAATATAATAAAATAGAAAACAATCGTTTTTAAATAGTAATAATATTAATATAAATATAAACAATATACATTTTATGATATGTACTGTAATAGTTAACAATATTAATCTTTTAATGGATTTTTTTTATCAAATCAATACAGCCTTTGTGAGCAATTAAAAATATTACCAACCCCAAACTTTTAGATTCACAGTACACACACATCACTACTGCTAACATAAAGCTTTGCTCATAAGTGCTGGAAATGTTTTCCTCTGTTCAGTGTTGAGGTTTGAACTGAATATGGCACAACACTGTTTAATAGATTCCATATGTGGATAGATCAGTCTTCAAAGAACCTAATGGGTGGTGTTTCTGTTTTTGACACTAACTCCACAGGTTAAAGTGTCAGGGGAAGCGTCTCTGGCTTTTCCATGTTTCTGTTTCCCAGAGAGCTAAAGGGGGGATGTGACTGGGAATGTATGATGTATGCACATGTGTTTTGCTAGATGAGAAACACAGTGTGGCAAAGTAAATTACAGCATTCAGGAATAGCAAATGACAGAGATGTGAACGTTAATCTCTGTAAGAGGATAGCGCACAGACCACAGATATGACACAATATACCACACCGGGAGAGACACATATACCAGCTATAACAGAAACACAGATAGAAGTAGAGAGGCACTCAAAAACATGGTGTATGCACCAAAACTACTGTCACGTATGACTTATATTTGCTCTCGAAGATTACTAAACATCTCTTACAGATTGGGTTTTAAAACCCTGACATACAAACAGAATGCATGGGGCTTATTTGAGGTCTTAGACTAATGCTAAACATAAAACAGATAATAGGCTATATAAATCTCTGAAATCATGTGCACAGGTCTGCCTGTGCGGGTCATAAAAAGTGTTTATGTATATGAAAAGGGAGCTACCCTTAAAAGTAACCCCCTAGTAAAAGAGATACCCTTACAAAAATCAATTGTACTTTTGACAAATCTTTAAAATAATATACAGTACATTCACATGAGACATTCCAGTCAAGTAAAAAGCTGTTTTATTCTACTTCAGGTTGGTTACCCCAAGATCACATGCTACTCACTTCATATCCCTTATTATAAGACTAAATATAAGACTAACCAAATAGGGTATTTCTGCAATGAAATCGCTATCCAAAACCTTTTGCTTATGTATAAACCCACATCCATACCAAAAGGTGTCAGTATAAAGTCTAAAGCTGTGTTTGAAATCGCCCCCTATACCCTCATTCGCTATTCCCTACATTACTCCACAATATAGTCAGTTTGATGGAGTGAATGAAAACGAGTGAGTGAATTTGGTTCACCGCCGAAAGGGCTGCCGCTTTTTTAGTTTGTGCTTTTCAATGAAAAAATGTATATAAAGTATATTATGCTTAAGTTTTTTTTATTACATTTTTTCAAGCGTGACATGAACTTGAAGGTTTTGGGAATGCGCACATTTTGTGTTGCTGTCAGCCAATTAGCGTTGTTATTATGTTATTTAACTATAGCCCAGAGTGTTTAGATACATCTAAACATAAACCCTTTTCCATTATAAAGAACCTTTTGTTCAATGGAAAGGTTCCATGGATGTTCAAGATTCTTCATGGAACTATAGATGCCATAAAAACATTTATTTATTAGAATGTGAAAAAAAATATTCTGAGGAAATATTTAATAAAATTGTTTGTGAATTATTGGGGCAATGACATGGGGGTTTCCTTCATTTTGAATAAGCTTTCACAATCATCAAAACCAAGAAGAACTTGTGAGAACCAGCATGTCATTTCTGCTTGGTGGGAGAGCAACAGCTTGCGAGATACAAAACACCCTAATCCACGCACTGGGGAAATGCACGGTGCTATTTAACACAGCAATAGTCTTTAAACATATAAAACCCCCGTGCAGGAACGCACAGCCTTCAATTCCCACAGCTCAACCTACCACATGGCCCACAACAAACACTCGCGAGTCATCTTCAGCGACGTAGCGTTCCAGAGCGTGGTGTTTAATCGCGCGGCAGAGCTCTCTTTTATTCCCCAACAGGTGCAGCTAAACCACACCAGTACCACCCAACCATGGGACTGGTGTGTGCCAGCTTAGTGTGAGTGTGTGTGCCAAACGTACAGTGGATGTGCCTGCTGTGGGGACATTGTGGAGCGGTTCCTGACGGCTCGCTGGCTCCTGTGTGCTGCCTGGATTTCAGATCCCTGGAGAATGTGCAATCATCAGTGGTTAGGAAGCTTCCTGTGCAACTAAGCATCTGCTGAAGCCGGCACAGACCTGCCAGGAAAAGATGGTGGGGACTAATGTTAGGGGGGCTTTTTTTGACGAGTCTGGGTCTGTGTGAGAGGAAGTGAGTAATTACGAGTCCCACGCATCATTAGCACCCCCAGTCTGCCTGACAAGGGCGAGTTTCACACTTATTTTGGAACGCCTGAATGTGTGTGTGTGTGTGCAAGAATATACAGTAATAATCAAATCCATGTGATGCGGTTAGGATACACCTTATTAAATTATCTTTTTTAAAACTTAAAATTCTGTCATCATCCCTACTCACCCTCATGCTTTCAAAACCCATGTGACCTTCTTTTCTTCTTCTGCCGAACACAAAAGGACAAGTTTTAACAGAATCTCCTAGCTGATCTTTTCCATACAGTCGAAGTCAAAGATGGTCATGACTAACTAGCAAGATTTTCCGGGCAAGATTTTAAAGGGACAGTGAAATTTTGAAATCTTTTACTCACCCTATTCAGTATTTGTAAAAACAACATTGGACTCCATTTACTATCATTTTATGGACAAACAAAAAGCCCATAATACATTAACTAACATGAACTAACAATGAACAATATATTTTACAGCATTAAATAGTTAATGAAAATGTGTATATTCATTTTAGTTCACAATGCATTACAACTTTTGATCTTAAAAATGCATTTGTATATTGATTAACATGTTACCAAAAGAAACCTTATTGCAAAGTGTTACCAGAAAAAAGAAAAGAAAAAAATAAGAAATAAAGAAATTAGGGAACTGTTGCCATATGGCCAACTGTGTGTATCACAATGAAAAATAGTCCAAAAAAATTGATAGAAGCCAACAACTCAGACCTCATAAATTTCTCATTAGGTGTTCCATGGAAGAAAGAAAGTGATACAGATTTGGAAAGACAAGATGGTTAGTAAATGATGAAAGAATTTTTATTTTTTTATTTTTTGGGGGTGAACTATCCCTTTAATTATAGGACACTAAATGCCCATCATTCAGCAGCCATCATGTATATGATGGCTGTATGTATATATAACAAAACATTATGTTCATGATCATCAAAGACCACCTCATTTTCGCACTGATGTGGAGCTCTGCCAGCGGCGACTGGTTTGTGCATTTATATTGAAAGAGGCCAAAACTACCTCCCACTGCGTTTGCTGATGATGGAGAGAGAGCGAAATGAAGGGGAAACTTAAAAGTGAGATAGTAAATGTAACATTACTTAAATGAGCAATTAGCTATAAACCCAATCGCCAGAGGCAATCATCCAAAAACGTATCTGATGCGTTTTCCATCACGAGTGTGAGTGTATTCGAGTATATTTAAGTGTGTATGTGTGTGTTTGGCTCTGTATTCTAAGCACATATCCACATATGCTGTTTGGGTGGAGAAACGACAGACTTCCTTAGATTAAAAAGATGATGTTTTTATCTGTCCTCCCTTCAAGTCGTTTTCACTTATCTTCCACGGATTTCGTAGACGGCTTGGAAAGACTGCGTGGTACATTAGATTGTCGCTGATGTGGGTGGATCATGTTTACCCAGTTCACAGTGTCAGATCTTTGCTTTCTCTTTAGGCTCTCCACGCACCAGTAACCCTGCAGACCGTGTCGT
Organism: Leuciscus leuciscus; assembly: GCF_965113295.1. NCBI lineage: Eukaryota > Metazoa > Chordata > Actinopteri > Cypriniformes > Leuciscidae > Leuciscus > Leuciscus leuciscus. The sequence goes on along the minus strand of NC_138730.1, from coordinate 35,176,792 downwards.
CATCGCACCAGCCCTATCGGCCCATCGCTGTGATCCTCTGGCTCCACGGCTACTGTAGCCGCTGACAGTGTGGTTTCTGTCTATGACGTTTTTGCGTATTGAAGAACAGAGAATGTTCAAAAGACTGTGTTGATTTTCAAAGGCAAAATGCTTGTGATCCTGGAGTGTAATGGTGTGGTTTAGTAGTGCTAAAGGCTGAATAAATTGCGTGCGGAAGTATATTCTGGAAAATCCAGAAATAATTAGTATGATATGCCTTTCATGTACAGTATTTAATTCCATAAACAAAACCGATATGAATTAGCTCATCTGTCTGAGGGGATTTACTGGATTGTTATGAAACAGGATACTGAGCAGCAACAGACACTGTCGGGGAACGTCATGATGCTAGTTGTTTCCAGGACCAAATGACTTGTTGCCAAATGCCAAATCATGTTAATACGCTTAACAACAACCACGTGTAAAGTCATAAAAACTCATGGGTGTAGGAATGATTTGAAAAGTGGTAGAGACACATTAAAGCATGGCTATTCATTCTACCTAAACGTTGGGTGGGGAGAATACAGACATTTCTAAATGTTTGGAAGTTGTAATGGTTACTGTTCCTGGTAAAACTGGTAAAACAACTCAATAATAATACAGTGTAGGTTTGGAGAGCACAAGTACAATAAAATAATAGGCGCATTCTTCAAATAGGGTATAAGCTGGTGTCCTATTCATTTTATTTCATTTGAAGCACTAATCCTGTGGGGTTTTTTTTTCGTTTTTTTTTTCTGAGAATTATTAGCTATTTAACTGTGTCCCTGTGCATACAGCCTATCGCATGATTTTCCCCAATTTAAATCCTTAAAATTGTGACACTCAAAACATAATTTGATTCTACTGCATGGCAGTAGGGCAATAAATAAGTATATATTATTAATATACTATTATAAAATTATATTAAACCCAAAAACAAAACTGTTTAAAACTGTATTAAGCAGGGTATTAAAACTGTATTAACTGTATTATTACTAACCAGGGACGCGGGACGCAAACTAGCTTTACGCTATATGCCCTATGTACACGGCATCGGTTGTCTATGTGTAACAATGCCTAGTGTATTGTCCCTGTAAAAAAAAAAAATATATATATATATATATTGGTAACACAAATTGGAAACCTCCATCAAACCGAATGGTTTCAGTTTCATAGTTAATAAATCCTATTCATGGAAAGTGCCAATTGCTGCACACATCTGGATGCTTACTGCTGGAAAAAGAGAGAGAGAGAAAAAAGCCATTGAAGTGCTCGACATGGGGGTTACCGACAAAAACAATACCGGTGAGTGATTGCACCGTCAAGACTCACAGACATTAAAAGTTCATCTGTCATCGGGCAGGTCTGCGAAAATTATGAAAATCTGGAAGCCATTGACCACACAGCTGTTGAGGAGAGTGAGAATTGGGACTGAGCGCTTGGAGATGACGGGGCCCTGAAGTGGGTCATGAGAGGGCCACCAAAATAAATCAGCAGTCAAAGGGTCATTACCGCACAAATAATCCTATTAAAAGCAAACCACAAGAGTTGGCGCACACGCACCTGGGTTGTTGCGACCGCACGTTTGTTAGAGTTAATGAAGTGACACAGCGACTGACGAGAACATAGCGAATCTCAACATATAGTTAAACACAGACATCTATTCATCTACACATAATACACTTGCTCAGATATACACGAACACGCTCACTTGCACACACACATGGTCTCAGACACTGTGTGCATAGCCCGTATCCTTTTCAAAGAGCAGTTTTAAAGAAAAAACAAATTGGCCAATCAGCTCTTCAGAAGATTGAGTCATTCACATTTCCATGAGCACGGCATACCGTGAGGGAACTCAATCCAACAAAGCAGGGCCCTGGAATATGAAGCATAATCCTTTCTATTGTGATGTCCCCTTGGGGCCGAGGGCTAGATCATTATCTAATCCGAATCGGGGAGGCCAGCAGCATATCAATTTTTTAGGCCTGAAACAGATACGGTCTGTGAATTAATAACCACATATTTTGCAGAGTCAGAGAGAGCTTTGACAATAACCCCATGCTGGAGTTTGCATTTTAATGTCATCGGTGTCTGAAGAGTTTTACAACATTTTGGAAACAAGAGGGAATGAGTTTCAGGCCTCTAATTATTTAAAACTTTGCAGATGGTTTTATGAAGAAAGCTGGGAGGAACTGAGGGAAGCAGAACCAAATATTTATAGCATTGGATTTGCTTTGAGATTTCTGGATTAGCTGTGAGATTTTTTGTTACACTTTGCAATAATACTAATAATAAAAACTATTTGTTAACATTAGTAAATTAACTTCATGAACTAACAAAGGGCTTTTTGCAGTATTTCTTAATTGAATTAATTATTTTTTAAACTACAGTAGTTTACATTTTAAAAATGCTACTGTTCATTCATATTCTTTCATAATACATTAATGTTAAAAAAATGCATTAGTATGTAGACATTAACAAAGATTAATAAACTGTAAAATTATTGTTCATTGTTATTTCATGTTTGTCATTGCATTAACATATAGAACCGTATTGTAAAATGTACCAGATCCTATCATACTATTATCTATAAGTCTCATTAGTACTGTAATCCTTTGCATACTTCAAAGTGAATCAGTCTGTTATCAGTTAGCTGACTTAGCCAAGGATAACATGATGATTTTCGTCACATAAAACAATGTTCTGTCTCTGTTTCTCTCTTAGGCTGACCTTGCTTTGCAGCGGTGGAGAGCTGGAGGAGAACTGATCTGCTGATATTTGAGTGTGAGGGGAGCAGATTGGCAGTGATGTTATCTCCCTCCCCAGTAAAGACCAATGAGCTCTTGTAATTTAGATTAATGGTAGGGGGCTTTTCCAGGCTTGGAACCCTGCCCGAAAACTCCCTATAACACAGAGGATGAATTCTCTCTCTTTCTCGTCTGATCTCAATAGCCATATTCTAGGTTTCCATTTCCATCTTTCCCCGCTTGCTCTGTTTAGGTATTCAGAGACCCCAACATCATTTTAATAGACTGGAAAATATACTTAACACTGAACTCTCAGGTTGATATTTTCCCCAATCTTATGAGAACTTAGTATAAATAAAGTTTGGCAAAGATTCCCTCCATGGGCAATATGACAAAGCTTATCATAAGGGTTGGGTACCACAATACCACAATCAAAGGACGTTCGGTTCCTTTTAACTGTTCTCGCAGAAAAGTTCTGTTATATTAATACATATGCATTATTCGGTGCATTATTCTGTTGATGGCGCATTGACAGTTGACTTGTTGCCCTATCAGGCAATGACTTTGCAGGCAGCAGCTTCAGACAGGGTTCTGAGGCAACACAATGGTCTAATGATTTACAACAAAATCGAGAAAGCTCTGGTGATAGATTTACATGCAAACTGACCACCAGCCACAAATTTCAGATGCCATTTTATTTTGTTAGCTCAACTGTCACTGAATCAGATGCACGGGAGAGTCTTGAGCAGCGAAGGATACATCTATGCTGTCTTCAAAAATCAATCTTATGAAATCAATCACCTTTCAGACGCAGCACTTATTCTGCAGCGGCGCACGACTGATACTGGCATACAGCGCAAAAGACACAGCAAATACAGTTCTGCCCGATTTGTGAATGATTGACATTATAGCATGGCAAGTGTAAATCAAAGCTGTTTGTTTCCAGTGAATCACAAACATGCAGTGCAACCAGTGGAGTCCGATTCTGAAAGTGAATCCGACACATACAGCTTACAACAAAATTTTGAGAGTGTAGTTTGACTGGTTGTTCATATGACAATTGTAAGATGTAGGCTGAATTATGCATTTTGCCAGTGGTATTGAATGAGATATTTTAATATTCATATATTTATATTTCTGTATATATTGTTGTTCCATTTTTAGTTAAGGTTATTTTAGTTAATTATTTGACTGCATTGATATCACCAAAAAAAAAAAAGATTTTTTAAAGTCATCAAAAAGTCTGGCTAAACAGACCTTTGGTCTATTGTAATGATTTGGCAATGAAATTACATGTATTTATTACCTTAAATTACTAAATGTGACTGAATCGTTAATGTGCTATGAACCATAAACATTAGGAGAAACCATGATTGATAACGTTTCATCTTATTATACAAGGAAAAACAAAAAACACAGCACAAAACATACATGTAAATGATGATAGAATTGTAGTCAACCTCTCTCTTCCCAGTTATCTCTCTCTTCCTCTCTAAATTTATTCAGAGTCCACCAGGGTAGCCTGAACGAGCATTTGTTTTAAGCACATTCCTTTATCACATGAAAAGGACACGAAAAGCCGAACAGCCCACCGGAGAGCAACATATCTAAGCTAACCAGAACAATATGACACATCCAGAAGGATAATCGGCCCTCGGTTTGGAGAGGTCACCTTATGACATTTATGCATCCCATTATCATGCTTATGTGCCCCAAATATCAGTGCTGTCCTTGTGGAGATTATGGTGCTTTATCACACAATGCCCTGCACCCTCACAGGTGCAGCTAATATTTTATGTGCCATTTTCATAGCCAGATCCACTCACACAAGGAGTAGTGCTTCAAAAAATGAGTGGAAATTCACTGTGACCAGCTTAATGAAGCCACATGGAGTAGAGAGCGAAAAGAGATTGTAACAGAGAGCGGAAAAGGAGCATATTTCCCTGTTCAACATTCCACATTCCACACTGATTGGTGCCTTTGTAAATAATCCGTAGGCGAGAGATCGATGTGTTGGCTCTGCTCCACCCAATGGCCACTGTAATCCAGGAAGGCCCTGAGGGGAAGCTTTTCTCCCATCAGCACAGCGCAGGCCAGGACAGCATCACCTGAAAAGTGAGATTTATTTTCCAGGAGGAAAAACAAGGTCTGGGATTGGCTCCAGATCTGGGAGCAGAGCTCAAGGAAGCCACAACAGCTTGTGATAAGATCAGGAATGGGAAAGCGGTTAGGCAAGCGGCCGATGTACCTTCATCTCATGTCCAGCTGAGATCGATCCTGATGCTCCCCAGAGGCTCTTGCCACAACAAAGGTTCAAAGATCATCGCTTTCATTGCTGTGTCCTCTGCAGATAAATGAAGCTAATCAGGCTGGTGTGCGATTATGGCTGTTGGGGTCGCATTGAAGTTCCTGGGGGATCCAGAAAGAAAGAACTTTAAGCTATGTGGCAATTAGCAAGGACACATGATGTATTGTGATCATATTGCACAATATTATTGTTGGTTTTTATATTATAGCTGAAGCACATTTACATTGATGCATTTGCCAGACACTTTATTAAAAGAAATTTACAGTACAGTCAGGGTATTAGCTATAACAGGGAACGTTCTCAAAACTTTGGGTAATGTTCTGGCAAGGTTCTCTTAACCCTTAAACGCATACCTTGAGTCTTTAGTGACCCAGGACGTAATTTACTACTCTCCTCCTCATTCATTTTTTCACGAGTTCACACTTACATATAATTAAATAGAGTAAAGGTAATTCGTATTTGGCGTGCTGTCAGAGAGGAGGGCTCCAAACTGGGAATTTGGCACAAACCCAGCGTACTCCCCCAATCCCAGGTTGGGATAGAAATAGTTAAGGTGAGGAGATGGAGTTGTGTAGGGATAATGGAAAACTGTGACAGAACAGAGGTAAGTCTGCTGTATATATACCCCCTAATGCTAATTGAATTGATTAACTGAATGTGCTCCTCCTGAGATAATTAGGTTAATTATCTGAACGGGCTCCTCCCAAACTTTGTTAATAAAACATAATTTAAAACTCGACATCAACCTTCCTAGTATTCCTCAATCAATTCATTATAAACAATAAAACAATTATGAGATTATAAAAGAATGTTTTCCCAGGAATTAAAAAAAAATTGTATATGGTCCCTTATGACCCAAGGTGTGTAACAGTGTAAGTATATCTTTTCTGCACAACAAAAATTAAATATTTGATGTCTGAATATGTGCAATTCACCTTTATTTCACAACATGGCAATGTCTGATAAACAATGATGAAGTGATGTTTCACTCATAGCTACTGCAGGCAGAAAACAAAAGAATAGGAAGTATCATCAGAAAAACTTTAAATGGTTCAGCGATTTACTGCAGAGCAAGTAATAGTGTCACTGCCACTTGATGGTGGATCTGGTGAAGAAGCTGTCAGAAATCAAAATATTGATTTTGAAGATCTTGAAAATGATCGTTTTGAGAAGATGTTTGAGATTGTGAATATGAGCCATATGCTGAATGTACTGGGAAATGAGCTCTGAAGGATGCTATTTTTACACTGCACCATGAGAGGTTGTGCCAAGCCGAACTCACGGCAATTTGTGCAAATTTTACTATGTGAATTCGTAAAATTTTTGTTAAATTGTACATATTTTACAAGTTGCCCAATTCGTATGAATACGTATGAATGACCTACACCTGACCCCGCCCCTAAACCTACATCACTTGGGTTTAGACAAATCGTATGAATTCGTACGAGTGAGGTCGTATGAATCCATACGAATTGGTCGTGAGTAGCGTTGGTTGCGCGTTACTGTAATTTTAACAAACAGGAACAAGTTCTGGGCCACATTATAAATACAGTAGTACATTATTGTTGGGTGCACTGATTCAAAAACAAGTACTGTAGACTAACGAAATTCTTACAGTTAATCAAATTTGATATAGTGTGGGGATTTTTTCCAATGAAATAATAGGATTCAAAAGTTTGAGTCAATAAGATGCTTTTGAAAGTAGTCTCTTCTCCTCACCAAGGCTGTATTTATTTGACAAAATAAAACAGTAATAATGTAAATTGTTATTATAATTTAAAATAACTGTTTAAATATATTTTAAAATATAATTTATTCCTGTGATGCAACACTGAATTTTCAGCATCATTTCTCCAATCTTCAGTGTCACATGATCCTTCAGAAATCATTCTAATATGGTGATTTAGTGCTCAATATTGAAAACAGTTGCGCTGCTTCATATTTTTTATGGAAACCATGATAAAAAAATAAATAAAAAAAATTATTTGATGAAAAAAAAGTTTGATCAATTTAATGCATCCTTGCTGAATAAAAGTAGAAAAAAATTACTGACGCCAAACATTTGAATCGTAGTGTATGCATTTAATTGCAATTTTACCAATAACAAATTAATATTTCAAATTATGGTGGTGTTTGGGGGCTTGACTTAAGGCTTGATTGTTTTTATACATGTATTAATGTTTTATCTTTGTGTATATGTGCATTTTAAAGAACGTGTGTGGAGAAAGATTGTGCTATTGATGTTTCCACTTCAGCATAAATCCCTCAGTGCTCGTGAGAACTGCAAAGGAACAGTCCCCTCAGTCTACCTTAGTGTCTGAGGGGGCGAGGGGGGAAGAAGGGTTTTATTTTGTCCCTCCTCTCGACTGTACCGCCAAACACATGAAAGAGATGAGCACCACTTGTCTCTATCTGCCAAAAAGCTTCTTTCTCTTTTCTCACTGTCTCTTTCCAACCCTCTGTCCTTTTTTACTCTCTTCCTCTCACCCTCTCTCTCGAGTGAATGAGTGAGAGGTCGCAATGCTGGAGGTGTATAATGACAGTGTCCTTCAAAAACACAAAGGCCCTTCATGTGAGCTAATGCTCCACCATTTCAGGCAGACAGCTCTGAATAAAGGCCCTGCTCTCCACAGCCCTCGGCTCACTAAACGCAGTGCGGTAAAGCCTTGAATGCAGCTGAAGAACAGACGGGAGAGAGGATGGTGTTAGTGATGAAAAGCTCTGTGTGACTGAACATTCCCCGACCCCAGAGACAACAGCTTTTATATAATGTGCTTTAAAAAAAAAAAAAAGAGAACTTTGAGAGATTTGGCCTGTTAAGGGAGTATATTTTTCTCATACATTTGCATAGAGGATTATATATTAGTATAAGTTAATATCTCAGTTGTTCCTAGACAGTATTTAGATTACATGGAGAACAAAAGCATATATTGTTTGGATTTTTTTTTCTTCTACGAATAATGATCCTAGACATCTCACATGGGTCTACACCAAACATTAGAAAAGATCTTTACAGATGTCTCTAACAGTACTCAGATTTCACAAGATACCAGTCTGCAGTCAAAAGTCAAAAGATTTCAGAGTAAACTCACGTATTTCCAAAATGATCATATTCTCATTTTAAACGTATTAGACAAAAGCAATTCTTAGAAACATAACTGAAGACTCATGTAAGTCTTCTTACTGCAGATACATTTGCTTTCTTAATCAGTGTTGGCCTTGTTTTCTAATAAACATCCTCAAAACTATATAAATTAAAATTAATATTTATTTTTAAAAACTTGATATCAAGACATGCTTTCTTTTATTTATCTTGTAATTAATTGTCTTACCCCATATACAGACAGACAAGACAAAAAAATATATAGTTTTTAAACTATAAAAGAGCAATGTTTGCAAAATGTTCTACTTGGATGTTGTGTGCTCTCATGTCGTGCTTTAATTCAGTCACTTTTTTCAGTCTGACTTCCACACACACTCCAAAAAAAAAAAAAAAAACTGTCTTGAATTAAATCCAGTAATGTGATATTGAGGATGGAGCTGTATTGGAACAGAAACACACTCTTAAGCAAATGCCACACAGAACAGGTGTGAGCACATTTGGCCACCAGACTTCTCCAATGACTGTGACTTTGCAATCGTCTGGAAATGCTCCATGTCACAGTTAAACAAATAGCGTAATTCGGTGGCGAACACAACAGCTCTGTTTCTAACGCAGACATCCACGTGACAAGTCCCAGCCTAATGGTGATCCACCCCCTAACTCCATATCATGTGTTTAATGCTCCCTATAGCTCAAGAGGCTGTCTGACCAGCACAGCAGCTAGCCTAGAGGAGATAGAGAGAGGAGAGGAAAGAAGAGAGAGAAAGAGAGAGCAATGATTAAATGCCTATCGTCGAGTGTCCATAGTGGTTTATTAATGGCTTTTGTACTTGCTTGGTGCTCTAAGCAAGCTTGCTTTCTCTGAAGTATGCTTGATCATACAGAAAGAGTTAGAAAAAGGAGAAAATAAAGAGAGTGAGAGAGAGTCAGAAGAGGTGGACCAAGGGGACCAAGGCTCTTTGATCAACATCCCTCATTAGCGTTCTTGACTGAATGCAAGTGTGGAGCGTCCAGGCTGCCCACACTGGTCTGAATTCTTGGATTGGATCACCGCCACATCAAATGAATTAGACCTAGAAAAAACACGCTGCACCATCCTGCCATCCTCTATGCCAGTTGCCACATCGATGCTGAATGGACAGCTGATGCTACAATAAAAAACACTGAACTACATTTACATTTTTCAATTCTCTCTTTATTTTCTCCTTCATTCAGGCAAGTCTGTGCAGTATTATCCTCCAAACTGGCTACAGTAAAAGCACAGTGAGCAAAAATGTGAAAAAGAATGTTCTGGATAACAGAGCTTCAGCGGACCCGTCTCCAAGGGTGTTTAATCTCTCATGGCTGGTCTCCATTCCTCCCACTAAAGGCCACCCACTGCTGAGCTACTGGACATGACAGTCACACACACACACACACACACACACACACACACACACACACACACACACACACACACACACACACACACACATAGAGTTTCTTCCCTCAGGAAAACTAATACTCTTTAATGGCAGCCTGTTTTAGGAGTAATTGGAAAAGGAAGGGGAGCGATTGCTAGTGTGTAGGAGAAGTCCAGCTGGATAAAGAAGAGCTGAGAGTGGGGGGGAATAGGGTACAGATTATTGTCAGAGTTTAGGGGGAGGAGGACACACTCCCACAATCTGACCTCTAACTGTTGTTTTGTCACGTTCAGTCTGATTCCCCCCAGTATTAGCTTAAAGACTCCAGATAGATAGATAGATAGATAGATAGATAGATAGATAGATAGATAGATAGATAGATAGATAGATAGATAGATAGATAGATAGATAGATAGATAGATAGATAGATAGATAGATAGATAGATAGATAGATAGATAGATAGACAAATATATATTGGATGAAGGTCCCACTGAGGTCTCATGTGTACTATATACGAACTGTTCCCTCACAGCTGACATCTCTGTCCATTTACCTGCAGCTGAGAGGAGACATCATGCTCCACTGCTCCTTTCCCACCTCTCTAAGAGAGACAGCTGGAGGGGAAACAGAGAGGAAGAACCACCACACAGACATACACCTATAGACACGCATATACACACATACATTTACACCCACACTTGCTTCCACAGCTACAAACACAAGCCATTACTGTCCATCTGCCTCACTGACAGGTGAGCTGTGAGGGCAGGCCTGAGTGGAGCTATACTAATGAGTCTCTCTCTCAGCTCTACACAGGGCCGGGGCCACTGGGTTCTGCGCTCTTAATGGTAGAGATGCCCAATTAGCCACCATCACTGCATACAACGCACTCCTGACCTCACATGGCACGGCAAATGGGAAGACTACAGTTCCCAGCAGCCCCTCTTGATCATCTGAAGCTTGTTCACACAAACATCCTTAAATGGCCAATTTGCAAATGTTTGCAGATAGAGGAGTGTAAAACAAATTATGTTAATAATCGTACACTTACAGAACAAATGCTAGGATCATTTATCCTTGGCAATTTGGTTGCTACAGATGTGGCCTTTAAGAATGCACTTTTTTGCATGCAGTATCATGCAATTTGTCACAGTCGATCACACAGATTCCTGCAGACAAGCTTCTTAGAACTTAAATAAGTAAAGGGAGAGAGTGTGTAGAGAGTAAGAGGAAAGAGGAGGTGAAGAGAGAGAGCCCCAAGAAAGGGACCCAGAGAATAAGAGAGCCAGAGTCCCAAAGAGCCAGAGCAACAGTTTCAATCTTCTTTTACATTTTCCCTGACCATGTGACTAAAACCCCAAATGTGAGACATTCAAACTGACCAATCAGATAATTACAACTTCCCCCACCGTACTAAAGGTGTGACAATTCATCAACCCCCAAAGGCCGACAGCCCTTGATCACTATCAGCCACTCTGTGCCTTTAGGAACTCCAAATGTGGTAGAAAGAGGGGCTGGAAAACAGTAAAGCAAATGTCTTGGCTCATTTCAAATATCTTGGATTATTTTCAATCCTACAAGTCTTTCCCAGAAATCATTATGAAATGCTGATTTGGTGCTCAAGAAACATTTCTTATTATTATTAATGTTTAGAACATTTGTGCTGCTTAATTTTTTCGTGGAAACCATGACTTTTTTTTTGGGGGGGGGGGGGGGGGATTTTTAAATGACTAGAAATTTAAAACCAGCATTTATTTGAAATGGAAGTATTTTGTAAAAAAAAACAAAAAAAACATTTATTGTCAAATCTGACTTAAAGGTGCAATGTGTGATATTTCTGAGGATCTATTGAAAGAAATGCAATATAAGATCCATAACTATGTTTGCAGTGGTGTATAAAGACCTCACTTAATGAACCGTTATGTTTTTATTACCTTAGAATGAGTCATTTATATCTACATAACCGCGGCCACCCCCTTCTATGAAGGTCGACATACTGTGACGTCATGTTTCTACCGCAGCCGACAGCGAACAGAGCGCTACAGAGCGCGTTTCGTCACTAACTTGAATGAGAAGCAGCAGAAAAAGACGCAGCAGAATACTAAGGTTGTCCCTGACGCGGCAAACGTGGAGAAAAACATGCTGTCTGAACGACGCCTCGGACATCGTAACTTTAGCTATTTCCCCTTACCTAAGTTAGCTGCTTTGATGCTCTTATCTTATACTAACTAGCATGGAAACAAGCTATGGTAAAGTCAGTGAATAAAAGACTAACACAATGATAAACAAGTAAAAATAACAATCGCAATAACATGTGGTTTTACTGAATAATTAAGTAAATATAATTTAATATAAAATATAATATAGAGAAACCTCATTGCTTGACTTGCTACTCTCTGCTGACTCAGACGACGACATCTTCCGATCCTACGTCGGCCACCGTAGCAATTTGAAGGAAAGGCCGCGAGTTATTGATTGGTTGCAATTCGCAAATCTCACCACTAGATGCCGCTAAAAATCACACACTGCACCTTTAAAATATAACGCAGAATGAAAAAAAGTGGGTGAGATATATTCATCCTTTGTGGAGAAATTTTGATAAAATATGGGATTTAAAGGAAAAATGTGGAAGAAATGCATGAATGAAAGAATAAATAAAAGTCTTGATGTGTAATTGATCATTTTAGCGTTGAATGTATGCTTTGAATTTCTGACTAGCTTTTCAAGTGAACAACAGGACAGAATTCAAGCATGAAGACTTTCCAAACAGTCTCACAAATCTTCAACATGTCAGAACAAAAGCAATCAGACGCATCAGACCACCACTGAGGAGAGCGTTTCTGTGTTGGGTCTTTAATGTGATGCATTTCAAAGCCTGACAAGCACAAATGGTGTCTGTCTTTCTCTGACGGCTGTCATCACCTGTCTGCACAGGATGACCTCATCCAAAGGTCAGAGGTTAGCCATCAGTCACGAAACGGTGAGATAGACACTAGAAATTGTCGTTGTGAGAGTGATGCTGTCCGTGGAGAGGGATCCATCACAAAAACGGCATCATCTCTGAGACCGAACACCAACAGCAGCAAGGGAACGCATTTTTACGTGTGGCATGACGCTAAGTATTCTGGCAAACGCACAGAGGAATACTTTTGCTCATTTTTCACAAGATTCTCATAAATCTGCCAAAAAAACTAAAAAAATGAGAGCGAGAACAAGTTTTTGGGAGAGAGAGACATGCTACTATAGAAGGTTTAAAGATGTTGTTGAGTGTTGACAGTGCGAATATGTGTGGAAACATGAGACAGGAAGAAGCAGTGACAGATAAGAATACAAAGAGAAGGAGACAGAAAGAGAGAGAGAAGGGGGAAGGGAAGGCATGGAGGGAATGAGAGAGATGAGGGAGAGTGAGGTGGCAGAGGAAAAAAGAGATAAAGGATCAACAGACAGTAAAGTAGAAACTTTGACCAGCTATAACTTACTTTGCACGTAGAAAAACCCAGATGCTATCAGCAGAGTTTTTTGATGAATTTTCTGCACTGAGAAATGATTACATCACTCAAAAATTAGGGATGCAACAATTATGGTCAATAATGATAAGATGATAATTATATTTTTGCTATGGCAGATAATCAATAAATGGCTGATTAAACACTAAAAACTAAAATCAATCATTTTAAATGCTACAAGTGAATATAGGTGTCACAACATTATAATCTTCAGTATGGAAATTGATATTCATTTTGAAATTTAAAAACAATTAAATACGAATTATTAAATGTTTTCGAAGACGAACTTTGAGTAAGTATTAGATAATGGCAGAAGTAATTTAAATGTAAAAGTAAGGGAATTAAGCATGCACAATCAATCTTATTCTGAAAAAAATATATATAGATAGATAGATAAAATAAGTGAACTAAGTATGCATAATTAATCTAATACTGACTGATACTGAATGAATAAATAAATAAATAAATAAATAACATTAAGTGAATAAAATGCAATTACTATTTTGAACTTTAAACACTTAAATGATTTAAATTCCTTTTATTTGGTGTTTCTATATTTATCATGTTCATTCTCTATAATGTATAATTTTACACCCTCTACTGTACTCCCTCTAAACTTCAGTTAACAAAAACATATAGGTAGAGAATATAAAAAAAAAGAAGAAAGCGGAAAAAGTAAAGGGATGGAGAAGGGATGAAGGAAAGAGAAAGTGAGAAAGGCTATAGAGACAGAAGGAGATTGGCCAAAGCAGGGGAATTGGGGCACACTTTGCCTCGGCTTTGATCATCATCAAAGGATCACAGGCTTCCACACTGAGACATGGAGGGATTCAGCAGGACAAATGGAACAGTTTCACTCTTATCTTGTCAGCATGTGTGTGCGTGTTTGTGTATGTATGCACAGGTGAGGCTTCCTCACAACGCATTTCCAGTCAGACTCTCTTCCCAAACGGTTTGGAGAGACACTTGAGATCTTCTGATGGTAGTGGAGATGCTGTAAACCTCCTTCCTCTCACCCAACCCCCTTCCCAAAGACCTAGTGGAGTGTGAAATAGATCCAGGAGCCCTCAGGTGAGTGTTAAACCTGCCGGAAGGGAAAAGTACATAGACAGAGAGGGGTACCAACCATAAACCTGGACAGTTAATAGCCTCTTTATTTATGGACACAAACACTCTGTTACTGGGGAAACGGAATGACCGTATGTGGGGATCCAGAGTGTAAAAGCACCGTAGAGACGTGTGTGAATGTTTGCGAAGACATTAAAGGCAGCCTGTGACTCTTTTAAAGGGGTGCAAGAACATTAGATTGTTTCACAGCCTGTGGACACAAACGTTGAAGAGCAATAGTTCTTACTGACGCTCAAAAACAGACTGTTTCCATTCTGGAATGCTTGAGTCGGTTTACAGCGCCACCTTCTTTGGTTACCTCTTTAGAGACCTCACAGATAGACGCTTGTGATTAAAAGCAAAAGTATTCACAGACCCTTCTCTTAACAGTCATGAGAATTAATCAAGATCTCAAGGAACTTCACTTTATCTCCTTTAAAGGTAAAGTGTGTGTGTTTTTTTGTTTTTTTTTTAAGAAATAGTTGTGCTGTTATTTTTGTCCTTGAAACCCCAAAGCAGATATTGTTTTTCTTGTTCTTGCTGTAGAAGAACAGTTCATAGTGAACAGGGGGGAGCAAACACCATAAATCAACATAAAAGACAATATACAATGAATGTGATATTAATGTGAAATATTCCACACCTGTCCAGCCATTTGTGTATAACATAAAAAGATTGAAAAACATAATAATTTTATTTGATTAGTAATTTAATTGAATTTATATTTTATCTTTATCTCCTATTCTATATACCTCTATACATACAGTAATTCTATCTCGTCTGACTCCTATAATGTTTATAATGTATTAATGTAGCCTCTCATTTTTTTTCAAATTATTTTCAAATAAAATAAAATTTCAGTGTAGTTGATTTAAATATATATTATATTATTTTATATTATATTATGTATATTTCTGTACTTTTATTATCAGCAAATAAATAAATAAATAGGAAGGGAAAAAAAGGGGGCGAAATGAAATCTGTTATTTTTTACAATTCCACAACACAAGGATTTTTAGCACAGCTATGAAAGGTTAGGAGGTGAGAGGTAGTGAATTAGGTTGGAGCATGGAGCTTTTTTATTATGTAATGTGTGTTTTGCATTCAATGTTTTCCTTTCACTCAAGATGGGCCATTTCCTAATTTTCCCAGACTCTACAGAACAATCAAATGAATATCCTTTCAATCGAAACCAATACAATTCAGTCCCGTGCTATATTCATGTTTTTTTAAAAGAGAGAGATGGAGTAAAAAAAATGTAGATTATATTCTCAACGACTGCTAAATCAATGTCCGTATGGCAGAAAATAATGAATGCACTGTACTTTAATTGTATCTGCTGATGTACACATTATGAAAATCTCACTGTAAAAAATGTGGCTGCGATTAGTTATAACAACTTAAAATTTGTTGAGATAACTTAAATATCCAACTTAACTAAAGTTAACTAAACTTAATATTTTAAGTCAAGCATGAACACATACTTTTTAAAGTTGAAACAATGTTGGATTTTAAGTTGTGATAAATAATCGCAGCAATTTTTTTTACAGAAAGGAGTTAGCGAAGCTTGTCTGAATCCACTAAAGACCTATGTAAGGAAATGTCAGTGAGGGACAGAACCAGAAATATGGGTCGGATCCGGTCACCGCAGGGCGGAGGCGCCTCTGGATAGCACATCATGGCGAAACTGCGTTTTACAGCTCTCATTGTTCTCGGTCTGTTTTTCTTTCCTTATTTTTACAACTGAAGCCCACCTCCCAGCCACTAACCAGACCAGGACTCAGAGCCAGGCTCGTTCGGGCCAACAACACCCAACGGTCACTTCACTTCAGCTGGGAAGATACGAGTCAAGAGGATGGGAGTGGGTGGGAAGCATGTGGGGCTGAACATGCCATGATCCGGAGGGTCTGGTTCATTAGCGGTCCGGCTCTGAGAGTCCTCCAGTCAGGCAGTCATTGATAAAGATGAAGGAACGCATATGGTCCTTGTGTGCGAGTCTCGTATGGGTAAGACCAACCCGGCTGCTGTTCGGCAAAGAGGAAAACATTTCATTCCATAGGAGGGAAAATAAACATGGTGAGCGTTTGACGACAGACAGGCACACTGAACTGTCGCCAGACAAGTGAGGGGAGCGCAGGCTACAGGAAACCATCTTTAGCCAGACACCCGGCAGCATAATCTACTAGCCACATATGCAGGGACCTGTCATGTGACTCAGGCTATGTAAACACACGCTCTGGTCCTTCACACAGTTGATTATTAGACCATTATTGCCTGCTTTTCACTAGTCCCACACGTCTCATCCTCGATGTTACTCAATTGTAGAGTTAATCAGAAAATAGTTGGTTTCATTTTTTTTATTTGGCTGACAACATATTTGACATTGTAGCAGCCATTAGCTGTGTAAGAGGTCAATGTTACATTCATAACAACCATGCTAATGAGGTATGTGATCATTATAACAGTAATAAAAAGCTTTATAATGTGAATTGCGATAAAAAAAATAAAAAAAATATATTAATGTTAGTCAACACAGAACACATGATCACATTATGAAGCATGGGATTTAATAGCGATACGATACCATACTACATGTAAACACATAGCAAGCAAAACACTAAGTGAAATGGAAATTACACAATAAAATAAACTTATTTATTAAATATTCCTTTTAGACAGACACATTAAGGTTAATCTTTAAACTGAATGATAGACACTTTAATGTTAGTCTTTTAACTGATTTACACTTTGAAATGTAAATTAGGCCCAAAAAAGCATGCAGCGTTTGAATGAGAAATAACAACTTTAAATGCTGAACAATTATTGTTATGTTAAAATATCTGTCAGTCATGACTGAAACTGTCTGTTAGTTTTTATATCTGATATGGTCACAGTACATTACAGTTTTTGAGCATTGCAATTATCTCTGCTCTCCCCTTGAAATCTGAATGTTATGCTTTTACATTTTTTATAGTGTTGCAGCTTTTGTTTTAGTGTTTGTGTAGAGCTTAAATGAGAAAAGAGGACCGTTTCTGCATGTGTTACCATTGTTCATAAAATATTTGTTCTTAAAAACAGACTTTTCTGCACTGTGCAGCTAAAATCAGCTGTAAGCCTTGCGGTTCTGTTTTCTCCAGTCACATGAATCTTAGAGAAAGAGAAAAGACCGTTGTCTGTCTAACAGCCAAGAGCCTGCAGTGGTGCTTTATCCTGAGAATAAGCAGGCCTGACCTTAACCATTGGCACAGAATTCCTATATCCTTCCGATTGCTCTGGCAAAAAAAAAAAAAAAAAAATAGGATTATTTTCACCAACCATCCATCCGTCTCGCTCTTTTTTTTTAACCTGGCGTTCTTTCTCCCAAGTCTCGCAATGGAAACAAATCTCTGAGGGTTCTTAGAACAGAATTAGAATAACGAATGACGTATAATTTGCTGGCTTAAAAAAAAATCCTTGTCACTTGTGCTTTTCTCTAATGTATGATAACCATATACAGAGCTCATAGATCTTTCTCTTCCGCCCCGTAATCTCAAGAACACAATTGTCTGATTGTTTCCCACCCAACTTTCCACTGGATAAGCGCACTCATTTCTATGAACACAGAGGCTCATGCCAGAAAATGGATAAAGAAAAACAAAAAAGAAAAGAATGAAACATCCATAGGAAAATAAAGAACACCTTCAGGGAAAGAAACCTGGAAAGAAACAAAAATGTTTATGGCGCCCTCTATAGGACATATTTATGCTCTCTGGAATAGTTCTGAATTCTAATTGGCCAGTTGTGCCATTTAGCAAAAAGAAGAACAAGGAACCAGTAAAAGAACCTAAAATGGAGAAAGACATGTTAGATTGTCGCTAATTCAAGTGACATGGAAAAACAAATTTATGTTGCAGATTAATAATGAACTGAAATGTAGCTTCAGTATTTGTCTAGGCCAGCTGTTTTCTACATTGTAATGGAATATTTAAGTCTGAATTAATATAAATAATAAAATAATTTATAAGAAATATTTTGGACTCAGTACAAGTTAAACTCGATCAACATTATAGATGTTTCAGAATGAATGAATCCATAAGCATTAAAATATTCACTGTTTCAATAGTACTGCCACAAAACGTAAACAATGTGTGTAAACATTGTGTTAAAACCCCCCCAAAAATTAGCATAGCCGTCAAAGCAACACCATAAGCTGTAAGCTTTACAGCTCAAATAATACAGTACACACATTTTAAGAATTATTGTAAATGTTTATATATATATATATATATATATATATATATATATAAAGTACAAGCATCATATGTATGCTTTTAAATACTCCAAATTTGCCCCATTCATTTTCACTTGTAAGTGCTTCACCATAACTTTGATTTTTGATTTTTTAAATTTTTTTAAAAGTTTTTTTTTACATAATGCCACAAATGCTGGTGGATTTAGCTTAAGTCTTATTGAATCAAATCAATATTTCATGTCTATATTTGAAATAACAGTGAAGTCCACACAATGTGCAGGTGAAATCAGACTTGTGCCTAAAAGTGTAAATAAGTCTCGTCAGCCTGACAGCTGGGTTTGATCTTCAAGCATGTCTTGCTCCAGTGCTGAAGAGCAGACGAGAAATATCTTTATCAGTGACTCCTGAATTCTCATCTTACCCTTCCTACCTTAATGCATTCTCTCTCTCTCTCTAAATGCTTTGATGCTTGCAGAGTCCTTGAAAACATCCCTGCAGACTGTTCATTTGCAGAATTCTAATAGAGTTCTCAAACCCCTGAAACATTCCTTCAGTCCACCACTTCAGAGACTCCCAAATCTTCAAATTAGATATGTGCTGTAAAGGTCTGTGACCTGTCTTAAGTAGAGACACTGAGGGAGAAGGATTACCAAGCTGCCAGACAACTTTTCCATTCATTTTCTTAGCTTTCTCTTGTAAAGCTGAATTCGAATGGCACATCAGTCTGAGAATGACAGGTGGTGTCCTTGAGATGGCGTACTTCTCTTCTCTATAAAAAGTGCATTTCAGAATTACATTTAGATGAATGTCCTCATAAACTAGAGCAGGTTCACCAAGACAGATGGTGTAATGAGATGAATATTCTGAACATGCAAACAGAAGGAAAGTGGAGATGAACTGGAGTGTTTTACAAGTGGATGAAGAGATGAAGAGACATGGAGAGGGTGAGACGAGTGGACGAGACGAATAAAAACAAATTTAGGTGAGAGATGTGGAGAAATGAAAAGAAACAACAGGGGGGAAACAAGGAGAGGAGTTAGAGAAGAGACAGGAAATGAGACGAGGCAAGAAAAACAAGAAGAGAAGCAAAATGATGTGAGAATAGAAGGCACAACACAATGAGATGTGGAGAAATGAGAAGAGATTGAAGGGAGAGAAGTCATGGAAGAGACTAAATGGAATGAGTCAAGACGAATGAGCACAACTGTTTTAAACACTGATCAGCATATTGGAATGATCTCTGAAGGATCATGTGACTCTGAATAAGTAATGTATTTATAATATTAGTATATCAAATAATATTTCACAATATTACAAATAAATGCAGCTTTGGTGAGTGTAACGAAGGCCAGCTTGTAGTCACTGTGTGAGTAAACCTCACTCAATAGGCGCTCTAGCGACAGACGCTAGGGGCTTCAGTCTTTAGCCTCCTTGTTAGAGTGCCTGACTCTCACGCCGGAGACCTGCGTTCGAGGCCTGCACAGAGCGGGGCGAGTAGGACCCAGGTGGAGGGGTTACATAAGCCTAAACTACTTCTTTCAAATGCATTAAAAATCTTACAGACCCCAAAATTTTGAACGGTATAGATTTTTTTTATTTTTTTTTATATGAAACTGTTTTACAAATCCTTAAATGCTACATTAGAGGAGAGGAGAGGAGAGGAGAGGAGAGGAGAGGAGAGGAGAGGAGAGGAGAGGAGAGGAGAGGAGAGGAGAGGAGAGGAGAGGAGAGGAGAGGAGAGGAGGGAGGAGAGGAGAGGAGAGGAGACGAGAGGAGAAGGAGAGGAGAGGAGACGAGACGAGACGAGACGAGACGAGACGACGAGTATAAGGAGAAAGGAGGAGAACAACAGTGAGGTATTAGTATATCAGCTGTGGCTAAAGAAACATTCACACATTCAGTCTGTGTATACAGCTCACTGGCAGGTGTGAGGAGGAGTTTCTCTCTGTTTCACACTGCCTCTTCACCACCACTGGTCCCACGATGAGATGGATGACAGTGTCAGCTGTGGTCCAACATCAACCCCTTCTACTTACCAACTGCCTGAGTGAATATTTCTCAATTCATGTGTGGTGTGTGTATGATTAGGAGTAAACAGTTTTGCTTGAAATGACACAGCTGTGGTTACTTGGGGACATGTAGGCTACTAATGCACTTTTGATTGTTTGGTTTGTCTATGATCCACTACAGTCTCATCGATGCATACCAGCATCCCACCAAACAGTGACTCTTTCAGCAGAACGAAGCTAAAAAAAATCCTGAATTTGTGAGCATGGCTCCACCCTCTCTCCATTCATCACAGAGGTAAATAAATACCGGAGCGAATTCCTTTGGGGACCGGATAGGAACAGAGAGAGATAGAGAAAGAAAGTGAAATGGAAAGCGAATAAGTGCTCATGTGGAATGGGATCCAATTTAAGCAGGAGAGGAAAACCTATTTCGGATCTCCCCAAATCCCTGGCTTTGTTTACTGCCTCTCTGTAGCTCGACTTGAAAAAATATACATCTCTTCCGTCACAGACTCCCCGGTGGGCTTCTATTGCTCCCCGAGAGGAGGTCTTGTTACAGGCATTGCCCACAGATGTGATCTTCACAGAGCCCCAGCACCTGCTCCGGGCCTCCACTTCCAGCGTGTTCCTGTGCACATGCTGCCATGGAAGTCTACGTCGCTTGCGCTGAACCATGCTCGGTTTCTAGGTGTCAGCCATAAAGCACTTAGCACTGAGATTTCATGCCTCAGAGCACAAATGTTGCGGTTTGATGGTGTACGGAGAATAGCGAACGCGTCACTCTAGCGAACTCTAACCCATGTCTGAAAGCATCAGTAAAAAAAAAGGAAAGTTTGCATCTCGCTTAAAGGTATAGTTCACCCAAAAATAAAAATGTAATCATCATTTACTGACCCTGATGTCTTTCCATGGAAGAAAATCGAACAAGTTTGAAGTGACGAAAGAGTAAGTAAACAATGAATTAAATTTTTTGGGTGAACTATCCCTTTAAGCACCAGGAAGTTAATAAACAGAATTTCTTCTTTTTTACTTTTTTTTTTACTTCTGAAAAGTCTGAACTAATGAGAGAGGTAATTAAGACTAAAAACCCTTTCAAAACAGCTTGATGGAAGTTCTCAGGCCATTTACCAGCCAAGCGTTGAGGAATGAAAGCGACATTTCTTTGCTCAGAAACAAATTAATTGAGCATACCTCTGCTTTTCATTCCAGTGTGCACACAGCCTGCGATGGCAATAAAGAACAATGACAATGAAACCCAATCTCCAGGATGCCTGCAGGTCCTAGTGTTGAAACGTGTAGCTAGCCCACTACTTTACCCCACTGATCAAGCAGATGAACAAGTGCTGGCTTTGTTTGGGAAGAAAAGGGGGGCCTGAGATTTCATAGAAAGCCACTGGCACACAGAGGCATGTGGGTAGGTTAGCCAGATAGGTTTGAGTTTCACTCCTAAGTGCAGTTGTTTTGCCTCAGTTTCACCATGTATGTCCAAAGCCGCACTACTGTTTTGACAGATCAACACATCATTTTTCTCTTTAATCTGCGGCAAAAGTGTGCTTTTATAGAACTTATGCGCCAGAGAAACAAGTGTGCGGCCATCTTTAGAATTTTGTCTTTAAACTTCCATTTTTGCTGTAGATCTGTATATTCCTATGGCATCGCTTTCAAAGAGTAATTAGTTGGTGAAGTGGATTTACTTATTGTACAGTTAACGAAAGATATCATGAGCATTGTAATGTTTGAAGCGGATGTCATAACAAATGTCAGTTGACCAAGAAGTTTTTAAAACCAGTAGTAAGATCCGTAAGATCTCACCTTCATGCGGTGGAAATACAAACACAGAACACAACAAGCGTAGCGCTGAAAAGGGGCGGGGCTAAATAAGGTCTGTAACTAGGCTACTAAATTGTGTTGTTGATGGAACTAAAAGATAATGGCTCTTGCAACAGCGTTATGAGGTGTCTACCTTTCTGTGCTTTCCCCCTCTCATATCTGTTTTTATTCCACATTAGAAATCATATAGGGGTGGTGGCGCAATGGATAAGACACATGCCTTTGGTGTGAGAGACCCGGGTTCGAATCCACTGTGAGACACCAATGTGTCCCTGAGCAAGACACTTAACCCCTAGTTGCTCCAGAGGCGTGCGACCTCTGACATATATAGCAATTGTAAGTCGCTTTGTATAAAAGCGTCAGCTAAATGAATAAATGAAAATGTAAATGTAAATCAGAATGTGATACATTTCAGAACAACAGGATTTGAGGATTTCTGTTAAAGCAGAACATTTGAAAACAACAGCATTTACTGCAGTCTAATCTACACCAGGTAAGGCTGCACGAATGAGACTGGAAAGAACTGTAATTGAGTTAACCTATCCACATAACTTTACAGTAAATCATCCATTACAAAACTCGATTTTAAATAATATTTCGAATGTATGCATATTTACCACCAAAACATTCATAGTTACTGTTCACATTGGACACGTTTTTGTGCGCAATTTTTAATTGCTGGTCCAAGCAAACCTGCTACAATAACGTTTTTTTGTGACGTCTTGCATTTTGTTCTTGTTGCCACTTTCACACATGAAACCTTTTAAATTGCTGTAATATTGATGGGTAACTTTTCCCCTAAATGCACCACATCTGCTATTTTCACATGCAATTAGCTTTTCATCTTTTATCCATATTGCTACCATTCACACATCAGCACCAAAACTCCATTAAAACTCTGTGATGTCAATTGCCGGAAATTACCTTTAAACAGCTGCGCTGAAAATAATAGTAAAATAATGAAAGAATCCTTTAGTGCTCCAGTAATCTGTTGACTAATTTCTTCAACTTCTGGGATGGAAAGAAGCTCTTTAATTTCAGAGTCCGAATTGGCAACATTTCTTTCCAAAATGTCATTATCATGAGCATCACATGCAGGCTTACAACCCTGCTTACAGCTAAATTAACCTCATATGTATTTAAACCATTAATAACTCATAAGTTTTGTTCACACAAAGCATAAAAACAGGACTTCTCTGGCAGTTACAACTTCTTAAGTCAGAAGATTTACTGGAAAGTTGACAATAGGTCCTCTCGACACAAAATGGAAAAGTGCTGTTAAAAGTTAATGAAAAAGGCGGCATGTGTGATAGTGCCTAATATCTTGCTAAATGACTAAATGTATGTCTCACGCCATGTGTACATGTTTTAAGCCTATATTATGCACATATTCAAATTCTGACTGATACAATAAACAGATAATTATTTTCATGTTATAGCCGATTAACAATAAATGGCATATGTTACAATTGTATACTATTATGTTTAAATTAAATATATATATATATATATATATATTAAATACTAAAAAATCTATCATTTCAAATGCTAAAAGTGAATTCATCACAACATTATATATACAGAATGAAAGATGGATTCAATTTGAGATTTGCTCAAGAATACATTTAGTATATATATATATATATATATATATATATATATATATATAACACTATTAAATGTATTCTTGAGCAAATCTCCAATTGAATATATTTGAAAATATTATATATATATATATTAATCAACTAATTTACATAATGGCAAGATGGCAATGTTAACTAAATGCAAAAATGGGGGAAATTAAAATAATATTCAATATAAAAACAAATATAAAAATGCAAATATTAAAAATACAGTTAAAAACAAACAAGCAAAAAATATATAATAATAATAATAAACGGCAGATAATCAATGCATCCCTAGAGTGTATCCTGTGTGAAATGCCCCTTACGCTCAGTAATAATAACTGTACAAACTATGAATTTTAGTGTAAACTGGTGGTTATCACAAAGGACTGCTAGTTGTTAGTCTTCACAAGGAAAAAAAGAGAAGGGCAACGGATACTAAGTAGACCGGAGGAATGATAATTCTAGATGATAATGAGAAAAGTTAAATCCGACTGACACACGGCTGCGGTTAGCGGGTGAAGGAGGGGGTCACAGGGGTTCAGGGCAAGTAGACTCCGCAAAAAAAAAACGCAATGAGCTTCAGAGCGCTTTCATTTCGGTTGCTAGGAGGGGGAAGGGTAATTGTGTAGAACAAACACACACATAGGTGAGGGTTTTACATATATATGAGTGCTATAAAGAGTCTGAAATGCCATTTAATGGAAACTGTCCCACAAAAGACTGATTAAGAAATGATTAAATCTGTGTAAATGAGTGTTGAAGAGCTTGAAATATTTCCACTAATGCATACCAGCTTTATAAAATGACTGTGTGCACCGGTTAATGTGCTTACAGCACAGTTTGAAGAGCGTAATTCACACTGGCAGAGAAAAATGCGCAACGCAATGCCATGACAAATGGAAGTGACAAGCAGCAATGGAGGTGAGCATGGGCTGTGATACAGAGATACAGCACAAGAAGACAAGAGCAGATTTACCTTCACTCAAACTCTATCTTTCCCCTTCATCTACTGCTCCATGAAATCTCTCTTTTTCTTCTCGCTCTCTCTCGCAGATCAATAGCAGCCCTTTCCAGTTTGCCACAGTCCATCGTATTCTATCACAGCGAGCTAAAAATGATCTGATCTCTGCCATCGCACACAGATCACTGGGCATTTTTCAGAGACCTGTCATCCAGCCACATCTGTTTGGTGTTTACACGTTTAGCTTCGTGAAAATGGAGCTATAAGGTCTTCCTGAGAGACTCTGAGGTCAAGGTCACACAGTCTGACACACAAACATTTCGTATTTGGCTCAGTGTTTGCAGGGTTACAAGACGTCTTTTGTGAAACGTTCAAACGGCCTTTCATTCATTGACTTACAACGTATTATTTTCAATTATATACGTTTAAAATTACCTCTGTCGTAGTCATCCATCATTTCTCTTTTTTCTTTTCTTTTTTTTTTTCATCATTGCCGGTTCTGCCAAAGTTGTGTTTGGATCAATATGAGACTCTGGAGGAATTTTCTTTGCCAGTTTTGGACTAGCGTACAGTACCTTCAAGGGGCATTACCAATTATTGCATAATCTGATTGTGTTTTCTGGATTGTAGACATAAAAAAATGCACCAAAAAAGTTGCTATTTTATTCACCATCATTATATCTGGCATAAAATGCAATATTCCTCTGGTCGTTTTCAATTCAGACTCCCTCATAACCAACATTTTATGTAAAATGTCTAACATTTCACTGCTCCCAGGCGCCAATATATCTCATACACATGTGCCGGTCACAGTTTCAAACCACAGAGAGAAAAAAATTAAAATATTGTGTAGAGTTTTAACTTTATCGAGGATAGATGCTCTTAAACCTTTCATAGTTCTGCTTATGTTTTTCCTCTTTAACAATGCTTTAACGAGGTGTAGAGAGTCAGACAAAATTAGTCAAAATGAAAGATCTCTCCGAAAATACGGCAGTAAAGTCTCGGCATGGCAACTTAACGACTGAGCTAGTCCAGACCGCAGATCGTTCATGCACAAGGTCCACCCTGTTAGGTGGAATGTGTCGTTTTTAACACGAAGAGCCTTGGAGTTACATGATTCACAGCGTTTCTTTCCAGTCATGAATAAAGCTTATGTTTGTAAATTGGAAAACAATTTTTTCTCTATATTAAGAAAGAAAATTTATTTCATCGAACACCAAGAGGCCAATATTAATATTTCACCAAGGTAAAACACGGAAGCAAAATCCAATGCAATCATTAATTTTGCAGCCGCTTTCTGGTACCTGTCCAGGAGCTCCTTCTCGACATTACATCTGGGGGAGGGGATGTAAAACCATGCAGAGGAGCTCTGAGAAATGTTTATTTACACTTATTCAATCAAACGAGCGAGGAGGAGGTACAGCTCGGCGCTTGTATATCACATTGAGTCGAGAAAGTAGAGAGTTAAACTGAGATATTGCGTGAACATTTGCAGAACATTCCTTAAGGCTCTGCGCCATGTTACGATAACAATCAAAGAGTAGTAACAACTCACTCCCACAATCCGTCTTCACGTCTGCCGCAAGCAAGCTACTCATTACGTCCTGCCCAATGGATGGAGAGAGGGAGACAGACAAAGACAAACAGAGAGAAAAATACATTAGCGGACCACACCGGGCTCTCGTAAGAGTCTGCGGGCATGATTCTCACATAGATTTTAGCAGGCAGAGAGGGAGAAAAAGGTGAATCTTGTTTTCATTACAGGAGAAAATTGAACTGGCAGCTATTGAGCCCCATCAATCATGAATTCCATCATGGGCTGTCAGGGTTGAGTTATCACCCTGAATGGCATTCCCACACACACAGAGGGCACCGGCTCACACCGGCACCGAAACCTTCATCTGTCTCTTCCTCTTGTTCCCAAGCACCCCTACACCCCCAATCGCTGCTTCTTGCTTTTTATTTTCATTCTATCATAATATCACATAGTTTCTGAAAGTACACAGGCCATTACAAAAAAGTATTATGGTTTTACAATAAAAATCTGCTATTGAAAAACAGTAATTCCATGGTTTTTGAACCCTGTAATTCGATTAAATCCACAATGTAAAACTAATATACAAACTGTTCCAATGCCGGTTTACAATATACTGTATATTGTGTTTTTAGTCTAGATATAAAACCACCAAATATTAAGCAACTGTTTTCAATATTGATGATAATGAGAAGTGTTTCTTGAGCATCAAATCAAAGTATTAGAAAGATTTCTGAAGGATCATGTGACACTAAAGACTGGAGAAATGATGCTGAAAATTCAGCTTTGCCATCACAGGAATAAATTACATTTTAAAATATTTTAAAATAGAAAATCATTATTTTAATTTGTAATAATATTTCACAATAAATATATATTTTTTTTTTTATCTGTGTTTTTGACCAAATAAATACAGCCTTGGTGAGTATAAAAGACTTCCTTCAAAAACATTACCAGACTTTTATCAATTGTAGTGTATATTCAGGTTTTAACTGAATGCTTCAACTGTTCAAAAGTTGTCATTGTTTTCTGCAGAGCTGCTTTATAGCCAAATTGAACTCATTTCTTAATTTATGTACTTTACACAGATATTGAAACGAATGAATGAATAACACCTAACTGATTTCAACTGAACAATGACTGTTCACTATTGTCTTTTTAGAGCTGCATCATTGAATCATTATGTTCCTGTTGATCACTGTATAGCTGCTTTGAAACAATCTGTATTGTATAAAGTGCTATATAAATAAAGGTGACTTGACTTGACTTGACAACTCGCCCATATAACGTGACAACATAACTGCATTAACATCACATTTCATCACCGACCAATGGCATTTCAATCTCTTGTAGTATCAAGACTGAGACCAACTTGAACAAAATGATTTGGACAAAAGTTCAGGGAAAGTTGAACCAAGAAACAGTGCGACAGGGTGTGATGTATAACTCATGTTAAAGTGTATATTTTAGAAGTAACTCTTTTTTTGTGAGTTGCCCTGCACGCTTAATAAACAAACTACAGTGGGTCCAAAACGCAGCAGCTAGGGTTCTTACTAGAACCAGGAATTATGACCATATTAGCCCGGTTCTGTCAACACTGCATTGGCTCCCTATTAGACATTGAATACATTTTAAAATATTGCTGATTACTTACAAAGCACTAAATGGTTAAGCTCTCCAGTACTTGAGCGAGCTCTTAACGCATTATAGTCCTTCACGTCTATTGCGATCTCAAAATTCTGTCCAGTTGATAATATCTAGAATATCAAAATAGACTGCTGGCGGTAGATCCTTTTCCCATTTAGCACCAAAACTTTGGAACAGTCTTCCTGACATTGTCCGGGAAACAGACACACTCTGTCAGTTTATATTTAGACTAAAAACACATCTCTTTGACCTAGCATACACATAACACATTATCGACTTCTATAATTCAATGTTAGGCTGCATAGATTAGGTCAGCCGGAGCCGGGAAAACTTCCCATAAATCCTGATGTACTCGTTACATCATAAGAAGAATGGCGTCTACGGTAATATTAGTCTCTCTGTTTATCCCGAGGTTTACCGCAGTCCGCCGTATCCAGGCCGTATCCAGATCTGATGAAGGACCTCCGCCTGGACACGACGAAAACACAGTCCTGAAGTGTCAACTAGTCTCTCCCCTGTGAAGGCCTCCTTCCCTTCTCTTTACCTCTGTACAGATAAAACATTGTCAAAATGATTCCATTTCACATGGATAAGTAAAGGCCAGACAAGTCATTTGTTGAGGTCAATTTGTAAAGAAAGACTAAACACGCCTGCGCACATATATATTCAAACGCGCATACCTATAGACTAAACACATAATACGCATGTGCACGCCGTCAGCGATTTCACAGATTCACGTTTTTTAAGTTTACACAGAGATGATAACGTTTTGAAAATAATTTCAACGCTTTCACCGTGGATACTATTTCAAGGTTTGCGTTCTCAAGCCACCAGGCACTGTTGTTGTGCGGATGAGCGGGCCGGAGCGCATTAAGGGTTTTCTGTTAGAACGGTGTCGTGTTAACAGCCCCTTAAGTTAATAACTAATGATCTTTGCAACGGAAGTGAATCAATCAAAACTAACTTTAGCTGGACAATAACAATATTCTAGAGCTGTTGTAAAGCCAAAACAATCTCTGTTACTTTTCCTATTATCACTGTAAAGCTGCTTTGAAACAATCTATATTGTTAAAAGCGCTATATAAATTAAGGTGACTTGACTTGACTTTTTTATTCCAAAAAACAGCACACTGAAAATCATCAAACCGGCCCAAAAGAAAAGAAGCCCCTTAAGGATGTGTAAACGAGACGTTGGACAGTGCCGTTGATTGACAGCTAATTCAGATCCAGTCAAACAGTGGGGGATGAAGTTTTCATTGGAAGGAGGACAATAGCTGGCAGGCAGTTCACAACCCTCGTATTGCTGCATGGAGGTAGAATTTGGCATAAAACACACAACTCAGTCCGATGAGGAGCACATTCCCTCACCCAGATAAATAAACAGCAGCAGTCTATAGAATCTGCACCATCTTTCTCTCTTATTACCAGCTAACATCGATTTTATTTTTCATTACTCTTTTCTTCCCCACCCGCTCAGCAGAGGCAGGTGGGTGAAAAAAGGACACAGTCAAAAATATGAAACGGAAATATGGATGTCTCCCTCTCTCTTTGTCGTATTCTTTCTGCTTTTATGTCTTCCGCCATTTATTCTTATTTTTCCCTCTCCTCTGCATTTCTCTCTAATCCTCGCTTGGTCACCATCCGTTTGTGCATCTGTGTGTGTACGTGAGAGGCCCGACAGCCCTCTGAATTGAGTCGTATTGATTCGAGAGCAGACGTTTTATTTCGGCGATGCATCAGCCAAGATGCACAGCATCAAAAGAGCTGAGGGGATGCTTTCATGTCGATGGAGAGGGTGTGTGTGTATGTGTTACCGCCCGAGATCAAGGGTCCTGTGCGTGTGTGTGTTTGTGTTTGGGCAGAGAAAAAAAAGACAAACCTTGTCATGGAGAGAAGCAGTGGATGGTGAAAAAGAGGGCATGTGCTCCGGTTTCAAGAAACGGATAAAAATGTAGTGTTCATTTCCAAAATGTGAACACGCTCCATTATGTCCAATTATTTGGGGTTAGCAGTTAATGTCTGTGGGTGCATCCCTATTTGTAATTCGATATAGTCAGCAAGATGAGGATTAGAGCGTCCCAAATCATAGTACACTGAAAATATAGTGCATAAAAAGCCTGGATACACTCTTAAAAATAGGTACTTTATTTGCATCAATGGTTCCATGAAGAACTTTTAACATCCATGGAATTTTTCCAGTGTAAAAAGGGTTCTTTATAGTGGAAAAAGGTTAAGTGTATACCAGGGTTGTCCAATCCTGCTCCTGGAGGGCCACTGTCCTGCAGAGTTCAGCTTCAACCTCAATTAAACACACCTAAACCAGTTAATATAGCTAGTCTTAAAGAGTTGTTCACGAGAGCGCCACGATGCATGCGCGAGAACTGAGAAGATGACGCAGATGGGTCTCGATGTAGTGTTTAAAATGGTTCTAAAGTGTGCATTTCCTGGATGTCCGAGTCGTGAGAAACCAACGAGGAAACTTAAAAGTGCCTTACCAATGCCGCAAAATGAATGGCTTACCTTTCACACTTTCCGATCAAATGATCATCTTCGCACGTAATCTTCTCAGTTCTCGCGCATGCGTCGTGGCTCTCGTGGACTCCGAAGTAAATGAATAGTTGAATAAAGTCGTTATTTTTAGGGGGTTTTTGCGCACAAAAAGTATTATTCTCGTCACTTGATAAACTTAAGGTTGAGCCACTGTAGTCACTTGGACTATTTTAACGGTGTCTTTACTAACTTTCTGGGCCGGCAGATGCAATTACCTAGCAGCCTATGAAGGAGTGAGACAGCTCTCAGATTTCATCAAAAATATCTTAATTTGTGTTCTGAAGATGAACGAAAGTCTTACGGGGATGGAACAACATGAGGGTCAGTGATTACTGACAGAAAGAATTTTCATTTTTGGGTGAACTAACCCTTTAACCCTTTCACACGTAAGTTTAAAATATTCTGACTGACCCCCCAGCGTGAGTTTTTCAAGGCGACCGTTATTTAGAATGTGTCACTTTATGGTTTCCGTGGTGACGCGTCATTGATTGTCACGTGACACACCGCAGCAACAACAGAGCTGAATGAATGATGATCTGCTTTTATGTCATTTTTCCTTTTTTATTCAAAATATTCACTAATTTGTTGGATATGGCATGAAATATCTGATATTCCGGTTGTCAAATATATGCAAGTGGAAGTGTTTTGTTGTTTAAACACATTTATAACGATCGCGTTAGTTCAGCTGTATTCGCGATGGGCGCCGCCATCTTAGTTTGTGCCGCAGACGCGCAGTTCAGAGAATCGGATCTGTTGGATTTACAACACGTTAATTCATCCACTTCTCCCGAAATACATACAAGTAAGTGGCAGATCAACTGGGAGAAGAATAGAGTAAACTTTAAAGTTACTTACACAATGTGTATCTGATATGAATAAAACGAATTATAATGTGAAGGATTATTATTGCCTCTTCCTTTGACATCAGTGTGTATTTTACGAACTGTAATGTATTGTTTTTTTAGTACTTATATGTCTGGAACCTAAAATAAACATTATGTGGTTGAAAACACTGAAAAGTTGTGATATATGACAGCTCTGAGCGCGCCTGTCTCTGGCTCAGCGCCAGCCAACGCGCGAAAGCACATTTGAATTTAGCAGTTGATCACGTCATGCACTGACCGTTCTAATCACACCGGTGTGATCGTACGCTCCAGGGACCAGCTTAGACTGATCACACCGGTGTGATCGTACGTGCGAAAGGGTTAATAGGCATACTAAACTTCCGGGGCAGGTGTGTTGAGGCAAGTGTGAGCTAAACTCTGCAGGACAGTGGCCATCCAGGTTTGAGTTTGGAAACAACTGTGGACTGTTGCATGAAGCTAGATGAGCAAATTCTGAGTTTCAGGTATAGGTTTAGAGTTGACAAATCCATATAAATCCAACTCAAGGCTCACAACACTCGGTATAAACATGATCTGTCAAGTCAGGTTTAATCCAGAGTTTGCAATAAACTCTGAAGCGCGTGCACCTGAAAGTGTGACGTGCGTCAAACAGCCAATCACACGGAAAATGCATGGAGAGCGTCAGTTTCTCGTTCTCACGAGAGAGCCGGCACAATTCATTTCTCTGTTGAAGATTAAGAGATCATTATTAAAAAAATATCATGAAATTAAATGCATTTACAAGGCAGGAATAAACACTGCTGCAGCTGGCAGCTGAAAGAAAATGAAAGCTCTAGCATAAAGTTCTGCCAGGATGACTCAACTTGGAGTATAAAAGATCGTTACTTACACATGTTTGAGTTCGCAGATGATGACGCAAACATTCACCTCCATCCTCCCCACCACCACCAGGATGGTTTCTGTCCATACCTCCCCGGGGGGCGAAAAAAATTTTCCCAGGATGGTGGGGGAAGACTCATGAATATTCATTAGGGAAGTCATCCCTGATTGGTCTTAACCCCAGTGACGGGTAGGTTTAGGGGCGGGGTTAGGGAGGTCATAAGACCCCCAGTGACAGGTAGGTTTAGGGGTGGGGTTAGGGGTAGGTCATCAGACCAATCAGGGATGACTTCCCGAATGAATATTCATGATTCTTCCCCTACCATCCTGGGAAAAAAAATATCGCCCCCGGGGGTCGGCTGCGCCCCTGCCTTCATCTTCAGGCAGGATATGCAGAGTCCGTTACCCTCCGCATGTGAACTACGGACGGGGACTGTGTCAAAGAACTTTACCATCCAATATCGTTGTCTTTATTTTCTGGTCTATTTATTAATAAATGTCATTGTGATATCATCTCGCCTTCCGAGTCTTTCTGGTAGAAATTATTATATCAATGCAAGTGAATCAAACAAATAATCCTTATCATTTACATATTTCACAAAGAGCTCAAAAGAATGCACCTAAGCTTAGTCAGTTTAAAAGCTTTTATATATATATATATATATATATATATATAAACATTTAAAAGTTTAAATTTGTATTTTTTTACAGTGTCCTTGTTACATGTTACATGTACTTAGCATAGTAATAACAGTACATTTTGCATAATTACATGCAACTAACCCTCAACCAAAACCTAATCCTACCCTAACCCTATAGTAAGTAAATGTAGTTGCTTAATATTACTCAGTACTTAAATATATAATTACACTTTAACAATGACACCTTCAAATAAAGTGTAACCGAATATATTATATGAATTATACATAAGATGAGGAATTTTGTCTCTGCTTTAATCTGGAGCAGATACAGGGATACAGGGGGAGTGGCTTTATTGCATCAGATACATGTCACTTTACTCACAGCTGGGTAGCTAATGAAACCCGCTTCATGCAACAGGCCACTGGTGTATACAGTTTTGTAGTATGCATTCTCTTTCGGGTAATATTTACCACAATCAGCACTTCCACAACAGAAATATTTGTGACATTTCTTGTTCAGGTGTACAAAACACAGTTGTTTTAAAGTCTATGAAGCTAAATCTTAAGAAATTATAAAAATTTAAAGTCAAATAGTAGAGCAGTACTTTTATCTGTAAAACTACATCACAAAATGCTTCTCTTATAGCGCAAGGGCTAATTGTGGATAATATTAGCCCAAAAATCATGTGTGCATATGCCATCCTGGGTCTTTTTGGTGAACGTGATTTCACCAAGTACATGTTCCTGGATCAACATCTCTGTTGATCCTGGAACAACATTCCAGTCAACCAATCAGATTTGAGGGACAAGTTTACAGTTTATGTCAAGTCCACCAGGGTTAGGTGCTTCAGTGTGTTATTCATCATTTCCCTCTGATATTAGGGATAAGTTATGGTAGGAGTTAGGGAAAGGGTTAAGACTAAATTTTTGGACAGGAATGTTGTTCCAGGATCAACAAATATCCAGGAAATTGTTGTATACTTTACAAAAACACGATGACCGTCTTTTAAGTCAGTGTACTGTGATTTTATCTGTAAAATCAAATATTGATTGGATCATTCAATGTCTCTTTTTGACAAGTGTCTGATAACAAGGAAGTGAAAAGAGGGCTTGGTGATATCAAGTGAATTTGTTTCAGACTCAGAGAAAGTGATGACATTTTGATAGGACAATCCTCTTGTAGTATAAGCGGCAGTAAGATTCCAGTGATGCACTGGCTTACTACAATTACACACTCACTCACTTACTTTCTTAATGCCAGCTATAGCTAACTGCATACTTTTAGTGTGCAGAGGTAGTATGTGAACTAAAATATACAAACTGTGCCTCAAAGATGTTGCAGTCACAAACAGATCAAAGTTCTGCAGTATGTATCAAGAGTGTATCAGCATATAATCAATTATACACGAAGAATTTGGGAGGGGAAAAAATTTAATATAAACATTAAAGGAATTTTGGCTTAAGAAGGGCTGCTGTGATCTTCAAGTATCCTCATGTAAAATTCTGATTTTAATTTCCAAAAATCCCTGTCTCACCCGCGCTTCTGCCTGCACAGCGCTTACACAAGACTTGTGCATGCACCCTCACGCACAAGTGCAAACACATATTCTGCATGGCGCCAACGAAGAAGAAACGTCATAAGCCTATTAGAAAAAGCCAACTAAAACTAAAGGTCAGGAAGTATTTGACAAAGAGGGGAAGTTTTGCTCTTTTACTTCATGCAGGCAAATATCACACCCTGTGGACTCATAAAAAACAACCAGGCACATTTCAAAAGACTTTCTGAAAGACTTTGACTCCTGAAGGGAGATACTGATCTCTTGACAAGCATTTTATTTTTATTTATTTTTTGACCTATTGACATATTTCTGACTGAAATTTTAGGCAGGGGATATCGATGTAGTCACAATAGCAGGCTAGCATTACTTGCTAACCAGTTTCAGGGGGAGGGATCTCATTTTAGGGGGCATTTGATTGGGCAAAAATCTGTGAAGTTCAGGATGAGTCATCAATTTTTTGGGTCCATTTATGTGCAAAGGAAAGGCTAAATTGTATATCTGTTAAAAGTGAGGTTTGGTAACAGACACGGACAAAAACAACACAAAACACATCTTATCTGATTTCATTGGATCTTTAAATGTTAAGCCTGGAACACACCAAGCCGACGCCGACGAACTAGCACTGATGAAAGCCGACTGTGTTGTCGCCTCGCGTCGGGGTTAAAAGCTGCACTTGAACACACCGAGAGAACTACTGCCGACTGTTAGCTAGAAAGCACGTTCTGCGCCTGCGTGTAAATGAGACAACTGTCTATTTCTGCAGATATATTCGTCTGTATTCGTCATTCAAAAAGGGAAACCGACGGTGCCGGCTGCAGATACACAAACCGTAAACAAAGCAGTGCGTGCTTACCGTTTTGAATATCAATCCTGCTAAACACTTTCTTTATTCCACTCCTCTCGTGTTAATATTGAAATATGCGCCAAGGAACACTCAGGTAAGATGACATATCATTAGAACAGCCTTCTATCTGTACCGTTTTGACTTTACTCGCTGTTTTGCTATTATTCTCGTGCACTGCCTCGTTCACTAAGCTGAACAGCCAATCAGAGTTCCCTCTTTCACCGACGGCCCGACGCCGATTCAACATGTCGAATCGGCCGTTACAAAGCCGACAAGGACCAATTTCAGCCGACGGTGCGGAACACACTGAGAAGATTTAGCCGGCCGACGCACGGAAACTGCCCGACGGCCGACCGTCGGCTTGGTGCGTTCCAGGCTTAAGATGTAACAGTGCTTGAGCATGCTCCGTATTAAAATAAAATATTTAAATTTATTTTAAAATAAAATATTATTTTAATATTATCAGAGTGCATATCTAAAGATCTAAAGAGCTAAAGAAGCAGAAAAGCACCATGAAAAACATCTGAAAATCACTAAAAATAAAAATGATCCACTTAGCATACAGGC
The DNA here is from genome assembly GCF_965113295.1 of Leuciscus leuciscus. Taxonomy (NCBI): domain Eukaryota; kingdom Metazoa; phylum Chordata; class Actinopteri; order Cypriniformes; family Leuciscidae; genus Leuciscus; species Leuciscus leuciscus. Next base: position 35,140,871 of record NC_138730.1, on the reverse strand, counting down.
CATCTTCCACTTAAAGATGGCTAGCAGGCAGTTCATCAGCTAGAATGCTCGTCTCACTGAAGATGTACAGAACGTAGAGAAAACCAGAGAGGTGGGAGTGCTTCAGTGAGTGTAGACTCTCCTCTCCTCTTCCTTCAGAAACCCCTCTCTCCTGCGGTTATGACATTCTCTGCAGCAGAGGGGGATGTGGGAGTACGGTGCTTCCTAAGACACTTAGATCTGAGAGAACCGAGTCTGACCCAGTTTACAGAGGACAGAGAAAGAGAGAATGAGGGAGAGGTGGATGAAAAAAAGAGAATGAGATGAGGGATACAGGCAAAAAAGAGGAAAAGAAGACTAAACAGAGGCAAAACAGTTGTCATAATTTCACATAAACACTCTTTTTATATAATCAAATCACAAACGCACACGGTTAGTTGAAATATTAGTTAACATGCAAAAAAATCAATCAATTAATCAATACATCAATCAATCAATCACGCAATCACTATGACTTGATTTTGCATGTATTTCATGCGGATTTTGCTATTGTAAACCTGCTTTACTCCCAAATGACCCTCACCATCATTCTTTGGTTCCAAATGATTATTTTTTATTAAATTTTTTGCCACCAAGGGTAAAGATATAAGCGTTTGCCCAACAGAAGCAAAGCACGTTAAATCGACGATCACGTGGCGACATCTGGTGGCCAGAGGGAATATTACAAAATAAAAATTGGATATTATTTATCCGTATAATTATTTTAAAAATCATTCTTTTAAAATGATGACTTTAACCATGTCAGCAATATCCCATTTTGAAAGCATGATTTAGCCATAGAGCCCAATTTCTGTGGAAACTAGATATTTTATGTTTAATAATGCTTTAACATAACAGCTTAATTTTAAATTAAAAATAGCCTAAATCAATATAAAAATATAGATCCTTGTTTTTTTTGTAAATTGCCAGTTGTCTTTTGTTACTTCACAGCCATGAATCATGATTTGCTACTTTATAGCCGGTTGCAATTTGCATTCAGGAGAGAGCATCTGAATGGACAAAAATCTGCATAGTGCAATAGATGTCCATTTTGAATAAATAGCCTATATCTGCAAAAAGCAAGTTCTTCCATTTAGGCGCACAATAGCAAATAGATATAACAGACATGGAAAACTGTAATTTCGAAAATTCTAATTTACTTTCATGGCTTCTTTAAGACTAAACTGTGTTCTATCACACTGTTAAACCGTCTCTATCCCAGTGAGGAAAATGAAGTTCTGAATGTGCAGTGCTTGCTGAAAGATCCTGTGGAAGTCCCAAGCTGTAATGATCTCTCTATAACGTAATGAGTTATTATGCACAGCTTCAGGCACACTGCAACATGAAATATGAAGGAAAAAATAAAGAAAAAAGGGGCTGATGAAAACCGTGACTCTGTGGAGTAGCCTACTTCATATATTATCATTACATTTTAGAGAAAAAAATAAAACTTTCATATTGATGGGTGTGTGTGTGTGTGTGTGTGTGTGTGTGTGTGTGTGTGTGTGTGTGTGTGTGTGTGTGTGTGTGTGTGTGTGTGTGTGTGTGTGTGTGTGTGTGTGTGTGTGTGTGTGTGTGTGTGTGTGTGTGTGTGTGTGTGGCTTATGTAAAAAAGCATTCATTGAAAAATGTCTCCATGCAGTCTGTCATTTCATTAACCCAATTGATTTAGAGAGCGTGACTGACATTAAGACCATTGGCCTGAAAATTATATCAGACATAATAAATATTTTTTTTATAAACATCAACTCAAAGGTTTTTGCACATTCATATAGTCCCGAATCTTCTCCAACCTTACAGATAGATGAGCAGCAATAGCTATTCAGCGAGGCTTCACAATCTCCAGCAGAGGTCGCCACATCTCATCAAAGACGACAGGTGGAGCTTTTAGGACAATAACAATGTGAATACAAATTTATTTGGGTCTTTCTCAAAAAAATACTCTTGTGAATAAAAACCTTAATATTTTGAAGCCTATATAAGTCCGTGGGGATCAGTTTTGTTCCATAAAAGCTGATGGCAAATATAAATAGCCTACTAACACTAACCTATGTATTACTTTACTTTGTTACCATTAGCATTATTAATATTTTATTTTTCAAATTAACTAAGATTGTAACAAAAGTGACAAGTTCCCTTAAAAAATTTTTTCTAAAAATACATTTTCTAAGTTGGCATCAATTGTCCTATAAAAACACACCATTGAACAGACAATATCATGCCATTAAATGATCATCATTAAAATATTTCAAGCAAACAATGTAGCGGTTATGAGCCATAGCATAACCAAGTTAAAAAAATAATTAAATGAGCATTTTTTTATGTGTTCATAAACTCACCAAGGGCACTTTATTCTTCCTGTAAACTTTGAACTGGCTTGGAATCACTTTGCCACAACTTTTTGAATTTTCTAAATACTAGTTTTTTAACATCAATAACTTTAGATACATGAAATAAAGAGACATGTTTTTTATTTTTTATTTCAGTTTTTTTGAGCTTTTTGCACACATGTAAGACCTTGAACTAATATGTGGAAACAAAACAAATAAGGGAACTGTTTTTTTTATTACGTCTGTTTGATTAAAATCAATAAAACATTTTTGCATAAGACAGTTGTGATTCATCAAGTCAAAAGTTGTATCTCATTTGATGTTGAAATGTGTAAATAAACCAAAATCGAATCACATCCTCATTTCTGATGTCAACCTTTCACTTTGTCTAAAATTTAACCAGAGAAAGATCTGGAAACTTTGGTAGACTAACGTGCTAATGGACTGTGCATATTTGAACTTAATTTGACTCTGACCTTTGCTTCACTTCGTGTTCTGTCCTCACATCATGTCAAAGTCTAAAACAGGCAAACAAACATACAACACCAAAAACTGTGACATCCGTAGTGAAAGAAGAGAAAAAAAAAACTATTCCAAAATTCAAAAGACATTTATTTCAAGTATTCTACAAACCATTAACATAATTACTGACATATTGCTTGAGACCTACTGATGGAGTACTTCTTTATTGTACAATGCATATTTCTCAATATTAAGCCTAAAATGTGCCACTATTATTAAGGATATGATGACTGTATAATATTTGTCTTTAAATGCAAGATATTTAAAGTGTACCTAAAATACACTTGCAGTAGTTCCATTTTAGCACAATCAAATACGCTTATGTATCTTTAGTTGGAGCTCAGCACTATTTCTGGATAAGTGCATGAAGTACAAAATTAGTTGTTCCAATTTAGCAGACTTTAAGTATAACCAATTAGAATACCAAAAGTGCAATTGCAGGATATTTAAGTACATAAATATGTAAATGTATTTGTAGCATACTTAGCATAAAATAAATGTATTTCAAATACATTTTGGAATATTTCTTTTCACTAAGGTATACCCTATAGTGAAAAAAGTATACTTTATTGTATTTGAAATATATTCCCCTTTTCAATAGTACATTGCAAATATACTGTGTGTGTGTATATATATATATATATATATATATGGATCGGGAAAGGTCCACGAGCCAGAACTCGAACTCGGGTCTCCCGAAGCACAACGGCACAAAGCGCAGTGTGTATATACACTACCGTTCAAAAGTTTGGGGTCAGTAAGATTTGTAATGTTTTTTAAAAGAAGTATCTTCTGCTCACCAAGGCTGCATTTATTTGATTAAAAATACAAACAAAAACTGTAATATTGTGAAATATTATGACAATTTAAAACAGCTGTTTTCTATGTGAATATACAGTAAAGTGTAATTTATTCCTGTGATCAAAGCTGAATTTTCAGCATCATTACTCCAGTCTTCAGTGTCACATGATCCTTCAGAAATCATTCTAATATGATGATTTGATGCTCAAGAAACATTTATGATTATTATCAATGTTGAAAACAGTTATTTACATTTTTATTTCATGATGCTATGATGAATAGAAAGTTCAAAAGAACAGCATTTATCTGAAATCTAAAGCTTTTGTAACATTAAACACTACCGTTCAAAAGTTTGGGGTCAGTAAGAATTGTAATTTTATTTTTTGGGGGAAAGAAATAAAATAAATCAATACTTTTATTCATCAAGGATGAGTTAAACTGATCAAAAGTTACAGTAAAGACATTTATAATGTTAGAAAATATTCTATTTTAAATAAATGCTGTTCTTTTGAACTTTCTATTCATCAAAGAATTTAAAAAAAAAGTGTACACAACTGTTTTCAACATTTATAATAATAATGAATGTTTCTTGAGCATCAAATCAGCATATTAGAATGATTTCTGAAGGATCATGTGACACTGAAGACTGGAGTAATGATGCTGAAAATTCAGCTTTGATCACAGGAATAAATTACAGTTTAAAATATATTAAAATAGAAAACAGTCATTTTAAATTGTCATAATATTTCACAATATTACTTTTTTATTATTATTATTGTTTTTTATCAAATAAATGCAGCCTTGGTGAGCAGAAGCTACTTCTTTTAAAAACATAAAAAAATCATACTGACCCCAAACTTTTGAATGGTAGTGTGTATATATATATATATATATATATATATATATATACTTGAAGTGTGCTATTTTGAAACAACTAATTTTGTACTAAGTATATTTTAGTTAATGCATAACTTTAAGTGTATTTATTGTACTTTTGTGTACTAAATTGGAAAAACTTCAAGTATACTTAGTATACTTTAAGTATAAGTATATATTAAGTATTAAGTGTATGCTTGTGTAGGGACTTATTACATGCTTGATTAGTGATATTAAAGTATACTTTATTAGTGTTACAAGTACATTATACAAATTCATTACGAGTGCCTTCGAAACATATAAACAATATACCGTAAGTGTCTATATATATATATATATAGACACTTACGGTATATTGTTTATATGTTTCGAAGGCACTCGTAATGAATTTGTAATGTACTTGTAATGTATTTGTAACACTAATAAAGTATACTTTAATATCACTAATCAAGCATGTACAAGCATACACTTAATACTTAATTTATACTTATACTTAAAGTATACTAAGTATACTTGAAGTTTTTCCAATTTAGTACACAAAAGTACAATAAATACACTTAAAGTTATGCATTAACTAAAATATACTTAGTACAAAATTAGTTGTTTCAAAATAGCACACTTCAAGTTAACAAATCATTAACACACTTGAATTATACTAAATTAGTCTGGCTTCAAGTATACTTAGCATATTATTATTTTTTACCAGGGTAGTCACTGAAAAATCTTGAATATTAATTTTCTCAGTAACATTTTCTCAGTAATACTTTAAAACCTCAACAAATCTGGCTTCACTCATTTGAACTGTAAGTACACAAGCATTCACAGAATATTTTTGGTAATAAAAATAAAATGATTGAAAGATGTTATGAACATATATAACTTTATCACATAAAACGCCTCGGTTACGACTGTAACCTCGGTTCCCTGAAGAGGGAACGAGCGTTGCGTCGAAATGACGCTATGGGGAACGCTTTGCGTGATGACGTCTTGAAGCACATGTAAAATCAGTCCAATGGTGTGGCGGAACGTCAGAGGCGGGTGACGTCACGTACCAGGAAGCTATAAAAGCCAGCCCGAAACAGAAAACGAAAGCTTCGTAGAGTCTGAAGTCGTGCTGACAGGCATGAAGGAGATATGGCAAGGCGACGCAACGCTCGTTCCCTCTTCAGGGAACCGAGGTTACAGTCGTAACCGAGGCGTTCCCTTTCAAGGGAACTCGCGTTGCGTCGAAATGACGCTATGGGGAACGTCTATACCAACGCCACCATAGCTACAAATGTCTGTCCTGTGTGAAATCAAGTGAGCAGCACTAGGAAGACAAAACCTGAGACCCTGGAGAAGAGTCTAGGTCTAAAGAGTAGCACCTGACGAAGGTGTGCGGTGAGGACCAGCCTGCCGCATCACAAACGTCCTGCAAAGATACTCCTGATATAAGGGCCTTAGAGGCCGCCATACTCCTAGTAGAGTGCGACCGGACAGCCCAAGGAGAAGGCTGCCCAGCCGCCTCATAAGCAAGTGAGATAGTCTCAACAAGGACCTCCCTTGTTAGGGGACCCAAAGCATACAAACAATTGATCGCTTTTCCGCCACAGGGCAGCTCTGTGGACATATGCGTCTAACGCCCGAACAGGGCAAAGCAAATTATTCGCCTCCTGGTCCGATTTCGAAAGGGAGGAGGACCTCCAAGTGCCACGAGGGAAACGAGATACCAAAGGGTCTTTCCCCACAGACATTCCACCCAAAGGACTGTGGTAAGCACCTACGGCCGCCACATAAACCTTTAAAGTGGACGGGGTCAGACCTGCAGTGAACCGGTCCTGCAGGAACTCCAGAACTGTACCAATTGGGCAGTTGACTGGATCCAAACGACGGTCACTACACAAAGAGGTGAATACTCTCCAGTTCAGGGCATAAAGTTTCCTCGTGGAGGGAGCTCTGGACTGTAGAATGGTCTCAACAACCTCAGTTGAGAGACCTGACTCTATGAGCTGGGCCCCCTCAGAGGCCAAGCCCACAGGTTCCACAGTTCCGGTCGGGGGTGAAAAATCGAGCCCCCTGCTTGGGACAGAAGGTCCCTCCTGACGGGTAGCTCCAGAGGAGGCCCGTCGAGGAGGGACACAAGATCGGGAAACCATACTCTGCCCGGCCAGCGCGGGGCTATAAGAAGCAGGCAAACCCGGTCCCTGCGAACTCTCTCCAGAACTCCCGGGAGCAGAGCAACTGGGGGAAAGGCGTACAGACGTAGCCTCGGCCACGTCTGTACTATAGCATCCAGTCCCAGAGGAGCTGGATGCGTGAGGGAGAACCAAAGTGGACAGTGAGACGTCTCTCGAGACGCAAACAGATCCACTTGTGCTTGGCCAAACTCCCTCCATATCAGCTCCACCACCTCGGGGTGGAGCCTCCATTCCCCGGGCCTCGGCCCCTGTCTCGACAGAGTGTCTGCTCCTATATTCTGGACCCCGGGGATGTAGGCTGCCCTGAGTGACAGCAACTTCCCCTGGGACCACAAGAGGATATGGCGTGCCAGATTGGATGATGGGCGCGAGCGCAAACCCCCTTGGTGGTTGATATAGGTGACATGGTGTCCCCTGAGATCTGTGATAAAGCTCCTCAGAGCCCGGAAGACAGCTAACATCTCTAGGCGATTGATATGCCAGGAACGATGATGGTCTTCCCACAGACCTTGAAATGAGCTACCCTCTAGGATCGCTCCCCAACCCGTGAGGGAAGCATCCTTCGTTAGCAGTTTGCGACGACAAGGAGCTACCAGCACTGGGCCCTGGGACAGGAACCAAGGTTTAAGGCACGTAGGCATCACCGCGTGACCTTGATTGTGCGAAATGGGTTGCCCCTCGGGGAAAACCCCCTGGTCCTGAGCCACCACTGCAGGGGCCTCATGTGCAGTAGTCCAAAAGGTATCATGTTGGAAGCTGCTGCCATGAGACCCAACAGTCTCTGGAACTGTTTGACAGTGAGTAGCTGGCCTAGCTTTACACTTTTCACAGCTGCAAGGATGGAATCTATCCGTGGCGGTGACAGGCACGCCTGCATCGACACTGAATCCCAAACCACGCCTAAAAAAGTGGTCCTCTGAAGTGGAGAAAGCACACTCTTCTTGGCGTTCAGCCGTAACCCCAGCTCTTTCATATGGGCGAGGACGACATCTCGATGCCGAATCGCCAACTGATGCGACTGAGCTAACATCAACCAATCGTCGATGTAGTTCGATATGCGAATACCCTGAAGGCGCAAGGGCGCCAGAGCTGCATCCACGCATTTGGTGAAAGTGCGGGGTAATAAAGCCAGGCCGAATGGAGGAACTCGAAATTGGTATGCTTTGCCCCCGAAAGCAAACCTCAGGAACTTCCACGGTCTGCAGGACCCAACGAGAAACATTTGACAGTAGCTTCCATGCTGTCAAAGATTCTACTAGAGGTACCAGCCCCTCGAGACTGGTCTCTGGATTTTGTTGCTGTTGAGTAGTCTTGAGATATGTGCTCGCCGGAGACCGCTGCGCCCTGAAACACCGGAGGCGGCAGGGTTGGCAGACCGGTCCCCTGAGGGCACCGAAGAGAGACGGCACCGTATTTTTCTCCTGCTGTTGAGTAGTCGGTTCGTCGCCCTGTAACGGCGCACCGGCAGGGAACGACTGAACAGACTGCTCTAACACCCTCCTCAGAGGGGGCGGGCATCCCGAGGCCACTACGTTTCCGGGTGGTCCTTGAGATATGTGCTCGCCGGAGACCGCTGCGCCCTGAAACACCGGAGGCGGCAGGGTTGGCAGACCGGTCCCCTGAGGGCACCGAAGAGAGACGGGCACCGTAAAAAGAGGTGTTAGCCGCTCTACTTCGGGGGGGGGGGGACTACCCTCATTTGTCCTGAGCCCTCAGACATCAGGACTTTTTCCCATCAGCCTTCTTGGCGGTAATAACGGTCCGCAGATCCGTTTTACCCCTCGAAGACTGCTGGGTTTGAGAGCGCCCTCCGTGTCCCCGAGATTTTTGTGGGGGAGCACGGGAGGAAACGCTCTGTTTCTGAGTGGCACGGTGCTCAGCGCTCTTTTTAGATGAGTGAGGCTGCTCCCGCTCAGCAGCCTCAATGAAAGAACGGCGGGGGAGAAGTTTCTGAAGTGCAGCTGCCTGTTTTGAAGCTTCTTGAGCTTTAGCTACAGCACTATTAACTGCATCACCAAATAAACCTTCAGTGGAAACTGGTGCATCTAAAAGAACATGTTTCTCTTTGTCCTTTATATCACTTAAATTGAGCCACAGATGCCTCTCAGTGGCCACCAGGGCTGCCATAGAGCGGCCGATGGATTTAGCCGTCTCCTTGGTGGCCCTGAGAGACAAATCTGTGGCTCTACGCAATTCAGACACAGTTTCGGAACCAATACCCCCGCCCTCTTCAGAACCACCCAATAATTCAGCCAGGTACGCTTGCATTAGTGACATTGTGTGTAAACACGCTGCAGCTTGGCCAGCGGCGGCATAAGCCTTATGAACCAGGGAAGATGGGAATTTTACTGGCTTGGATGGTAGTGCAGGAGCCTTCAGAGAAGATGCCGTTGCTGGAGAGAGATAGCTCGCGAGCGTCTCTTCCACCCTCGGCATCTCCCCATAACCATGCACTTTATAATTGTGAATGGAAGAATAGTGTGATGTTTGTGCAGTATACACTCTATATGACACTGGTTTGCCCCACGATCTCGACACCTCGGTGTGGAGATCGGGGAAAAATGGAAGGCTTCTGCGCTGAGGCTGTGCACGAGATGGCAGGAAACGCTCGTCGAGTTTGCTTTTCGAACGAGCGCCCTGCCGATCCTCTGGCCACTCAACAGATAATCGCTCGACAGCTCTCGTAACAACATCGATCAATTCTTCAAACGCATGAGACTGAGGTGGCGAATCCTCAGACTCAGCGTCAATACTAACAACGTCCAACTCCTCAGAGCTGGACAATTGCAGTATTGGTGCCTCCATCGGGGGGGAAGAAACCGCAACGCGTGCTTCCACACCCCGATGAGAGGCACTGGATCTATCAGAAAGAGGCTGAGATAAGGCAGAGCCCGTCTCAACATCCACTGATAGATCCATTTGCGAACCCCAGGTCTGTGATCGACGCCGTGCCTCGGCAGCGGCGGGACCAGAGCCCTGGGGAACGCGATCCTGGTTAAATAAAGCCAGGCGGGATCTGAGCGTACGCATAGGAAGCGCATCGCAATGCTCACAGCCAGCCCCCTTGAGTGCTGACTGGGCATGCTCTTCACCCAAACAGACAACACAAAGAGTGTGAGTGTCCCCACTCGTTAAATAACGCGGGCAGGGGTGAACACACACTCTAAACTGCTGCTGCTTACTCGCCATACTGAATATATAAATATAATAATATAATATAGACAGACAACACCAAATAACAGGGACAGCTTTCACACAGAGCGCAACTGAAGACTCAGAAAGCTTTCGTTTTCTGTTTCGGGCTGGCTTTTATAGCTTCCTGGTACGTGACGTCACCCGCCTCTGACGTTCCGCCACACCATTGGACTGATTTTACATGTGCTTCAAGACGTCATCACGCAAAGCGTTCCCCATAGCGTCATTTCGACGCAACGCGAGTTCCCTTGAAAGGGAACTAAAGTTCACAAGTATTTTTTAAACTATTTTACTTATACAATGTAAAAAATGATTACATAACATTGTCAAATTAGATAACCAATCAACTTATTCTACCGCACACAGACTGGCAATATGTAACTGTACGTTCACACCGCCGCCGACTTGAGCTTCCAAAGTTACCGGAAGTCATTCATTTTCAATGGAAGCTGGCTTCTCTCAGCTGCAAGGAGCGTCAAATCCATCGGCGTCGCGTTTTGGGCGTTTTGAGCGTCAACCAGAAAGTTGAAAGTATCTCAACTTTATGGTAATGAGCTATGACGCGGTTCAGCGGCAAGCAGCGGCAAACGCCAGCAACCAATCGGAATATAGACGTCCTTCGCGCTGGCTGATTCCGGAGAAACATACGATGTAAACTTTCGTTCCTACCAAAACATTAGTTCCGAGAAAATGGAGGAGAAACTGATAATCGTTGTTGCTGGGTTTCCTATCATTTATGATATGACGTTATTTTCATATAGGGACCAGTTACAAAAGAGAGAGAGCCCCGGCCGCGCGCGCGCACTCACCTTCACCGTCTTCAAACAATACGTCTTGCTCTCTCTCCCTCGCGCATATTAATCAAAATATTTTTTTTCCCGACCAAATCGGTTATAAAAATGCTGTCATTATAAAAGGTTCCTAGTGTCAATGTATTGCTTGTTTTTTTTTCTGTTTACATTTCATGGTGTGACACAGACTTCAGAGCGGCCAAAGCGTCAAGCTTCCCCGTACTTTTTTGACAAGCGTCCTTGACAGGGCGGCCAGAGCTTCTTTGCAGCTCAAGTCGGCGGCGGTGTGAACGTACAGTAAGGCTTTAACTGACCTCCTCTGCTTTGGTCCAGGTTTAATGTCTGTTGATGTCTGTCATGTGAGCCACAGAATGACATATTAGTGTAGTTGATCAGATACTGTAACTGAACATCGAAGGGCTTCACTCAGGACTCATGTGAGTCATATGAACTGAAAAACGTGCACTCTATTAGAAGACAACTCGCACCAGACCCAGCCTTAACATCATGAGACCTGCAGGACTCTCATTATCTCTGTGGGAAACACGGGATGTGCATTATGGGTATTATTACAGTAATGTTGCACATCGCGTGTCTTTATTTGGGTCTGGTAACAAAAGCCCGGTTTCTGAAACTACTCAATGTAACATTGTTGAAGCAACTTACTTTTTTTTTTTTTTTTTTTTTTTTTGCTTTGGTGAAAAAAAAAAAAAGTTATATTTTCAAAACTCTTGGCTAATATCACAACAGATTATCAAGAGAGCACTTTTTCCCCAGACATTTCAGCATGTATTCAATTGTGTTAGAACAATACTCAAAATCACAAAGTATCCTTTTCACAACACAAAATAAGTGTTTCATAAACATTTCATTCACGACTGCCTTTCATAATGCTATTACTGTCAAACTTTTCATTTGCATCTCTTTTTATTCAGTTTAATACATTTGTTGCATTGTTCAGTGTAATAAATTATTTAATCCAACCGATCTTAATGGTAATCAATTAATAATTTGGTACATTTACATATAGATATAGTTTCTTGTTTGCCATTTCTGCAGATAACCAAATGTAATGAATTATTTGTACAATATAATTATATTTATCTTAGATGATAAACACTATAACCAGTGTGTGTGTGTGTGTGTGTGTGTGTGTGTGTACTTGTACAACTATCTTTGTGAGGACCAGTTTGAGTTTTAGACCATTGGAGTGAGGAAAAAGAGAGTAAAGTGAGGACATTTTGGCCGGTCCTCACTTTCTGAGACCCCTTTAAAGGCCTGTTTGAGGGTCAAGACTTGGTTTAGGGATAAGGTTATAATTAGGTTTAGGGTAAGGGTTCGGGTTAGGCACTTAGTTGTGATGGGTAAGGTTAGGGTAAGCGGCTAGAGATTGCATTGTGTCAATGAATGTCCTCATAAAGATAGATGTATAAGAAAGTGTGTGTGTGTGTGTGTGTGTGTGTGTGTGTGTGTGTGTGTGTGTGTGTGTGTGTGTGTGTGTGTGTGTGTGTGTGTGTGTGTGTGTGTGTGTGTGTGTGTGTGTGTGTGTGTGTGTGACAGACATATTTGTGAACATAGTAGAGTACAATCAATGACAGTACAACATCAGATTGATCAGAGATGCATCAGAAGAAGGGAGACAGATGGCATTAAATACAGAGTTTTACATTACAGTGTGTAATACTGTTCTTCACAACACCTTTTGATAACACACTGAATAGATATAACAAACATTATGTATTTTATGTTACATAAGTTAGGTAATGTATAAGTGTATTTTCTAATGTGGCATCTGTAGCCTTAATTTACTGTAATTATTTCAGCAAAAGGGGTGATTTGAAACATATATATTGCATTGTTTGCTATTAAATCAACTGATTGTTAAAATTGAAAGAAGATCATACTGTTGTGTTTCAGTGATTAACCAAATGTTCTCATTACATTTTAATCTTGTGTTTTGAAACAATGATTATGTGGACTGAAAATTTATATGGGACTAGGATTTGGAAAAATTAATCTGTGTTACAAGTGTGATCAGTTTGGATTTTTGAACAGTTTTGAAAATGTACACCTTGTGAAAACAGTAGTGAATAAAAAAAACTGTAGTTGTGTGAAATGTAACATCAGGTGGCATCATGTTCACATGCTCATCAGTTCTTTGCCTTTATTTTAATTGAATCTAAATTGTTACCTCAAATAATAATAAAGTACTTTAAAGTACAAATAATAAAGTAAAGATTTTTATGAACCATTCACCTAAGATGGATGGATGGATATACAGTCTTACTATCATGAGCTTGGAATGTTCACATATGTGACCCTGGATCACAAAACCAGTCTTATGTTGCACGGGTATATTTGTGGCAATAGCCAACAAAACATTGTATGGGTCAAAATTATAGATTTTTCTTTTATGCCAAAAATCATGAGGATATTAAGTAAAGATCATGTTCCATGAATATATTTTGTCAATTTTCCTCCTTAAATATATAAAACATTTATTTTTGTGAATGGATGCAGCACAATCGCCAATAGAAATGGACAACTTTAATGGCGATTTTCTCAATATTTCGATTTTTTTGCACCCTCAGATTCCAGATTTTCAATAGTTGTATCTCGGCCAAATATTGTCCTATCCTAACAAACCATACATCAATGGAAAGATTATGTATTCAGCTTTCAGATGATGTATAAATCTCAATTTAAAAAAAAATACACATAAGACTGGTTTTGTGGTCCAGGGTCACATATGAACTGCCAATTTCCATATTTTTCCATACCTTTTATCCATTACTGTAATTATTTAGCATATTCTGGTCATCTTATAAATCTATTTCCATTCTTGTAGTGGCCCACACATTTTGACTTCAGAATTATAATAGGTTTTTATTGACCATGTAAGATTGCTCATAATGAATTTTATTTTCCTTTTGTTGATATCAGCATTAAATAAGAAAAAATATATATAAATAATAATAATAATAATAATACAGAAATTTAGAGCACCTATGGAAAAATCAACATTTAATTGTGAAATTATGTGTTATTTATTTACTGTATTATTGTTGTAATATAAAACAAAAGTAAAATATTGTTAACAAGAATAAAAAAAAACACTAAAATTAAATAACTAAAGAAAAATGCTCAGACTATAGGTCAAGCAAGTTTTCTTCTTGTGATGTTTGGAGTGACTGACCCTATACAGATCAATCTAATTTTAGAATCCTTATCTATGTTAAACAAAGTTCTTCTGCTGACCATAGCTAGATGTTTATGCATGGTTTAATATTAAGCTGATTTAAGTCATGACTTAGTTAAATATACATTAAAGATTCCAACACTGCATTTCAAAACAATTTCAGCGATAGCAAGAAAGAGAATGGAAATGAACTGCATGTTTGATGGTGAACTTTGTTCCCTTTGGCAGTATGGGTTGGAATAATGTGCTGCACAGTTCATCATGGACCTATTTTTTCCTGCACCAGATTAGGCCCATTGCTAAATGAGAGTATGTACGATCTAATGGATTCCAAGGTGCTGCGCATCAAACTTTTATTGCAGTTTTCTTGTGACCGTTCTCGTGGCATGACACGGAAATGACACGAAGCTGATAATATATTTATTTTACTTATTTAGGACAATTTTGCCAGTTGGTGTGACAGACAGCTTGTTCCATTTACTGGTGCCTTCCTCCTCATATTTTCTCTATCATCATCATCTCTCCACTGTAATTTTAGCCAAAATAAAAAAATTTAAAATAAAAAGCCACAAAAAAAAAAGAGAGAAAAATATCAATTCAATTCCACAATTAAACTTCGCTGAAATCACAGTTGCTGATTCTGGTATGAGGTCCTTGATTGATGACCTTATCAGGTCATCCTAATTTGAGATCATTGTTCTTGCAGTTACATTTGGTCTTGTGAATGGCATGCCTTATCTATAAAAGAAAAAAGCGGTCATAAGTCAGCCATCTAAACAATTTTAACTCTATAAAGGGAGAAAACCCTGTCTGAACCACTTTTTTATTGTATTTCATTAGGTTGGCATGCCAAAAGAAATTAGATTTTCCGTGCACATGATCTGGAGCTTGTAATCTTGAAACCAAGAGGAGTGTGCATTTTATTCAGCTATTTAGTAAGGAAACCAAATTTTCTTATAAGGGATGCTGTAACTCTTGTCAGCAGACAGACACGGGTCTTCATTCATTTACATAACACAGTGTTCCCATTCCTTTTGACATATGCAACCCAGAACTTTTTCATGCATTTGTGATTTCTAGATAAGGATTTTTATTTTATAAAAATAATTTTATAGAGATTGTACTCACAGAGACATTTTGTAGTCAAATAAATGTTGTAGAACTGAGCATAACTAGGAAACAAAATCACAGTAGCCTATTATGCAATTTAAATAACATGAACTTGTATTTCCCTGATTTGAAACACATTTTAATAATTCCCTCGTATGTTCGCCAAAACCAACTCAGATCTGATATTATTAGGCCTATACTCAAATTAAAAAAAAGAAAGAAGTAGGTTTTTTGTCAAACAGATTTGAAAAAAAAATGGATATAAATATGACGCTGTAGTAGGTCTGTTAAACTAATCTTAGTTAACGTTTCAGGGGAACTATAATAGCAGTATAGTTGTATTCTCCATATAAACAAATGTGCAAATATTTGTCTCTTAACCTCTAAAAACGGGATAAATCAATATTTATCAATTGCAAGATCATGTGAAAGGAGCATGATAGGGCGGGGCAAAAAGCGTCACGCAGCAAACCGACCAATCGCGGACTCTGTTTTGCGGTTTCTGATTGGCTCGTAAATAGCGACTCTTGTGTCCATCTCAGTCAGCTCTCCAGCCTCTGAATCACTGGCACTACCGATTCTACACGGATTTAGTTCCACAAAAACCGCGTCCCCTGCAACCACAACCTAGAAATCAGATAGCTGTCTGTGTTGTTTATAAGAAAAGAACGAGATAATTTAAAAGCGAACCCGTCAGAGGCAAAAAAGAGGCATCTGCGCACATTGGCAGCCGTTAGCAGGCTGAGCTAGCCGCATCGCGCGACGCATTTCGCCCGCAAGACATCGGGCTTAATAACTGTGTGCATTATAACCCTCATCCACATCAATTATACGGAGACTGTCCAGCAGAATCGCAGCGGGGTTCGGCGGAGCTGTCCGGCTCTTGCTCGCACTGCAGGCCTGGTTGTGGGTGCGGAGAATGCTAAAGGATGAGTCAGAGGGACACACTGGTTCATCTCTTTGCTGGAGGGTGAGTAGCGAACCTGAGAGAGACAGACTGATCTATCACTGCTGTCAACCCGTCTCTTTGACATTTATCCGTTATTGTTGGGCTTGATTGTTCTTAAAATGTAGCATAAGATACATGCATCGCAAAAGAACAGGTCGACCATTATAAAATGTCAGATAGATGCTCATTCAACATTGCTGTAAATAATCTAGCTGCTTGTCAGCATGTCTTCATGCTACAGATGATCGGATGCTTTATTTGTGAATGCAAGGTCATGCAACAGATGCATAATCTCTTCTGGTTTTGTCACAGAATCCTCTGGAACCCTCCAGACATGGCCGTTTCATGTTTTGCAGGAAGTGCTGTTTCTTTGATGCTTTTCACTCAGAATGAGAGATTAGAGACAGGAGAAACTCGAGGATGCTCGTTGAATGAATGTGAACCTGTAGCATATTTCTGTTTCCTGTAGCAAATCAGAGGCTTTGTCGTAGGCCTGTGGTTTCAACTGTCAGCTTGATGCTGGATGTGTGACACGGATCTCTCTAGTATAGTACGGCTATTTTTGACTCCATTCTCATTCCTTCATGTCCCTGGCTCCTCTTTTGCACTCCGCGAGGCCCATAGAAACATCATTTTCTTCTTAGTCTTTATATCAAAGGTTGCTGCCTCACCAATTTTTATAATCAGAAATAAGGGGAGTGTATCACTCTTTAACAAGCTCATATCTCTGAAGGTCACTTGATGACTCCGACCCAGGAGGGCGATAAGAGGTCTAACAACAAGTGGTTTCTAATAACATGTGCTATCTGATCATATTCCTACAATGAGGTTAAAGAATTGTGTTGCATAAAGTGTTGGTTGGAATGTTTTCAGATTAGCTCATTCATACATTTTCTGTGGCATGTCAATATAACTAGGGATGAGTTGTGTCTAGAAGTATAATTGTGAGCAGTGAATAGATCACCTGCCACTGGAAATAACTGTGAGAAACAAATCGATGGTTCTGTGAAACAGAAAATTACTCAGCAGTGCAAAGGAGAATCCCTTTTGTCCATAGCAATAACAGTTTTTATAAAGCTTTGAGAGTTAAAATAATAAATAACCCTCCAACTATGCAAGTATTCCTTTAAATGGGTTGTTGCACAATAACATTGTATGTAAATGTTTTTGTATTATTATTATAATACATTATTGTAAACTTAATGGTAAAAAAAAAAAAAAAAAAAACTAGGGAAAGCATATAATTTAGGTGCTGTAATTTTATACCATATTTTTTTGTGTTATCAGTCGATATTGGCTATTTATCATAAAAAAAAAATGTTAATCTTATTTTTCTTCCAATTTTAACATTAATTTAGCACTAACTTGACAGTGATAGATTATGACAGATTTAACCCTTCATAGTTCCCATAACTAATGGTGGAAGAATCCACTTTTTTGCGTGTTTTTACTGCTGGTTCTGAGAACAATTTTAGTTCTAGGAATGCCTTTTAGGGGAACTAGGCTAAATCAGCTTCTACTTAAGAGTAGGGTCTAACCCAGCACAAAATGAATTACAAGTGACACAAGTGCACAAAATGAATTACAAGTGACACAAGTGTACGTTGATTGGCCGAAAACATGTGAAACACTGGAACCCGGCATTTTTAAAATAGCCTAGGCTATATATTTAGGCCTACTCCACGAACATGGAAAACAGCGATAAATGGATCAACTCAACCTTTACGCTAAGAAGGAAATCCAACGTGACTTTGAAGGCAGGGACCAAGCGAAACATGATCATGTATTTCTGCTCAGCTTGCAACATTGGGCATCAACCACACAGCAACCGCTACAATAATCATTTACTTTATTTGTTTAACAGTTCTATCTAGTAATGTATCAGATAGGACTGTTAAACAGATTGTAAACTAATGAAGACGTAGAATGTGAGCTCTGTGTATTCAGGCCTGGCTAAGTCGTTCTCAGCGCCGTCAAAATAAAAGTCCTGTACAACAACCAGAGCGGCAGGCCAAAAAATGTAAGTGATGGCTTGCGTCACTTGAAAGTTCCAATTGGTGGTCCGAATGTTCCTAGGGGAACATTTAGTTATTGTACACATTTAAAAAAATATTGTACATTTACAATACAAAAGTAATTGTACACATTGCGTCCATGAGTAACATCACAAGTGGTTCTTGTGTGGGACTCGTTAGGCTAGTTTGCTCAGATGACAGTATCTGGGATCTTTTGAGTGGACTTGAGTTTCAATTTGGATCAGGTCCTGTTTATGTGGGGCTGGTTACTTTAGCAAAGACTTTTGTTAGTTTACACCTGGGAGTTTCAGCCCTTTGAACACTGTTGTGTAAACTTAAAGTGCAAACTGTTTTTTGGTTTTGTTTGTCTTTTTTGCTTCAAAACTAAACTAATCATTGACCAGGGGACTTCACTTTTGTGGTCACCTTCACATTTGCCTATTTGGTCTAGCATTTCAGAAGAAATTAAATGCAGTTCCTTTCCTCTTTTCCCGGACTACTTCCCTTTTTTCAAAAACAAATCTCTTTATGTAATAGTTTTTTTTAAAGTGTTGAATTCCATAAGTAACTGTGAGTAATAAAAAAAAAATCTAGTGGAATTTTTCTAATAGGCCTCTGCAGAGCTTTTTTGTAGGAGTGGCAAATGGGTTTTGCTCGTGAAGTCGGCATGATCGTTCTGTTCATCGGCCAACTAGAGAGAGAATGAGTGAGAGAGTCAGTGTGTAAACCTTAGCAGCAACAAACCAGAGGGCGGCTTATCTGGGGCAAAGTTCGCAGCTGCTCACTGTATGTGTCTTTTGGAAGGTGGCACAAAAAATAGACCTTCAGAGGTTTAGAACACAATAATTCCATTCTGGTTCAGGTCAGCAGGTTTAGCTTGTCATCAACATTCAGTGCTTCCTTGTCAACTTTATGCACGCATAATAAAAGAAGAACAATGTGTTTGAGGTTTGATTGACTGGTGTCTTGTCAGACCTTTGAGATTTAGTGACATAAAGGTATCTTGTTGGTAGTCAGTTTTGATGCTTTTAAAAGTAAATTAGTGGAAACTCATCAACTGAGAAGTGTCTGGTTTGTATGCTATTGCATGCAAGTTGTTTTTTGGTTTTGTTTGTGGGTCTTGACCAGGCCTAACCTCCTGATTATTTGCATGTGGGGCTAACCTTTTTCTGCTCCCCCTAGTGCACACAAGCCAATACATGTTAAACTTGACCCACATACAGATAAGTGAAGTCTAATCATTATGCATGTCAGCGGAAGGAAAAATGCTCTGGCACTTAAAATGCAACACGCTTTTATGCCAGCAGCTTATTTTTCATTCGTCCTAGAGGATTTTGCCTTTTTGGATCTTGTAGTTTTTTCTTGACAAAAGCAAAATCACTGTATACATACTATATAGGCCTAAAACACAGCCTTGGTGAGCATGAAAGGTGTCTTTCAAAAACATAAAAAACTAAATTGAACTTTTGAACAGCAGTATATACAGATTAATGTTACTGTTTATTGATGTATTGTTAAATTGTGTACAAATTAAAATGGTTAAATATCATTCTTGCTTATGCACATTTATAAAAAAAAAAACTGTGGATTGTACTGTATTTTACTTCTTGCTCTAAACATTTCAAAATAGATTAAAAAAGGTGATTTTTTTTTTTTTTGGGTGGTAATTAACTAGTTATTCAATACAAATTATATTGCGTGAATAAAAGTGAGTAATAAATCATTTCTCTCTCTCTCTCTCTCTCTCTCTAGCTGTGGTGGCACTGTAGGTGCAATATTGACATGTCCATTGGAGGTGGTGAAGACGAGGCTGCAATCTTCTTCGGTGACTCTTTACATCTCTGAGGTTCAGCTTAGCACTGTGAATGGGGCCAGTGTGGCCCGTGTGGCCCCGCCTGGGCCTCTGCACTGTCTCAAGTGAGTACTTCAAAACCCAACCTGGAAAAACCTGGTTTATCATGCTCCAGGGCATTTAAACCAGTGTTGTGATCGTTTCAAAAACAACACGTGAAAACAGGCAAAAACACTGCAGTATGTTTCTATAGAACATAACACTTACTGGTACCATAAACACTACCAAAGCTTTTGTTTAAAGGAGCTTGACCATCAACAGTTCTAGACTTTGAGCTTGCAATCAAAGCTGTTCTCTGTTCAGTTTCTCTGTGGATCTGCAAATTACAACCATCTGTATTAGAGGTCGACCGAGATTGGATTTTACTGATGCTGATATCTAAGTTGGGCAGTACCTGCCGATAACCAATTAATTAACCAATAGTTTTTAAAAAAGAAACTGAATTAAAACAATTGGAAATTCGAATATTTTTCTGTTAGTCTGCGTTTACATTACTTAATGCAGTAACATCTTAATGCATGTCAAATCTATTTCAATTTCGAGAGTGAATCATTTATATTTGGATGTCACTTCCAAAACTTTGCAGCGTATACATGGCTCTTAGCAGCATGAAATATAAAACTTTTATTCAAATTCTGAATGGGTTATAAAGCACACAAAGAGTGCACCCTTTTTTAATAACTAAAAAGCTGTCACTCGTCTCAGTTCATCACGATATTACAAAGTTACGTCATAATCAAGCAGTTTACACCGAATTTACACCGACTGCACAATAACTCTCTTATTTGCATCATGTCTACACTTTGTTTGTTATAATAAGAGGATTCAAGACCATGCGTAACTCAGCACCGTACAAAAACTATGGCATTTTGAGCGGTAAGTGGATTCTGACCAACTTAAATACCTCTGATTGGCCATTGCATTCAAGAGATCAACAGATATGTCTCTGTGATAGGCTACATTGCTCAACGCTGCAAAATACATTGTAAATAGACACCTTTGACGCTCTCCAGAGCATAAACACAAATACGCACTGGAGAATTTGCCAAATACGTTTCGCCAATATGAATTTTTTTTGTTTTCACTGTGGGTGCTCTTGCTTTCGATTGAGGATGCTTTGAACCAGCGTTCTCACATCACTAGCTTTAAATATGCAACTTAGCTGGCTAAAGAATCCATAGGCCTGCCCAGCTAGATATATAAACAAATACAAATAGATCATAACACTCACGTCATTTAAACATTAGTTTCAGATTTTGTGTGTATTTTTGTCATATTGTTCCAATCGTTTGAAGTACTACTAATGTTCACGTCCTCTTCAGCCATGTCGGCAAATTTTATTCACTGTTCTCTACTAATGAAGCATCTAGTCAACAAATTAATCAATTTAAAATATGACAACATGTTCTGTAGTGTAGTGTATACACACCTTTTCATTGTCAAAGTTTTAAATTCGCATATGTCATATTCTGTTGTCAAAACAAACACCAGCAAGGTAGAAGGCACCTTTCTCAGCTGAATATGCAAAAGCGATATATTGTTTAATCTGTAGTGACTGTAGAGGCAAGAAAGTCAATGAAGAAAGAAAGATGGATAATGTTTCTTAATGCCAGCAACATACCTTCATCTGCCTTTGTTCTGCTAACATGGTTGCTGGCCTACCACGAAGGGCAATTCAATTGCTTTCATAACTGTTATTGGCTATTATGTTGCAAATAATTTTTTACAAAAGGCTTTGTACAGTCACATTGACATGGCTATTAAAAAAAAAAAGTTATATACTAAATTCATGCATTTTAGAGACTTCATACATTCTGTTTCTATTATGTGGCTCTTTGAGAGTAGTCTTAAGCCCCTTTCACACAGCGCTTTGAACCCGGCAAATTGCCGGCAAATTGCCAGAGCGCCTTCTGTGTGAACGCAAACTCGACCCGGGATTTATGCCGGGATCGATGCCGGGTCGGGACCTAGTAACATTGCCGTGTTCAGTCCCGGAACGCGCGCTGTGTGAACAAAAGCCGTAATAATGCCGTGTCGTAGTGATGACGCTGAAGCCGGACTCGTTCTCCAGCTGTGAAACGGCACGTAATGCGCAAGTTTATGATCGAATCAGAGAAACAAATGCACAAGCGTGGTTTCTCGAGAGAGAGATCGCAGCTCATAAGCAAACTTAAGACGCTGCTGAGATTACAAGTCACATCGATGTCACGTGTCTTTACGGCATTTTTACGGGTTGTGTGTGAACGCACTCTCTGATTCCGGAAAATCACTGGCAGTGTGAATGAACCAAAATCAAACGAACCCGGGTCAAACCCCGGGTCACTTTATCCGTGTATTTTCCGGAATCTCTGTGTGAAAGGGGCTCTAGTAGTCTTTATGAGTGCTCTATGAGCCACATTTGCTAGTATTTTGCTAGTCTGGCAAAATGTTGCAATGCTATGGTTTCTGGGTGTAGCCTTGCTGTCTTTTCCAGGATTAGACTCACTTTTTTTGGCCTCTGGCAAGCAGTGGTATACAGGCCTATTGTATTACTCCAGAATCAGAGGGAAAAGTAGGTCAGAAGAAAATGAGTCGCAGATGCTGTTTAAAAATAAAAAAAATAAAAAAACATTTGAAAGAAGAATTCTAGAAAAGTCTGAACATGTCTTGTCCAATTCCAAGCAAAACATTGACTTTCCACCTAGTCTGTATAATGCTGGTCAGCACGACCCCATCTCTTGATTTGTTGAATGCTCTAAACCTCTTTTTAGTTGATCTGAATTACACCTTCAGAGGCCTAGGCTATTTGACTGCTGTCGGTATAGCTAAAACCGTCATACAATTAGGCACAGCAGACAGCACTGATTAAGGTACAGCTTGGCATTGGTTCTCCCAATTACCTACTTCGTCTCAAACCCTTTATTAAATCTGGATAACTTATTTAACATGGTGCAGCAGTGTTGAATGTTATGGCAACAACATGTTACATTGTTAAATCTTCCATTATTAACGATCACTATAATGGCAAGGTTGCAACATGGTTACATATTTATACTGTTCTAACTTTCTCTATTTTTCTCAGGTTAATACTGGAGAAAGAAGGTCCTCGCTCACTCTTTAGGGGCCTGGGGCCCAACTTGGTGGGAGTGGCTCCATCCAGGTATGACCCGTATGTAAAAACACAAATGCTATTGAGTGCAACAGTGGCCGCCCACTTTTTCAGTGGCTCTGATTATGGAAGTGTTTTTCCCATTCATTCTTCACATTTAAAAAAAAGGAAAAAAAGTCTCTGTTAAAGAGTTTTAAACCATGAACAAAAACAACTAGCTATAAGGTGAATCACAACATTACTGATGCAGTGTGTAGCTTTTTATTTAGCCACCCATGTCGGGAGACATATTCAATAGTCAAGATTCGTCGGGCTCAAATTTAGCAAGAGTGGTTCAGGGAGACTCTAATAGACTCTAAAGAGTGGTTCCACTCTCCCATTGTCAAATAAAGATCTCTGACAAAAATGAATGCTACTCTTGGTGAAAATTAATGTTGTGATTAGGCATGTGACGGTATAAAATGTTCATGTTGCTATAATTGCTGAAGCTTTTTAAAAAGTGTTGTCACTATAACAGGTTTAATAACTTATTTTTCTTGTAACAAAAAGAACTGAACATTTAAATAACAATAAACCAATTCACAAAAACTCATAAAATTAAGTGCAGAAGAATTCTAAAGAACAATAGTTAACACTTTACAATAAAGTCTCATTAGTTAACATTAATGCAATAACACATTAACAATGAGCAATGGCTACATTTGTTATTATTCGTTAAAAAATACAACTGTTAGTTCATGTTAGCTCAGATCAATTAAATAATACAGTCACAACTGTTGATTTTAATAAAGTGTTATTAAATGTTGAAATTAACATTAACTAAGATTAAAGGTGCATTAAGCAACTTTTCATGTTAAAAATACCCATTTTCGAACCCATACATGCTTAAACAATTGCCTGATGGGCTGAATGAGCCCTTCTCTGATCACTGAGATTGTCTCTATAATCCTGTAAAGTAAAATAAATAAGAGGGATTCGGGCCGGAATTTTAGACTGGGCGTGACGTCATGTGCGTTCACGGCACGCTCACCTGGCTATGTCTGGCAGGTTTGTGTATTCGCCGCCATTCTCCGTAGAAGATGGATTCTAAGAGACCGGCTTGTAGTTGATTTCAAACACCAACGCAAACTCCACGTAAGATAAAAAAAAGAAAACTTTTGTCCGTGAGCGTGCACACTTCTGTCTGCAGTTTCGCTTGCCGCCAGAGGGGGCATAGTTCTGCAAAAACTCAGAGACTTGCGCAATGCACCTTTAATAAATGCTTTAGAAGTATTTTTAGAATTAACAATATCGTGCATGTTCATTATCGTGATATACCGTATTACCGTATACCGGCACATGTCTAGTTGTGGTGTTGCATAATGTTGTTGAAACAATGCCGTGACGAATGCACTCAGTAATCAAAGCTAAAGGTAAAGCTAATTTAAGTAGTTTGAGGGTGTAGGGAGATGAAGAAGGGAGATGAGAGTGGGCAGGTGCTAAAGAGTTCATATGGTGTGATTTGCTTATTGTTATTCTCTGATTGGTGGAGATTTCATGCAGAATCACGGTAAACGTAGCTTTTCACCTGGAATTCCACATGAATATTTAAAAAATAAGTTTAAATAATGTGGTCTGATGGCTTAAACAAAAGCATGTAACAACCTCGTAGCTCACAGTAAGTCTGTCTTTACAAGTTATCGTTCAAAATCAATTTCCCTATAGGGAAAATGAATGGGATTTTTACTTCTGAAACTCAACTGGTTTGTTTTGTGTGTGTGAATTTTGCATCTTGCAATCTTGATATGCTTAAAAGGATCTTTGTTTTGTAAGAAACCTTAATATTAAAGTGTGATACTATAGAAATCTGAGTTTGCAAGCAAGCATGCCCTTCAGAAAATATTAGCTGTAACTCATTTTCTGTCACAAACGTATATGTTTAATTTTTTAAAGTGTTTGTTTTTGGATTTTTGTTCCTCACTGTTTCCTGTTGGGGTTGCTTTATTTCCTCATTGTGGTCAAGATGGAAGAGAAAAACTGTTACATAAGGGCCTGATGGTCATGTCTCATTGCTCTAATCTCAGTGTATCATCATCAGGGGAGCATGTCACTGTCTTATTACGGACTAAACTGGCTATGGGTCCTCTGATGTTTCACCGCTTACTTCTGGATCGTTTCCACCGACCGTACCAGTACTGTACAGTTCAGTACAGTATGATTCGGAACGGTAAACCCTGATCCGGCTTGCGTTTCCACCGCCAGCAGAACCCTGACTTTATAGGCATGGTGTATGCCGGAAAGTAGCGATCAACGTCATTCTCGCGCGAAGAAGAAAGAGACACAGTAAACAACAATTATACTCAGGGTATCCACCTCCTGGGTTGGCCATGGTACATTGCTGCCCGCCAACATTTGGTTGCAACCGTACTGTGTTTCAACTGTATATGAAAAAAATGGCACCTCTTGTGTTGTCATTCCCCTTGTAGCATGCGCAAGTGACGATTCTCATATATTTAGTATTGTTTATGAAAGTGATCGCATTCTCTGCTCTGTATGAGTGTATTTGACTCATTACCTCCAGTGAATATTCCCTCTCTCCTGTATGAATCAGTTTGTTCATTGACTGCAGTGTGTCATCATTATGCTACAGACTAGCTGCTCTCATGCCCTCATTCACTTGAGCTTTATGTGCATGTCTGTGCAGTTTAATCTCATTTATATTGGTATGTGGGAGATGGTGTTGCAACTAAACCACTTAAAATATCTGTATTGCAGTTTCATGCTGTAGGAGATGTGTGTGTATGAGTGTGTTTCTCCCCATCTGTGCGTGTGTTTCTCAGCATTCCTGTCCTGTGTGTCCTCTGCCATCACAGCTGGAATGGCTACCTCGTGACCATTTGCCTTACATAAAGATTAAATGCACAGTTGCACACGTAGGTAGAAATAACTTGGTTGGCTTGGTATGTGCTTATATTCACATACTGACATTAACTATACACTTTAAGATTGTAAACCATAATTAATTTCAGCTTTTTGATCCGAGATCCAGTTTGAAGTTATGTAACATCCTCCTGTGAAGGTCACGTTATTTCATTCAGATGGCCAAATTAAGCCATGCACCAAACTACAGCATCATTACTCGCACAGGATTGGCAGATGTTTAGACTGGGATCTGATTGGCTGTCATTCAAACGGAAAAGAGCACTGATTGGCTGTCTTTTTGAAGAGGCAGGAAGAAGCATGTGTTATAAGCATTTCATCAGGAAACAAATGGCTGCTTAGCTTGTTGGCAGGTCACTCAGGGATGCCTTAAAATTGACTGTTGTTGTGTGTGTGTGTGTGTGTGTGTGTGTGTGTGTGTGTGTGTGTGTGAGAGAGAGAGAGAGAGAGAATTATGTAACCTAGATTAAAGCAAAGGAAAAAACCTTCCCACTGTGGAAGGCTTAAATCCTACACCGGAAATTTTCATTTGAATAATCCAGTTGTTTTTTTTTGGCTTCATGTTTTTCAGCATTTGCCCTGTCTGAGAAAATAATTCTGGTAGCTAATACATGACATGTGATCTGATGAGCATGGCATACCTCTGTCATATCAGTCATCATATGCAGATTAGAGCACATCAGTCATTTTGTTTTGTTTTGTTTGAAGCTGTTTAGACATAATGACATTGTCACCCTAAAGGCAGGGGTTTGCTTAATTTTTCGTGTTCCACTCAATCTCGAGCGGAACATGTTCGACACATACGCAGTACCCTATCAGACGTCAGAGGGCAGCACTGAGTCGTGTCATTTACAAGACATTCGCTCTGAAGGATAGAAGAAGAAAAGTAACAGAACCGCCACTGCATGCAAGAACCAAAACAAAAGCGATGGAGAAGGAAATGCTACCCTGTTTTACTGTTTTGTATCACTTTTTCCCCACTCTTCTTTGACTACTGCACAGTACATCACAACTGTGCGTATTGCCACCTAGTGGACTCTTCCGTCTCAACATTCACCTTGCGAATGCGCTGTTGTACGCGCACCGTCTGCGCAGATGTCTGCGGACCCTCCCGATGATGAAAATTACGTCACATGGACAGTGTGCAGACAACACTTCCCAAAAATATTCATGTGAAAACATAACTAAAAATATTTCTTCTTTAAATAAGAAAGATTTTGTCCCTTCCACTTCTAATAAACACTGAAATATTGAAATCCTCAAAAGCAATTTATGTTGTTCATTTCTGTTTTGTCCACAGAGCAATATATTTTGCTGCCTACTCCACAGCCAAAGAGAAGCTGAACAATGTGTTTGATCCTGACTCCACACAGGTGCACATGCTGTCCGCTGGTTTAGCAGGTAAGAGTCCCAGCAACATCTTTCACGTAGATGCATTTTTTGACTTAAGTTTGCATTGGCTCTTTTTTGTTTGTATTTCACACACTGAACTAAACTAATACTCCCCTTTTAGTGTGCACAAACAAGAGAATGCATCATTTGGGTTTTTATAACCGATGTTTGTCAGTCGCTTTTGATTTTAGCAATTACAGCCTTATTACGATAAAATGTTTTATCCTAGTTGACCATCTAGTACAAATGGGGAAATTTAGACATGGTATTTGCCTCGTGTTTTGGGTTACCTTTTTCAAGGTATGACAGCATCTAGACCGAAACCACAATTAAAGACTTTCAGGATCAAAATACTCACTTTAAAGTAGACATATTTTAAGCTTCATTTTTTTTCCAAGCTCAAAAATATTCAAGCAAATCATTTTGAAAATACTTGTTCTCTCTTTGCCTACTCTTAGGGTGCTTTCACACTGGCAGTTTAGTTCGGAACGGGGCATGGTTCGCATGAAAAATCGCTAATGTGAACGCTGTCATGCGGACCCGGGTGCGCACTGGGGTACCGAACCCGAGACTACCTGGAGGAGGTGGTCTGAGTTCAGTTGCTCCCAAACCGTGCGTGGTTTGAGTGAATGTGAAAGCAACAGGGACTCGGGTGCGCACTTGTTACTGCGAGTTAACCTGCGAATGCGTTTTTAGCTGATTATGATGTATGTAGTATGTAAGGGATAATAGTGTTGATGATTTACCTTGGATACAAGCAAGAGTGAGGCTGTAGTGTATACGCGCATAGCGTAGCAACAAATTAATGGAAATCCACTGTCTCCTCAAAAGAGTCTGTTTGCAAGCAGCAGAAAAACAACTTATGCGACACACACACACACACACACACACACACACACACAGTGAACACTGTGTTGTTCACTCAGCTGCGCATAATAGCTCCAAATTAATAAAAAACACAATATATTGACCCACGATCTGTTTTCTATCATGCGCCGTGTACGTTTGCGATGACGGAAGATGCACGCAAATGCACCAGGGTTCGATAGAATCAATTCGAGTGTGAAACCAGACCAACGCTGTGGGGGGCGCCGGGAACAATCGCGCTCGGGCTCGGACCGCCCAGTGTGAAAGCACCCTTTCTTAGTTTCAGTTTGATAAATTAATATATTATTTTACTGAATGTAAGCAACACAGAAAGAAAATAGTACATCTAGAATTGAAAATTTGATGTGAAAAAATTATAAAAAGTATTTTTAAAGCATTTCTAAAACACATAAGCTAACTTTCAAGCATGTTATATCTACTTGAAAGCTTGTTAGCATTATTGCAAAAAAGATCCTCAAAGTTTGGATTGTGCTTTCCTTTCCCAGTTTCTTTTTTTTTCCTTTTTTTTGTTTTCTTCTACCTTTTGAGGGCTGGAGGACATAAGTCATTACATGCCAGTGTGCTACTAAAAAGTCTGGCTTCACACGCTCTCTGTGCTGTGTGTAGTAGCGGCCGCTAGCAGGGCGCTACGCTAACATGTAGAGTGCCATGCGCGGTGGGCAGCGGTCCTCGCGACTGACACGGGCGGGATCGGGACGCCTCAGGTAGTCACGTCTCTACTCACCGGTATGATCATGATTCTCCTAATGATAATGATGATTAATAAATGATAATGATGGTTATTTAATTTAATGTAGCCACTGTAGCTGGCTTGTAGTTCTTTTCTTTTTTTCTTTTTTTTTTTAACTTCCTTGTGATTATACAGTTTTGACACATGGCCCCCTTGCCAGCCTGTAACCCCCTAAAAAGGTAAATTCAGTGAAAAACTACTTGCACTTCTTTTCTTTTTTTTGTCATTTAATTTCAATACTGCATGCTAACCTTGTCATTCGATTGCAGTATGTAGGCTATGCATTATTTTACAAGACAGTGTCACAGCGTAAACATTCCTAGCCTGTCTTTTCGTTGTTGATAAGAGGGGCCACACGGCCTGACAAACTCCACGGATAGCCTTTGCATTACAAAAGTGGTTAAATATAGATCCCTGAAGGCCTGCAATGGAAAATTGGTATCCGATAAGGGACAAGCCAATGAAATATTCATTACATGTGCCGCTCTCTTCTCAAAAGCATAGGTGACTGTTTTTTTCCTTTCTTAATTGCTCTTTGTATCGGCATCAGTTCACAGTTGCCTCCAGCTCATTTCTTGCAACCTGATCCATGTCATGTATGGCCCACACATTGTTCGTCATTGTGGTTAGGTTATGACTGAGTCATATAGAGCCAGACAAAGTCATGGTGTGATTAGACATCTTTAAAAGTCACAGCAAGGCCTCTAAAACCAACAGCTTCAGACTGTTAAAAAAGTGAAATGGTGCACTCATACAGAGGACTCCAAACTCTGCATTGAAAGTGAATCTAGTTTGAACCTGAACTTTAAAAATTTGAAAACATGTTAAACCAGTATACACTTAACGTTACATTTTTTTTGTATATTAATACTGCTAATATTAAGGATGCATTGGTCAAAAGTGACAGGATAGCAAAGATATTTTTAATGTTACAAAATATTTATCCTCCTGATTTTTTTTTATCATGGTTTCCAAACAAACAAGACTGTCATCTTGACCGTATTATATAAACATATTTTTATTGTAAAAAAAAAAAAAATCCCACTCTATATGAACCAACAAATTCAGTATAAATTTTTATGCGAAAGTAGTATTTTCCAAATAGCAGAGCCACAGTTTAATCTTTCAGAAATTGCGTTCGGCAATGATTTTGCCAGCAGGAATGACAAGGTTAGCATTGGACTTTTACATGCACTGCCTCTGACCCTCCTTAAAGTTATTGTTTATATAAACTTTGATCCTAGTTTGATTTTGTAGCTGTTTATATGACCCAACATTGATAAAGCTCATATATGGTCAAGATAAATAGTGTTACTGCAGCAGGATCAACTCTGTTCTGTACCTTTACATTTAAAATGAACAACACTGGTATAATGATGTCCTTTAAAACTCAAAAATTCTTTCTCTTTCTCTCTCTCTCTCTCTCTCTCTCTCTCTCTCTCTCTCTCTCTCTCTCGCTCTCTCTTTCTCTCTCTCTCTCGCTCTCTCTTTCTCTTTCTCTCTCTCTCTCTCTCTCTCTCTCTCTCTCTCTCTCTCTCTCTCTCTCTCTCTCTCTCTCTCTCTCTCTCTCTCTCTCTCTTTCTCTCTCTCTACCTCTCTCTCTACCTCTCTCTCTCCCTCTCTCTACCTTTCTCTCCCTCTCTCTACCTCTCTAATCATATTTCTCTGTCTCTCTATCCATAAAAAAGGAAAGGAAAAAATAAGAGCACTCTCTTAATTGTTTAAATGGGTGGTGGGCGGGATGGAATGGTCATTGTTTGATGTAATTGGTGTGCGGGGCTGGGATGGGGAGGTGGGCAGGGTTTATTTTGATGGTTCCACTCCCTCATGGGTTTGACTTGGCTCTGAGGGGCATGTGGACTGCTGCTTGTGACTGTGGTACAGAAAAGCCTGTGTCTATTTTAGGCCTTTACTGTAGCTTTCACCCTGCGTGAGGGTCTGTGAGCCAGCCTGCTCTGCCCCCCATATCTGCAGGCTTCGTCCTGCAGCTGTGAGGAGAGGAGCTTTGCCCCTCCCCTGTGAGTACTCGTCAGAGACACACTCTCTCTCTCTTACTCTCTTGTACCGATCTGTCATCCCCCCCTCCCCTTCACCAGTCAGTTGCCTTAGGCCTCTTACCCTCTCTAGAGCTTCTTCTCTAGCTCAATAGACTTCTTTTGGTTTGTTTAGCCAAACACTGATGTTTTACACTGTACTGTTAGAAATGCACATGAATACCTTCATCTTCAATTGCCATTGTCTTATGCTCTCTTTCGTTTTTTTGTTCGGGGATATTTTGTGTACCCACAACACCAAGCACAGGCTTTGTGCTTCATTTTGCTGCAGTTGAACAGATAAACTAATTGTTCCCACAAACAGAATATTTTGCTGTTGCTTTAAATGCTGATAATACAATGCAAGCACACTTAAATCTTTTAGGATGCACGTAGCCTTAATTTGCAAACACATACCTTAACAGCAAACAGGAATAAAGGTGGACATTGACTACGTTTACATGCACCCTCATAAATGTGATGATAATGAGATTTTGGCAGTGTTGCGAATAAACTTCACCTCATGTAAACACAATACTCATAATCATGGTAACGATAATTGCTTTGAACTATGTGGCGTACGCCAATGTTAATCGCAATAAGCAGGCATTTAAACACCTTACATTGCATTATCACCGCTCTGACCAAAGTGTGCATGTGCTCGGAAGTACACGGATGACGTGTGTTGTTCACACAACTTTATGAATGAACTCCATTACATTATTCTGAAGTTTTTCCTCCACTCTGAATCGAATCGGTGCAGAGAATGCGACGACAACGTAGGCAACCCCAGTTACAGCAGCATTGCTACGTTCATCACGGTCCCGAATAATATACAATACGACCATAGAAATGTGTTTTGCATTTGACGCAAGTAGATTAAAACAGTGGCCTGTAACACACCTACTGTACGCGAGTTCATCATTTGTGCAATGCATTGGGGTATGTGAAGAATGGCAGTAAAAATAACCAATAACTATAATAATAACCATAGCCTTGGCGAATAATCAGAATAATGAGAATTGCATGTAAACGGGAGTGAATAGATTTGCTCATGTCATGTAAACATCTAACTGCGATTAAGTTCTTAATCTGATTATTGTATTTAAAAAAAAATCGCATTATTGGTGCACATGTAAACGTAGTCACTGTTGTGCTAATCTCGTTTATTAAGATTTTGTCATATCACACAATCTTGCCGGCATAGTATTCGCATGGCATGCCTTTCAACTACATCACAGCGGTGGCATAATTCACTGCCCATGCTGTGAAAAACATTCATTTACCTAACGTAAATAACAGTTTTTGTCATTTGGCTGCAGTTATGTAAATGGATAGTGGTTCTTTTTAACTTAAGCCTCTTTTCTCAAGATGTTTATCTCATTTAGCTTCCACTCGATCCATAAAATACTGTTTAATTCTGTGAGGATAGGGCTAAATATTCAAGAAGTAATGCTACATTAGTTTTAGAGTCCTGTTATAGATGAAAAATTGCTTAATGCTTTAGCTAAAAGGCCTTATTTATTGCTGTGGCCACTTTAAGATGTGCTTATGGCTCTTTTACCTAAATCATTAAATAAGTGCCTAGTGGATCTGCAATGGTTTTCCTGACATTAGATAGCAATCGCTGTTAATGATGCTGGGCATTGCTGTGGGGGAACTTCTAGTCCATATCACGATGCTGTTGTATGAGATTGGTGTGATATGTCCTGATATGCTGAAACAAGAGGCTAACAAGATTAATATTCTACATTTTAAACCGAAACAATCAGGCCATAAGCATATTTTACAGAGGTCCACAGCACTTCTCTGAAGTGTGGAGTTTCTTAAGGGAAATTGTGTTGTTCTAGAGTCATTAGACCTGCTGAAAGTGCTCTGAGTTGCTTTGACATTATCACTTCCAAGCCTAATCTGGAATACCTCTTTTTCCCAGGGTTCACTGCCATCACAGTAACCAACCCGATCTGGCTTATAAAGACTCGATTGCAGCTTGATGCCAGGCAAGTAATACTATTCGTTCAAAGGTTTGGAGTTGGTTTTGAAAGAAGTCTCTTATGCTCACCAAGGCTGCATTCTTTGATCAAAAATACAGAAAACTGTAATATTTTGCAATATTGTTACAATTTAAAACCAAATCTTTTGTAAGATTATAAATCTTTCACTTTTACTTTTGATCAATTTAATGCATCCTTGCTGAATAGAAGTATTAATGTTTTTTGGGAGGGGATTTTTATCCTTTGAAGGGTACTCTGTTTACTCTTCAATGAGAATTTCTAGCTAGCATGCTTGTTTTCTTGCATTTTTACATTTCAGAACGTCACCCATCGAAACATATTTAAGGGGACATTAAAGGAAGAAATATTATAACCAGATTTTTTACATTTATCAAATGTTTTTCTTTCTTTAGGAACCGTGGAGAACGGCGCATGAGTGCATTTGAGTGCGTCCGGCGTGTCTATCGGTCAGATGGGTTACGGGGATTCTACAGGGGCATGTCCGCTTCTTATGCTGGCATATCAGAGACTGTCATCCACTTTGTCATCTATGAAAGCATTAAACGCAAACTAATTGAGTCCAAGGCCAACGCTAACATGGATGACGAAGATGAATCTGTAAAAGACGCTTCAGACTTTGTTGGAATGATGCTGGCTGCTGCCACATCCAAGACCTGTGCCACTTCAATTGCATATCCTCATGGTGAGTGTTGATTTATTTACTTTTTGTTCTTGATGATTATGTTAATATTTGTTACATTTATGGGTTTGGAGTTGGCATGTTAAGTTAGGGGCCGTTTACATGACAACGTTTTCAACTAAAAGCGGAAGACTTTTTATGCGTTTTTGCTAAAATTGGCATTACAGTGAATATTTCTGGCTTTGTGAAGATGGAATTTACCCAGACGACAAAGTAATAATACAGTATTATCAAGATTAACATCCTTAGAATGAAAATCGGACAAAAAGAATGATAGATTATGTAATTTGTGTCTATAGGCATGTGCGTTTGGCTCGAGTGCACTGATGTCAAAGAATGCATTTGCGCATCACAAAGTGACATCGCCAGCTACCTGTCTGGCATGCATAATTCAGCGTTATTAGTCGTTTTCATGGATCCATGTGACCGGGGATCGTTTTGATAACGTTGTCATCTGTACAAGGAAAATAAATGTTTCTGTTTTTAGCACATCGTTGTCGTGTAAACGTACTCTTGGTTTGTTGGCATTTGGTTAATTCTTTAACAGTCATGTTGACCCTCAATCCATTAAATCTTTGAAATCCGACCTATTTTCAAAGATAAGCCTACCTTCAATCTCCATCAGTCCATTTTTTTTCTCATTTATTTTATTTTTTAGATTTAAAATGTAGCAATTAAAAGGCACTGGAAAATGTTGTCATTTAATGGGGAAAAAAATACAGAGTCCAATAATTTAAGTCCAGGGGCTTTTCCCCCATTTAAACAAACCGAAAAAAAGATAAAATAAGTTATTTTGTTAAATGAAGAAGTAATTCTATTTACAAGACCTATTCTGTATAGCTGTCCAAATATTTGTACAATTTATTTTATTTATTTTTTACAATTTTCTTAAATTAATGTATACATTTTTAAGTTAGATTTTTCACTTAATTTATCTGTATAATATAACTTAATATATTTTTATAATGTCTTTTAGAATGAAAGAGTTTGTTTATTAAAAATAAATGCAGAAATAAAAACACTTTTTTGTAGTATCAGACTTTTGAACTCCACTGCATGTCAAATTTCTAAGTTTTTTTTTTTTTCTCTGACAAATAACTGTTTGGTTTTTCTCTTTCTCCCATGACAGAGGTTATTCGTACCAGACTACGTGAGGAGGGCAGCAAGTATCGTTCGTTCTTCCAAACTCTAAATATGGTTGTCCGGGAGGAGGGTTACAGAGCACTGTACCGAGGCCTCACCACTCATCTGGTCCGACAGATCCCTAACACTGCTATTATGATGTGCACCTATGAGCTGGTGGTCTACCTGCTCAATGGTTAACAGATGGAGAGAGACCAGGAAAGAGAGGGAGAGAGAGAGAGATGAACAGGGTGAGAAAGCGAAAGCTAGATGGAGACCAAGAGAGTGATTGTCCCTGGCTTTTACACCAAAGGAAGCAGAACAAATCCTAGAAACGCATTGTTAACCCGGACCCCCAAAGGGGGCTGTAGTCTCCGAGAACAAGAAGGTTTTGAGCCTGTCAGACTGGAGAGCGTTTCAAAAAAGAAAGACCGATGGTGAACAGACACGCTAAAGCAGTCTGTCCATTTGAAATGTTTTAAGAGAAGTCCGTTTTGAAAGGACAATCAGAGAGGGGAATGCTTGAAGAAAATGCAAAAGCCTGAATTGGCAGAATTCCTTCACATTCAAGGGGGGGAAAAAATCATCCTTTCACAGCCATTTCGTTTCAAAAAACATTTTATCTGAGCCATTTCTTTATAAAAAAGAAAAACAAGCCTGTTGAGATCTGAAGTAACTGAAGGTCTTTGAAGGAAAGTAAGAAAAAAAGCACAAGAAAGAGTCTTCAGATGTGGCACAATAGCACTACTGTAAAGGATGTTTTTCTTTTTTAGTTCACCATTTCGTAAAGATGATGCTTTGCCTTTCAAGCATTCTCCTCTAGATGTCACCTTCCACTCTTTCCAAACTTGCCAGGCAGATGGTTGTCCACGCACAAGAGTCCATTTGCTGTTGTTAAATTGACGGTCACGTGATACGTGGCCCCTCATGTGCTTCAAACTGAAGTGTTTCTTCGTTAGGTTCATATTAAGTTTAACCATACTTACTTTGTGTGTGTTTTCAATGATCATACCGTTGTCCTAATATCAGTATAGTATATGCTCTGGGTGGTATTTTTGAATTGGGAGATGTTGTCCTGCTTGCATCACTGGGCCTTTCTCGAATTTATCTCCTCGGTTCACTGCTGCAAAGCCTCTACTTGAATCCCAGTTGTCGGCGAGAGCCAGAGATAAATTTGCCGAAGGCTAAATGGTAGTGGCTAATGCTAACCCTGAGCATGTTGCCTACAAACAACATGCCACGTTGTGACGAAAAGGCAATAGTCATTTTTCCACTTCTGAGTGGGAATACAAGCTGCAGAATTGTGTCCTACCCTCTGGATTCCTCTAACAGTGGCTTCTAACTGAGCGTATAATATATGCACTTTGTGGCCTGTCTGGGCTTGCGCAAACTTCTTTTTTTTTTTTTTTTTTTGGGACAATTTTATTCTTGTATTGTAAAACATAGTATTACTATGTAAGCAAGACAGAGTTTTGCTGAACAATTCCCTTTGGAAGTTATTGTACAGTTCAGTGTACTAAACTTTAGTGAAGGATATTCTTGTATGTGTATATACTGTATGTATGCATATCAGGTATCCAGTGTTCATAACTTAAGTCCTCTGATTATGCAGTAGTATTATTTGAATGACTGCATTCGTTTGATAGATCTATCACAAAATGATATTGTGAAACTCGTTTTGTTGAATGTTATTTTTTTTTCTTTTTACATTTTATATATATAACAATTTTTTTTTTTTTTATCACTCCTCATTCTGGCCCTGCACTTGTTGCTTGAAATGGAGTCACAATTTTTTTTTTTTTTTTAAGTGTTTTCATCTCGCTTGTTTGTTTACATTACTGTTGTATGTACTTTCAAACCCTCATGATATGAAGGAACTTAAACTGTCCATGTTAGTGATTTAGACGTTATCCACATCATTTCCAGACAGTTCTTTACCAGTACATGGGCTTAAAATGATAGTTTAAGGTAATTATATTAAGCCTCATGTTGGTAGATCCTTTAAAGAGCCTCTAGGGTTTCTGTAAGTATCTTAATAACAGTAGCATCTTAGTAACAGTATTTGTTTTTCTAACAGCAAAAACATGGTTTTGGTTCCATCATTCATAATCAGAAGTGAAGTGTGTTTTCACATACAAGTGTTTTCATGCATTTCAGTGTCTTCTCTGTCCAGTTCAAGTCCATTTTCAAGTCATCAATACGTGTAATGCTGCTGATGAAGCTCTGGAGTTCTGTAATGATCATCACCACACATTTATTATACACACAACATCATCCAATATTATGCAGTTAGCGCTGGACTCTGGTCACAGCTAATAATCTCGCCGATAATCTCAGCGATTGCGCTAATTGGTTAACAAAAAGCATTTGTTTTGGGAAAACAAACGTTTTTTCAGACGTGATGTTTTAGTGTAATTAGAATAGTTAGACTATCGTTGATGGATTAGTAAAATAGTTGTGTTGTATCTAAAGATGTAATGCCCTTGTGTTAGAAACTGATCAAACATCCATGTATGATGATTTAAGTTTGCATTCAACAAATGCTCTTGTAACTTCACAGTCTCGTAGAGACTTTAATGGCATTACAAAGAGATTCAAAAAGGCATTTTTAAAAAGTGATGTCGGAATATTCAGTT
The DNA here is from genome assembly GCF_965113295.1 of Leuciscus leuciscus. Lineage (NCBI taxonomy): Eukaryota > Metazoa > Chordata > Actinopteri > Cypriniformes > Leuciscidae > Leuciscus > Leuciscus leuciscus. The sequence continues at coordinate 35,103,534 of NC_138730.1, read as the reverse complement.
GTCAGTTTTGGACTGAATGGACAGATGTGAACATCCTATTAACTGAGCCTAACCGATTGACAGAAATATTGAACATGACACTCTAGATTAATCATTTCAATCTTCATTTCACATTTAATAGCATATTCGGCAATTTCGTGTATGGTGTCTGTATTGCGCAGTCTGACATGACCAACACTAACAAATTGTATGTCAACGCCTGTTGTTTCATTTCAGTTTTCTTTTTCCTTTCCTTTTTGTTTTTTTTTAAGTCTAGTTTTTATGGTAAAGGTGGCCTATTCTTTGCTGGTTATGTGATTTATCATACCTCTTTTTTTGTACAAACAGTCAATAAAAACAATGCAAAACCCATGTTGTCTTTAGTCTCTTTTTAAAGGCTGAGTTTTAAAAGAACAAAATAAAAATAAATGTTGGACTCTTTGGTAGCCTATCTGCTGAAGGTCTTTTGCTGACTTTGCTGTGTAGTTAAAATAATTAGGACTGCTTTTATTTAATTTTTCTCTAACCTGTAAAATTGATGACAAAGGACATAAAAATCCCCATTTTAATGTAAATGTCTATCTCATGACATGGATTTTAATATGTTCCTGAACGCATCTTTAAGCGACTGAACACCAGTGAGCGAGGCCTGTGGTGCGATTCTGTAACTATTCGTCAATCTCTTCTATGGATCCAGACATATGCAAATGTATTTCCCGTGCGAAGCCACAAATCCCATAGTATCCAAACGAGCCCCTTTGGAGCCTTAAATGCTTTGTTTATAGTGAGGAGGATGTTTTAAGCTATGAAACTGTCAGGATGTTTTAATGGTACAAAGACCTCTTATATGTCAAAAGATCATTATTCATTCTTCAGTGTCACATGATCCTTTAGAAATCATTCTAATATGTTGATTTGGTGCTTAAGAAACATTTCTTATTATCAATGTAGCAAACAGCTTTTTTTTTTGAAATCGTGATACATTTCTTTCATGGTCCTTCGATGAATAGAAAATTCAAAATAAGTTTGTTCTTTTCTAACATTGAAATTGTATTTTCTATCACTTTTGATCAATTTATTATATCCTTAATGAATGAAACTATACATTTCCTTAAACATAATTACTGACCCAAACTTTAGAATGATAGTGTGTATCTAAAAATTGAAATGTTATTCAGTTGTTTGGTGCTTCTGGGTGCTGCCAGAGGATGGCAGCAAAGTCTAAATATAAAAGAAGTTGACCTAACCATAACAACATCACCATGGTCAAAGCTGCTACAAATCAGTTCACAGCACAATTAAAAACGCCCTTGTTGAACCTCAGAGTCAACTGAAATGAGATGTGCATTGGAGAAAACACTCCAATATCCTACAAATAAAAACCTTGAGTTGCCACAGGAGACTGGCAAACAGCTACGCAAACATGATTGGATGTGTGTGAGTGTACAGGTTTATATTACATTGTGAGGAAAACTGAGGGATGGGAAAACAGTTTGTACAGTATAAAATCATTATGTCTATGGAAAGTCCCCATAAAACATGAAAACCAAACTGTGTGTTGAGTAGAACAGAGTGAGGGAGAGGAAGTGCATGTGGGATTAGCTGCTGCTTCAGACCATTTATGTGGCTTAGGATCATATCGGCCTACTCATATGTGTGTGTGTGTGTGTGTGTGTGTGTGTGTGTGTGTGTGTGTGTGTGGGCTTTAAATATACAGACAATGGCACTGTAAAGTAATATGCAAAAAGACAAGTATGAAATAGGCCTATGTCATTTATGATCAGTCCACTTATGAGAACATTCAGAATGACAGCTCTTCAATTCTTCTATATCAATACACTGAAAATCATCCATTTAGTTAACAACTTTTTGATTTCCACTTTCTTTTTTTTCCACAGAAAGGTCTATTTTAAGTAAATTTTCATGGTCGGACACCAGAACAGTAACTGAAGGTGGCGGTCACTCAAAGCCAGACTACTTTAAAAGTCTGCCCTCAGTTCACCATCTAAAAGTAACCTGGAATGCTGTGGGTGTGTAATAATAATAATAATAATAATTGCAGCAGACATGTGTATTATTCAACTGTCCAGTTTTTTATTTTTCATGATATAAATAACTATTAATTAATTATTTGTTAAATTATTTATATAGATAAAAAATATAGACCTAATTAGTAACTAAGAAGGTCAGTAAAGTAAGTCACTCGAGTTCGCTCGTGCACGTGGTTTGTGTAGCCTATTGGACGCTGTTTGTGCACGTGATTTCTCATTAACAAAATAAATAGAAATCGACTAATTTCTTATGTGTTGTGTTTGCGTTAAGTATTATTCTCGTCGTCGTTGTGAAATATTATCTCACGTATTATTTTGAACCACTGTTGTCGCTATTTTAGACGGAATTTGCTGGAATTTACTCCAGTTCTCCCACGTGCACAGACTGCACACCCTTTCACAATTTTGCCTTATCACGCATACAGTCACTCTGTGTAAGTTTATGTAGAGTTCGAACAGATCCATTCCTTCCCTCATGTTATCTATTTTGCTTCTCCATTCCCTCCATTATAATTGTCGGTTTGGATGACTATCGAGTTCTTATGAAAATGCAAATGTATTTCCCTCCAGGAGATGACGCTGGTGGGATTTCACTGGGATTGAGAGGGATTCCTCGCGTTAATTTTTTACTTTGTTAAAAGTCTTTTGTCATTTCAAGACTCCATTATGTTGGGAGCCAGCTGCTTCAGAGTGAGGTAAGAGCCTTTACTACTTTCTTTCTGAGAAAAGACTTCAAATTCTATCCATCCATCCACCTGCCTGTCTCTCATCTATCTATCTATCTATCTATCTATCTATCTATCTATCTATCTATCTATCTATCTATCTATCTATCTATCTATCTATCTATCTATCTATCTATCTATCTATCTATCAGATGACCCCTTTTCAAAGAAGGTCTAGATATCTATCTATCTATCTATCTAGACCTTCTTTGAAAAGGGGTCAGCTGATGTTCTGTGAAATGGCTCCCCAAATACAGCCCATTGTTATGATGATAATTGTTGTCACTTTAGTACAAATACTTAAGTGGGTACTGTCAGACTTTCCGGGAATGAAAGTGAGCACAAATAGGCTTATCATGTTTTCAGAGCTGACATATCCCATCTCCCTTAACTTTAAGTGTAACAAAAGCTTTTCCTGCACATAGGTTTATCTTGGACCAGATCCACCTCACAAAGCCCTGATATAGACCATCATAAGATATACAAACTGATCTGAATGAGCCATGTGAACTAATTTGACTTTTGACCTGTGACCCTGATTGATGTATAATGTGATGTGGTCATAGCTTTAGGAGGGGGACATGGTGTCTTTTTGAAGGTCTGCTTTGAGCTCAGCTGTTCTGGGGTCCTTTGGGATGAGGCCAGATGCCACGCTAAGCCCGTTTTAATTTGGATAATTTGATGTGGGTCTCTGTGAGACTGACGGATGCGCTGTCAGAAGGGGTGGGGGGAAGCTGCACCATTGTGACAGTGCCCATTTGTCTGCCTGAACAGACAGAGTAGTCACTACTAGAGTCCGGCTATATTAGGACAGCTGGTGACACTGCAGTGTGTTTCTCTTATCTTTCATTTGCTTTTCTACATTTCTCATCATCTTCTCATATTCAGATAGAGAAGGATAGTGCAGAGAGGACAGGATGGAGATGAATGGAAATGTTATGAGCCAGGTTTGAACAACATGTCAGAGCTTGTGCCAGGGTTATTATAGTTTTTAATTGTTAATTTAGATAATACAATTAATAATAATTTTATAATGATATACATAAATGTAAACAATGTATAAAAAAAATATTACATTAGGCCTATTATATTATAATTATAGAGAATTACATTTATTATGTTGGAATTTTAGTTTCATGAAAATTTATTTTAATTTCAGGTATCAAAAATATTTTCATCTAGTTCTAGTTTTCTTGAACAATGATATGCGCTAATAGCTATGGGCCATGAATCCAAAGATCATTTTCAGTTCTGCTAGACAAAACCTGTTCCTTTTAATCTCCATCTATACATTGTTCCTGTCTTTCTTTTCTCGGTTATCCAAGTACATATTAGCGATTCAGCGAACATTCCTCTTTTTGTCTCATACTTTCTTTAAGGTTTCACACTTTTCCTTTCAGTCCTTTATCCTTCACGCTTGCACTCTTTTTTTCTTTCATCCTTTTCTCCCTTTGGGAGTAATAAAATGATATGGACATATTCAGAAAAGAGACTGACAGATGGGCTCTCAATATAAAGTCTCTCTCTCTCTCTCTCTCTCTCTCTCTCTCTCTCTCTCTCTCTCTCTCTCTCTCTCTCTCTCTCCAGTAAAGCAAAGCAGAATGCATAAAAGGGTCTCTGAATTACACACTGGTTGGAAAATGATACTGCTGGCTCTTCTTTCCTTCCGGCAGTGCTAAATATGTTTGAGGCGTAACGGCAGAGCTGGATGGATGAGAGGATGGCTAGTCTTTGTGATGAAAACAAAAGCGATCGCTTGTCTGTTCTGCGCTTCTCAGATCGTATGTTACGGCATTGTTGCACATGTGTTTTACATAGGTGCTTATGTAGTACCTAACAATGCAGCTAAATGCCATGCCATGCCATAAGGGCTGGATATTTTTAATTTGCTTCACTCTTTCTCTCTATGGTTTTAGCTCTCTGTGCTTTTTTCAGCTCTCTGTTTTCCCTCATCAAACAGTCATGGTTTGAGCTACCGCTGTCAGGCACAGTGGGGGATGCAGACTCAGCAAGAGTCCACAGCACCACACAGCCCCCAGCACACGCTCATTTGCCTTCCAATCCCACCCATCCAGTCTCACAAACAACACCATTCAGCACTCTGCTGGCTCACCCTCTGGGAGCCGAATGCTGACATACATTGTGGTTCCCGACACTTGAAAAGTGCCAAGCACAGAACAGATCACGTCTGACAGAGCCTGTCCACATCCACCGCGACATGGCACAGACTCACCTGAACTATATTTAAATCACTGCGTCATACCCCAAAAGTAGCAAGTCACCATGGGAATAGATCTGATTTGTTCTGTTGTTTATTTTATGTTGGTGAGCTTATTTATCTTCGTAATCATTAGCGCACTGTAACATTTGATCTACATACTACCAATGTTCCAAATAATTGTGTAATAACTAACTTTCTAAATTTCAAGTGGTTATATATTATTATTTTTTACCCCCAAAGTCCACTTGTGAAGTTAGTAAAGGTGTCTCGCACCAAAAATAGTTTTTGGTTTCGTTTTATAGTACTTCCACCATGCAAGGGCCATATTGGACTCAGGATGTGCTGGATGGACAAGGTGGTCCAAGCTCATAATTTCCATCCTCTAATTAATGTGCCATTTTTGCTACTGTACCTTTTTGAGATGCACAATATATTGGGTATATATGGGTTATCTGCTGTTATTTTTTATTTATAATTTATTGGTATCATTCAGAATTGGATATGTCTTTGCTTTAATCAGATATTTAATTGTGAATGTTCATTTCCCCTATCTAATGTTCACTTGAAGTTAACTCTCATACTTTTATTACACTGTTAAATGTAATCTTTTAACAAATCCCAAAAAAAAATAGGGCTGGGCAATGATTACTCACATCCAAAATAAAAGTTTGTGTTTACATAATATATGTGTGTGTGTACATTTATATGTATATGTATATATGTGTATATATATATATATATATATATATATATATATATATATATATATATATATATATATATATACATATATATATACATATATATATACACACACATGCATTTATGAAAAATGTGTTATTTATATATAAAATATGTATATTTATATATTATATAAATTATATATAAATAGATATACAGTATATAATGTACATGCAAATATTTCTCAAATATATATGTATGTGTGTGTGTATTTATACAAAATAATTATACACAGTACACACACATATATTATGTAAATACAAACTTTTATTTTAGATGTGATTTTAGTGTTTTATGTTATGTTTTTAATTTATTTAGACAAAATAATAATTCAATATTGCCTCTTTGTTGGTAATTGGCCAAATCATGAAAATAAATATTGGCCAGAATATTAATATTGTCCAACCTTACCTTTTCAGCTGCTATTTTGTGTAAAATGTGAAATAAGCAACAGTTATTGTTCTCAGTTTGTGTGTCTGCATTAAATGAAGTTTAATTTAGAAGGGCACACTTATCTTTAGTTATATGCAGCCTGAAATAATAGTAATTTTCTTTTTCAGATGTTTAGTAATTTATTATAGCATATCTCCTACTTCCTCCTTATTACCTTGCCAAGACTGAACACCAAATGGTGTTGTTTACTTGTAAATGTGGTCAATCTTTTGTTCATTTGTATTCATAATTGCAATGTCATAAAGTCACAGATTTCAGAACAAGATTGTTTCAAAACAAAAACAAATTATCATAAAAAAAAAAAAATAATACATATATATCATTTATTTATTTATTTTCCATGATATTACCCCTTAAGTGTTGTTCATTTATTACTTCAATGAGGGCAGATGTTCGACGATGTGTCTTATTTACATTTAGATGACAGTGGGGGGAAGTTTTACTGTTGGTGTCTGTCCAGATAAATATTGTTTAGTGTGAAATACTGCATGTTGTAAAATAGTGAGTCAATGTGTTGGTGAATGAGAGGCTAATTTAAGATCTGTTTGTGTGATAGCATGTTGAATGAGATGTTTGTGTGTGTAGACCTGTATCAATCTTCTATTTTTAGAGTATGTGATACCCTTGCGATTCCTGAGCTTTCTTTCTGTCAAATAAAGAGAGCTAAGCAATTTGCTACAAGGTCACAAGTGATCGCTTGTCTTGTTGATGGCTTACTTTTCAGATGTTTTTGTCTGTTTGTGTTATTGACTGCTCCAATTTATTTAATTGTTGGCGGGTCTTGATTTTATTTCATTAAATGTGTGTCTAGTGTGTATTTGAGAGTTTGTTGTTCTGTGTAATTGAGCTGCACTTACGTCACTTGTGTATACAGCATCAGAGTGATATCACGCACAGGAAGCCGCTACACTAAGAGAAGGCATTAATCATTAACAATGCTGTGAGCAGAGTTCACCAAACACAGCACAGCCCCCTTCCTCTTTTTTATTTATTCATTCATTTTTCTTCACATTTGGCGAAACAAAACTGGGTCAAAACCGCTTGTGCCTAAATGCCAAGACTGACTGATTTGTTGTGCAGATCTTTTTGCAGTTACTCAAATTAGAAATCTCAAGGTAATGTCTTGTTTTGTGTCACTATAAACTGGGTCTACTTCAGATATTTGCCACTGAGGCTCTTATCAGACTCTTATTGTGTATTTACTGGCTGACTAAGGTGAATTTGACTCCTAAATGTTTCACTTTTTATGTGAGGGTAAGAAGGATTACAACCTCTACCCATCATTTAGAGCAAAATAAATAAATAAATAAAGTGGTACAAGAGGAACAGAAGGTAGTGTCCTATCACGTAATCTGAAATGAATCAGCCTCATCTTCAAAACAATGTACAAATGTCTGCCTCTCATCGCTACAGCCTGTTTATGTGTGTGTGTGTGTGTGTGTGTGTGTGTGTGTGTGTGTGTGTGTGTGTGTGTGTGTGTTTTCATTCAAATGCACCTGCAAACAGCAGCAGATCATTTGTGGTGGTAAATATGCTGTTGTGATTCAGATTCAAGCTATTTTCATAATAGCCTAAATCATATGCTAAATTAAACTTGGAATAATAGGAACAAGTTCAATGGAAGTCACTGCACAGATACAAAGATTAGCCTATATACACACACTAATGGTTGTCAGGGATGTGCAGGAGTATTTGGATGTGACAGTGATTATCGATCATGAAAAGGTTGATCGCCTCTGATCCATCCCTCCGTCCCATCCCATCCCTCAACTTTTTGATGCCGTCATTCAGTGATTTCCCGAACACAGAAAATGAGAGAATGATCACGGCATTTGTTTGTGCAGATAGCTTTGCTGAATCTTGCCTTACACAGTACGCAACACCTCATATGTCTCTGATTAATTCAGGCAGCACCTATTGATTTCAGGCTGGGTCACCTTTAGCAACATGCTAATGTGCTTCAGGGAAGTAAGAGAGAAGATAGCTGTCAGTTTGTGTGAATTTCAAGCAAGTAAAAGAGATTGAGAGGAGAGCTCGAGATAAAGATATGGAGAATAGCAAAGCTATTGAAAGAGCAGGATTCAACGCTCCGTTCCCCTCACGTGCAAACATTTCCTGTTACTTTCAGTCACTGAATTAATTTTTATGAAGTATTCATGCCCCTATGAGTAAAATATAGTCATAGTGCTCATTAAAAAAACACAAAGTAGAGTCAGTTCAGTCAATGGTGTTCAAGTCAAGGCTACGCTAATATGCTATGTAGTAGTAGGTGGGTACAAACAGGAGCATTATTATTCACCATCTTAAAAGAAAATTTTAGGCTGTGTCATTCCATCGCTGATAACCCTCAGCAAGTCCTTTTCACCTGCAGAAGATGTGGAAAATTACCTGGAGAATTACGATTATAATGGTTATCTGCTAGCCACCTTGCTAGTTCATGTCTAAAATGGTATCTTAGATATTGCCTAATGCATTTACAGTACAGTTCTCAAGGTGGTATTTGATACAATCAGCAATGTGATGAACCCAGACTTAGGAAGAATTAGGATACTTGAAATGACGTAATGTAATTTAAAAAGGTTACTGTATTCTGTTACAGTTAGATAAAAATAAAAAGTTACATGGGAAACTGCATAGGCAGCACTTTTGTCAATTGTTCTTTTTGTTCACTTTTCTGTCAATGGACATGGATTTACACACTCTTTGAAAATTAGCTGTGACTTTGTAGGGATTGTTTCGGAGCATTTATACTTTCTCCTGTCCAAGTTTAATGAATAACTCCAAGAAAGCCATTCATTTGATATTTTTCAAGAAAAGTATACACCCTGGCTCTGTTTGTTTGAGCGGCAACACTAGAGTGTTTACATGCGCCGTACACCGGTTATGCTTAATAGCCCAACAATGTGTCATGTAAACGTCTTGTTGACGCCAAAACCAAGAAAACCTCAGATGTAAATTGTTGTCTGTATCTGTTTTTGTTGTTGTTTCATTGTACTCATTAAGCCAATGACATTTGTTTAGCAGCAGGATGGATGGAGTTTTTGCCAGATTTAGTGAGATTTTTTTTTAAATGTTAAAAGAAGTCTCATGTTTTCCAAGGCTGCATTTCTTTGCTAAAAAAACTTTAAAAACCCTAATATTGTGACGTATTGTTGCAATTTAAATTATATAATATTATTTTAATATATTTTAAAATGTAATTTATTCCTGTGATGCAACACTGAATTTTCAGCATCATTACTCCAGTCTTCGGTGTCACATGATCCTTCATATTTGGATCAATTTAATGCGTCTTTGCTGCATAAAAAATCTTACTGACCACAAAAACATCTGACCGGTGTTCATTTTTAAAGAAGCCCTCCCTTGTGACTAAGCATAAAAAATATTGTCTAAGTGTCCTTTTGTGCAAAATTGTCGTTGCTTTTTACAAGTTTTGTGGCTCTTTGACAGAGATTACTTACATTTCAGCATTATATTGCTTTTGACATCTCTTGAGTATATAATGCACAGCAATAATAGGAAACTCTGACAATTGGGCGACAAGAGGTTAGAAACACAGCTATCAAGCTGCCACAAAACCTGCATTTTTATACCAGTCTTACTATCAGGGGAGTCATGCGCTCCTATGCCATTGACCATACCCAGTGACCTAGTTTGCTCAGTGCTCGTCATTGGTAAATTCAGGTAGAGCAGACGACGCACGAACCCCCAGCGCTCCACACACCAGGGGCCTGGAAGTGCCAAGCGCTGTTGCAAAGCCCCTTGGGAAATTTAGCAGTGAATTGACAGACCTGTTTGGCGGGGAGTGCTGCCATTTTGGGGCGACATGAGTCGTCTGTAGCGCATTTATTATACCTAGCTCTTTATTTGCCCTACTTTTCTGCCTCTGGTTTTCATACTTCTCTCTCTCTCTGCTGTCTCGCTGTCTCTCCACCACACTATATCATGGAAGCCATTCTCACTGTGCATGGTGCCACTATCTATCCATGCCATCATTTCACAGTTGTCATGGAAACATAAAAAATTGTTTATTTCCCTTCCTTTCTCTTCAGTGTGAAATTCTGAATGATGTTTGAACATATTGATCCGCCCTTACTTATGAGCCTAATGCTTTTGTTTTGTTTACCTGCACACATATTTCCTTGCAAATGCTTTTCCTGTTTACAAAACAAATTATAGATGAATAGCTCAATACCATTTAGTTTGCTATCAAGGTAGATTACATTTAAATGTAAAAAAAATCTGTGGAGCCATTTCATATCAACTCTTTTTCCTTCAAATAATTTTACAATACACTCTTGGTGCTTTTTTATGAATGTACATAGTGATGGTTGTCGTAAGATTACTACTATTTAAATTCTCCCATTACCATTGCTGACAAACAGATACAATTTTATTTTAAAATGACACTCCAATTGGCACAGTGTTATTTTACTATGTCTTAGATAGTATTATAGTATAAATAGTTAGAATTAGCTGTTTTGTTTAAGTTACATTTTTCCACCTAATATTTATATTTTATTTTAGCTTTATTAATGAAGATTATTTTTAATAGTTTTAGTTACCAATAACAACACTGATTTGACAACATCAAACTCGCATACTCCCATAAGGCAATACATATTTCTCTGAGACACTCAGACACATTGGCTTATGACTGAAATCCTAGAATCGCCCCGTGTCAAATGCCAACATTTCCACATAAATATTTTCTCTCCATTTTAGACCGGACCTGCATGAAGAAGGCATGTGACCTCTGGTGATCTCTGATCCGTGTTTGGTTGTTTACATGTGCATTCCTTTCGCAATGATGGAGTATGTGCCTGGCTCAGACACGGCAGACGTTCCAGTCACTGCTCTCATCCATTCCCAGGTGAACATGCATTCGTTCAATCAATGAAAGAGACATTCATTATTGAAAGTAAAGGTTGACAATGATGAGCTCAGTCTACATCAGGCCTTTTATGCTTCATTGTGTCCAATAAGCAGGTGTGTATTCAATGTTCAAACAATATTTGCGCATCATTAATATTTTAACCTTTTTCCCTGTATCAGAATCTTTTTGAATAGCATTTGATCTCCATGATGGCTGTTCATGTTTCCAGCGTTTTCTGAAGGTCGAGTATGATTCAGCTGTTCTGAACGAATTAGATAATTCCACCTCATTTATGTTTTGGTACCACGTGGACAGTTTTCTGTAGGGAATGTAGATTTCAGAAGTTCTTTTTGGTCACTCTTATCAGAATGAGGTGAAGATAGCTGAGGTAAAATGGCTGAGGCTTTGGATCACATGAGGGCATGGCTTTGTTTTATTCATTTATAATTAATGAAATGCAGCTTGGCAGAACTATTTAGGTAGCTGATCAGAATTGAATACTTAAGTTATTCTTCACCCTCTACTTCTGTCCGTCAACTCTGTCTGAGTTTATTTATCTTGTGTCTAGAGTAATATTTGGAGTCAGGTTGGGTGTGGCGACCGTTCAGTACTGTATGTCCCTTTGTTCCCTCTGATGAGTGTTGCCTTATAAAACCCAGATGAAACCAAATGAGGCCACGTGTCCTTCAAAATGGTTGCTTATCGTCTATGCTGAACATATCTGGCGCCCTTTGATTATACGGACCTGGAGCAGCGCAATAAATAATGCAAAGGGCTCCGAGAATGTCCGGCAGTGACCACACACACACTCAGTCGTAAAAGTGGGAGAGGAAACTACACCTTCTGCATATGCATATACCGTTGCTAACAAATGTGAGCTCTCTCTTACATGTGGAGACACACTCCGTACTTGTTGCCCTTGGAGATGCTGTGGTCGGAAAGTGGATCCGCTGGCCCACGTCTGCTGGCCAGGCAGGTAACAGGAGCCTTTGTGTCTCTGAATATTTCAGAGAAAGACAGCGAGAGAGAAGTAGCAGCAGATAGAATTAGCAAATCAGCCATCCCATCCGCTACTCTCCCATCGTATGTCAGGGCCAAGGTTTGAATTACAAGGGGCCGGCACTCACAACACATGACTGCTATTTGGCTTAAACAGACCAGAGCCTTTGTGGTGATAACACTAAAAGAAAGGAGAGTGGAATAACACGAACACACACATTCACCTAATTAGCCAGGTTCTGTTCTGCGGTCTGATAAGCCCTTAACAATGCCTGACTGGAACAGAAGGTTTGTTTCTGTTCTTAAGTTGAAGTAATGTTATTGCAAGGTTACGAAGGGGGCACAGAGTTGCTTTGTTCCAAAACATAGCGAGCTGCCTACTGAGGTTGCTGTTTAATGGTTGTAGGCGCACTCCCAACACAAAACATATTCCAAAAGGTCATCAACGTAAGTAAACTGTCTCCTAATGCATATAAAATGCAGTAAAACAGTAATGTTGTGAAATATTATTAATTTAAAATAACTGTTTTCTATTTTAATATATTTAAAAAAGTAATTTATTCCTATGATGGCAAAGCTGAATTTTCAGCAGCCATTATTCCAGTCTTTAGTGTCATTCGGATTTGATTCTCAGGAATCACTTCTTATAATTATCAAATACAGTTGTACTGCATGTGTTGTACTTCCATTAGTTTCTATGAAGCAGGTTCCTAACCAGCCAGTTTTTATAGCCATTAGGGTGCTACTTATGCAACTAGGTTGAGGAACATAGCTTGCTTGAGGTGGGGGTTTTTTATTCAGAAAAAGAATTGCGCATATAAACTTCAGTGAAAACCCATTTACTGACAAAATTCTTAGATCAAAAATGTCATCAATCACAGAGATTGGCTACTGTTGACTGGCCAAAATGATTGGCTAATATCACCTCCCAGGACTGTCTTGACAAGTTGAATTGTTTTTTTGTTTTTCTCTGCATGCTCTTACAGGTATCTAAAGTTATTTATTACATTTATAAATACAATAGCCACAGTGTTTTTCTCTAGTGGCTACTACTACCGTTTCTGTTTCTAGTTTGCATTAGTTTTCCCTGAAAGTGGTCAGTTGTCGTTGTTTTTTATATATATGAGATGGAACATCATGGAAGCGCTGATTTATTTACAAATAGTTTTTTGTGATATTCAGTTCATTCGCATAAATTAAATTGGATGGAAACATAGTTACTGTATGCCAATCTCATCCATTCCACATGAGTGTCTGTGGAGCTTTGTTAGCATTATTCTCATACAGTAATTAATACAAATGTGTGTCTGTTGAGGTATTGGGGCCAGTGAAGGTGGCAATAGGATGATGCGGCTAATCTTATTGTGGGTGGTTTTAGGGTCACACACAGATCAACAGCTGCCATGGGGGTCACAGTGGTCAGGGTTTGGGGTCATCGGGAGAATAGAGATGAATGAGGAGGCATTAGGCTGATTAAACCCTGACCCCTTAGCCCTCCCCTGACCTCACAAACAGTCATGGAGACAGAGACCCCACTGCTTCTGTGGGCTGTCACTGTTGTGCTAAAAGCCTGGACCTCAATATGAGAACAAGAACATTATGACACACAAAGATACTTAGATTAGATAGGACATGACCTCAAATGAAAGGGCATGGAGGGAACACTGGAACACTGTACTGTCTCTCTGTGTGTATGTGTACAGAAATACACCAAACCACCAGACCTGTGGCAGGAAGTGAAGAGTTAAAGAGCTAAATGTAACACACATTAAAAGACTAATGCTGCCTACAGTTTGGAAATTGTAGTATGTGATGATAAAATTGGGAATACAATTTTTATTTGGCATTATCGTAATTCTTTCTCTATGTTTGACTTCCTAACAAACATAGAAAGCTTTAGAAGTGCAACATTTTTACAATTAAATATTGCTTTAATTTTCAAGCCCTGTTAATTTTGCTACATCTTAACAGTTCTAAGAATCTTTTGTTAGGGGTACTTGCCCTATTGTGTATTTAAAATTAAGAAACCCAAGCTACAAAAGCAGCCTTGGCTTAGCCAGGAATGGAGACTTCCATTCTTCCAGACTTCCAGATTGGCTTAGCCAGACAGGAATGGAGGAATGCTGAAAGACAGTGGAAGAAAGATAAGCTCCAAGTATCCTATGAAATCATGAGAGACTGCATGGTGAGCTACCAGCACTCTGTTAAGGGTACTAGGGAATTTATTTATTTTTCTAACTTGACAGAAAAGCATGCCCATAACCCAACGACTCTGTTTAGTACAATACATAATGTACTAAATCCCACTATGCTTTATTTTACTGATGCTACACCTACAATCTGTGAACTTTTTGAAGGTCAATCTGTTATTGACCCATGTTAAGCCTGTTTAACTGAGTTTGAGCCTATTTTTGCTTACATTTTAGCTTTCCTTGTGCTCCGTGGATGTGGTGCCTTCTCGTCTCTTTATGGAGGTGCTGGCGTCGTTAAACCTTTTGTTTTAACAATAATAAATAGTAGCTTATCTCAAGGCACTGAAAAAAATCAGTTTAGTTCCTTACATTGTCTCAAAAATCACCAATTTTATCTAAAATATTGGAAAAGGTTGTCTTCCATTAATTGTCTGTATTTTTAAGTGCAAATAACTTATTAGACTAGTTTCAGTCTGGTTTTAGACAACATCACAGTACAGAATCAGCTTTGCTGAATGTGTTGAATGAACTTTTGTTAGCTGTGATTTCAGGTAACTGCAATTCTAGTCCTCCTGGACCTCAGTGCGGCCTTTGACACCTCTGACCATGGTATCTTGCTTGAACGGTTGAGTAAGTGTCTAGGAATTCATGGTACCGCATTGAATTAGTTTAAATCTTATCTCTCTGAACATTTTCAGTAGAGAAGAATTTTTCTTTTTCTACGGTCCCATTAACTTGGGGTGTGCCTCAGGGATCGATTTTGGGCCCTTTTTGTTAAATTTGCTCCCTTTAGGCTTTTATCATCTCAGATTCATTATGAAAGTTTCAGTAAAGAATTTAGAGACAGTGATTCATGCTTTTATTTCCTCTAAGGCTGGATTACTGTAACTCACTGTACCTTGGTGTGGCTCAGTCCTCTTTATTCCACCTTCGTTTGGTAAAAAAAAATATGCTGAAAGAGGAAAAACATTTTGCCTGTATGGCTTTACTTCACTGGTTGACGGTCCATGTTACATTTCAGGTTCTATTGAATGTGAATAAGTGGTTAAATGGCCAGGCTTCACAATACATTACATATCTTCTCAACCGGAAATGTTCGAGGCCCTGAAGGTCTTCAAACAGGTTTATGTTGACTGTGCCTAGGTCTCATTTAAAGTTAAAAGATGATCGTACCTTTACTGTTGCTGCTCCACGTCTGTGGAATTATTTGCCGGATGGCACACATTAGGCTGTCTTCTGATGTTGATAGTTTTAAAACCTCACTGAAGACATATCTTTTTAAATGGCATTTGGATCAATGTAGTTTTATTAATTTGTGTTTTCTTGTCAGTTTATGTATGTATTTTATGCTCTTGCCAGTTATGTATTTTGTTAGATTGTACAGCACTTTGTTCAGCAGTGGCTGATTTAAACATGCTTTATAAATAAAAGTGATCATCTAAAATCTGTCTGTGACTGAAACTAGTCTTTGTTAAAAATGTGTGTCTTCAAATCTACTAATGCACTTCTGCAATTTCTTCCCTCCATTAACTGCTGGGCATGCCATTTATCAAGCTATATATAAAAAAACAATATTATATTAGCTTAAATGTTTCAATTATGTCCTCGAGTCATTTCAATTGTATACTGTAGGTCATTAGTGGTTTTTATATTGGCCTATTCATAATTCTTCTTCCCCCTCTCTCTCCTTGTTGTGAACAAGATTGACTCACATAGCGAACTGAATGAACAACATACCCCCTCTTGTTCAGTCTGTCAGTGAGTCTTTGTTCATTAAATGGATGACTGATTCATTGAGTTTGTTCACAAATAAAATGTCATAGTTATTTAGTGTGTTCACAAGCCCGTTCAATGTCTCTCCTAGTGTTGTTTGGACGTTGAACAGTGACTTCCTGAATAGAAGTATTATAAAAAATAATAGTGTACCTCAACTAGTAAATATACCAGTGAGGTGTTCATTTGTGCTTGTCTCATCATCATTCTAACATCATTTGAAGGCTGTATAAGATCTCAAGTGGTAGAGGTGGGAAATTTAAATTGAATACCCTTATGTAGGAAAGAAGCTTAACCTGAAATGGAAGATTAAAGTGAGACTGAAATATAAGGAACAGATGAAAGAGATGGAAAGAATTTGGCAGGGCGGAAGGCTGTCTTGCCAAATGTATCATTTATTTTACCCCCTATCCTTCTATCTGAGCTCTTCGCCACTTCTCCACCACTTAGGGCATTGATTCTGTGCGCTTCCCAAATTCATAGCCTGACGCTGTACTCTGCGCATTCAGACGTCATTGATGAGAAGCTGCAGAATCATCACTCTCGGATCGAAACTAAGAGAGACATCAGATGGAACATCGCCGCTTGTTGCCAGATCTTTCCGACCAATGTTTGTATGAGCAGTGTTTAAGTCAGCTTGTTTCTCGCAATTGAAAGGTGACGTCATGTGTTTAAGTGCCGTCTGTGGTTTGAGTGTGTCTGTCGTATTGGTTTCTGTGATTGTGTACTGAAAAGTTTTATTTGGAATGTCCTGTTTGTTGTCTGGAGTGTGTGTTTTGAAGTCTGTTTTTAGGTACATGTTTTGTATGGTGGTTGGCTTGTTGGCTGCCAATGTTGTGCATGTTTATCCTGTCAGATTTTTTTGCTTTGCCCACTTTTTGTCAACAGACACAACATAAATCTTTATCCTTGTATCTCTGGGATTTCTGGGAAAAAAAGAAATCATTCAGGATGGTTATCCAGTGCTATATAAAAGCTTTAAATGGGAACTTTCACTTTAGAACATTGCGCAAACTGGATCCAGTTCACTTTAAGTTTGCTTTGATATGAAATAGCGGTGTTTCATTTGTGAACAAATCTGTGGTTTTGATTTGAATCTTTTAGGTGAATGAATCATGAGTCATTTTCGTACAGTTTTTGTTACATATGCAAATGTGTAAAAAATAACCTACAGCCATACGCAAATAAAATAATGCGAGGATTGAAACTCTAATAGTAGGCTAACATGGTTGCCTTTTCTCAATAGCTTAAAGGGGTGGTTCGGGATTTTTGACATCGGACCTCATTTTTAAGTCAGCCTGGTTGTTATTCATCAGTGGAGACATTTTTTTTTTCAAAATTATCCAGTCCTTATATTTGGATAGTTAGCCGATGCTAGGCTAGCGCGAGTCAATGGTATATGTTAGCCAGCCATTAAAAACCGTTTTACCCACTCCACAGTGCACCAAACGCAAATCAATTATAACACTAGACTATCAATGTATATGTCCGTTGAGAGAATAATGTTAGAAATCAAACTTACCTTTCATCTCAATGATCCCAAAGGAACTAGTTTCTCAGCAGCTGCGGAATTTTACTTTGCTCCAGTTAGCAATGCGGCAAAAAGTAAACACAGAACAGAAGCGCACTACAGTCGTTACATCCAGCTAACGTTAGCTAGCATTCCTCAGCGATATCAAAGTCGCGGCAGGTAAATACACTTGCGTCATGTGTGTACCGGCTCACTCGGTTGCCTAGGTAGGTAATCAATATCACTCCGCTGCTGCTGTAGACAAGGCTTATGATTACAGGGAACAAATTATAACTAATGCAATGTGATGAAAAGGTAAGTTTGATTTCTAACATTATTCTCTCAACGGACATATACATCGATAGTCTAGTGTTATAATTGATTTGCGTTTGGTGCACTGTGGAGTGGGTAAAACGGTTTTTAATGGCTGGCTAACATATACCATTGACTCGCGCTAGCCTAGCATCGGCTAACTATCCAAATATAAGGACTGGATAATAAAAATAAAAAAAATTCTCCACTGATGAATAACAACCAGGCTGACTTAAAAATGAGGTCCGATGTCAAAAATCCCGAACCACCCCTTTAATAAATATCATGCTTAGTTGTAGATAAAATGGAATAAAACAAGATACTGTTACTTTGCTGGGGGAAATGCAATGTTTTTATATTATAAGACTTGTTTTGGTCATGAATAGCTTGTTTTTCAAATGGTTCAATGAATGATTCAGTAACTCATAATGCACAAAAAGATACTTAACTACACGGAAAAGGGTCAATCTGTTTAAAATTGAACTGATTCAAATGATTTGAGTCTCTGGAATGAATCAAAATCTCCTTCACTACGAAAGCTGACTTTCCAAACCCAAGTGTATATTACGGTACAAGTCTGCATAAAAGAGGGTGCGGGAGGGAGGGTATTTGATGTGTAAGCCATCTGGTTCGGAGGTGAACCAATTTTGATGGATTTTTAAGTGAACTACTATTGATTATACTGAATATATTTTGTAGGGTCAGCGGACATTTATCATTTCTAAATGAGTGGCAATGGATTGCTTTTGTCAACGGGAAATACACTATGTTCAGTAGAAGTATGACTGATGAAAACAGTAAGGTACAGTCATCAATTTTTAATAGTTTTGTCTGCAGCATAAATAGAAAGGAATTTAAGCTAGTTGGTAACAGTTACAATAAGGTTCAATTTGTTAACATTAGTTGTGTTAGGCATCATGAACTAACAATGAACAACACATTTTTTTTTTTTTACAGCATTTATTATCTAATAAATGTTAATGTTCATTTATAAATATACTGTTTTTCATTGTTAATTCAAGTTTTTTCATTTATACAATGAAATCTTTGTTGTATTGAAAGCAACATTTTTAATTGGAAAAGTGTGTGTGTGTGTGTGTGTGTGTGTGTGTGTGTGTGTGTGTGTGTGTGTGTGTGTGTGTGTGTGTGTGTGTGTTTTTTGCGGTGAATGATATCAGTGTGGATCCAGCTGGTCTGTTTGCACCAGGTGCCCGAATAGAGGGGGGGTTGCAGAGTTTTCCATGTGCCGCCACACACTGATGTAAGCGGCTATTGTGTCATACACAAAGAGAAGGGCGAAACAGTTGCTTCCTCCTGGATCCATCCATCTGTGTGCGTGTGTGCTATACCTGTGATCTATAATTGTAATCAGAAGCTTGTGTGCATGTTAATGTCTGCTTTATGAATATGTGTCATCATATCTGTCACCACATGACCCACACTCTTTCTTTCGTTCTCATTCTCTCATTCTCTTCGCTTGTGTGTTTGCCATCTGTCCATGGGCAGTTTTGTAACTGCCAGATGAGCATGCTTTTTAACTCCCCTCTCGTCTCCTCCTCTCCACCCCTCACCTTTCCGTCCTTCAGCACTGGTGCTCGGACAATTGCAGAGCTTTGTTTGTGACGCGTATGTTGCCTGGAGGTGTGCCTGGCCCCCCTCCCACTCCAAAACCCCTCTATTATACGAAGACCACTCAGATGGAGCCCCCCTCCTGGTCCACTGGGCCATTATCTCTTTGTGGAAGGGGGTCTCCCCTATTGTCCAGTAGATTAACACAAGTCCCTCCCATCTCTCCTTTTCCCCCACCACATGCTGACCCAAAAGTGTTAAAATGCCTTGAAGCAGAAAACGAGGAGGCAATTTACACAGCTGGCATCAACGCTGGGTCAAAGTAGAGAGAGAAGAAAAGACAATGAAAGATAAAGCTGGGGTAATGGGTAGTAGTTGGGTTGGAAACTGCAATTTGAAGTGACGCTTTACTTCACAAATTTTTTTTTAAACTTTGCTAGATCAGTGCAATTCAATGGCAAGGCCAGCAATTTTAAAGTAAGTGGACCTTGGTGAAATAGGGTGAACTTCAACGCCTACATTACATAATTTTACAATACTTGGGGTAAATATAATTGGGCAATTAAGATAAGTTAAATGTGATTTACTGTCAGCCGACAGTATCATGAAAACAAAATCCATAACCAATAAACAGAACAATAAACAAAAGTAAATAATCATAGACGGAATGTGTGTAAGGCTGGGCAAGGCTCCACACACACTAGAATCACCGCTCAAAGCTGGAGTTTGTCCAGTGCCGAGTTCTGCATGCTCACAAATCCTCTCATTATAACGAAGTGTAGGCATTGTGTAAATGAGATTAATTGTGCAGTGTAGACAGGCACCACTTGTGATTATAATGGAACTTAGCTAGATTGTGTCATCACGATGAACTAAAATTGACAGCTTTTGAGTGATTATAAATGGACTGCTCTTTGCGCGCTTTTTAGGCGATATATACAAGTCAAGTCAAGTCAAGTTTATTTGTATAGCGCTTTTCACAATACAGATTGTATCAAAGCAGCTTCACAGTATTAAATTAAAATAATACAACAAAGTTTGTTTCAAGAGGAATTTATTGATTGATCAAATTAAATTAAATATCCCCAAAATATCCCCAACTGAGCAAGCCAAAGGCAACAGTGGCAAGGAACCGAAAAACTTCATCAAGTGACCTAATGGTGTCCTAAAACTCCATCAGGTGACCTAATGGAGAAAAAAAAACCTTGGGAGAACCCAGGCTCAGTCGGGGGCCAGTTCTCCTCTGGCATTTATGAGCTAGAGGCCGGATTGTAGTTTGAACTGTAGGATTATAAGAATGCCTGGCTGAAGAGATGCGACTTTAATCTAGTTTTAAACTGGGAGAGCGAGTCTGAGCAACGAACAGTATCAGGAAGACTATTCCAGAGTTTTGGAGCCAAATGTGAGAATGCTCTCCCTCCTTTGGTGGTTCTGGATATCCTAGGTATGACCAAAAGCCTTGAATTTAGTGATCTTAAAGAGCGCGATGGATTATAGGGTGATAAAAGATCCGTTAAATAGACTGGAGCTAAGCCGTTTAGGGCTTTATAGGTCAGTAGCAATACCTTGTAATTAATACGGAACTTTATAGGTAACCAATGCAGTGATGATAAAATCGGTGTTATATGATCATATTTTCTTGATCTAGTAAGAACTCTAGCGGCGGCATTTTGGACTAACTGTAGCTTGTTTATTGAGGATGCAGGACAACCAGCTAGTAAAGCATTACAGTAATCCAGTCTCGAGGTCATGAATGCATGAACTAACTTTTCTGCATCAGAAACTGATAGCATATTACGTAGCTTAGCAATGTTTCTAAGGTGGAAAAATGCTGTTTTTGTAACATATGAAATATGATATATAAGGGTGAGATATTTTTATCTTGGGCCATTAACCACCCAAAACACTTTAGCAACCGCATAGCAAAAGTCCTTAGAAAATGTAATTGTTTTTGCTATTGTCATAAATTTTTATGTAGCCTATGTTCTTACAAAATCCAGCATTGTGCAAAGATTTTCATTCACATTTTAATTTTCACCCACCATCGTTCTTAGTAGACAAGCACTAGTTCTTTTCCAGTTGGCTTTTCCAGGTTTTTTTTTTTTTTTTTGGCTTGTATATTTAGAGGAAAGGTAAATGGCCCTAAAGTATGTCTGGTACAGTTGATCCTACACGACTGTGTATGTTTTCACGGCCACTCGTGCTTCCTTCAGACTGAGCTTCCTCAGAGAGGGGTTCAGCACATTTGAAAAGGCTAATTGAGTTTTCAGCTAGAAGGCGAGAGGGGGTAGCGCAAGGCGACTCGCTCTCTCTTTACTGCCGCAGACCTTTCGTTTTTTTGTGTGTGGCCTTTTAGGAAATGGTCAGGAAACTCGCGTCACCCTGAAAGACTGAGTACATTCAGGGTGTCTCAGAGGGATTTGAGTGCATTTCGGGTTTGACAGGGCTTGCAGGACGGAGGGGGAGAGGGTGTTTATTCAAGATCTGGAGCTTGACTGAGAAGTGTGCCTGTTAAATGTTTTGACCTAAAAGATGTGGGGTTAGTGTAGCACAGTGGGGAAAGATCAAGTCTGGATACCAAAATGTTGACTAGAAGAGTTATTCAGACCAGCATAGGCTGGTCTAAGCAGTTTTGTTCAGCCGTGCATATCCAGTTGATAGCTATCAGGTTTAAAGTGCTTTGGAAAAAAACATCTGCTAAATTAATAAATGTAAATGTATGCTAAATAACTGTTTATGTGAGGTTGTGTTATCATTTTGATACATTTTGGGGTAGTCAAAAAGCAAAAAAGAAAGGCAAAGTTTATTTATTTTTATTTTTAATTACATAAAAAAAATTTTTTTTCGTTATTTACAGTGAGGAAAAAGTCATGTGTCCTGATGTGTACACCCTGAAATGCTTTGAAATATCAAAAGCCCATTTGATATACATCATGTTGAAATATGTGATTTTAAAAAGTTCCTTATTTATTCTCACTTATTCATTTAATTTTCATTTAATTTTATGTTATATTGCATGCCAGCAGTATAGGACCATTTTTAACAAGTTTTACTCAGGAATTATGGCAGGCAAAATACCATAATCGCAGACATTCCTATCTAGACAGGATTAGATTTCCCTGAGTTAGCCATACAATATTGCTCCGTAATTTTTACAGAGGCAATCCATTTTTTTTTTTTTTTAACGGGATTAAAATCACAAAGTACATCTGTGAAACAAACTGTTCTGACCTCTCCTGGGAAAACTAGTCCTGAATAGGGCCATTTTTTCCTTAGTTATGTTAAAATTGAATATTTCTTGTCAGCCATAATAGAAATATCAAGATTACACCACTTCATAAGGTTGTTGCCACTCAAACTGGAGTCAGGTTATCTTTCAAAACAGATATCCGAGCACTGGAAGTAACAGGCTGGAGACTCATAGCATGTGTGTTTATGAGTAGCTCTCGGCTGATTGGCTGAGCCGAAAGTGTGAAAGACCATAGGGAGGAGGATGCATGAGTCGGGGGTTGGGTAAGGGGCGTGTTCTCCCTCTCTCTCTGTTTGCCTGGTGTCCCTGCTTGATGAGATCAGTGGATCGCCTTTCATCATGAGGCAGCTCTCACGCTGCTGCTCGCACTGCTGTCTGTCCTCTCTCTCTCTCCTCGTCCTCCTTCTTTCTCTCTCTCTCCTTCCCTTTCTCTCTCTTCCGGGCCGCCGAGCTGGAGTTTGAAGCCGGAGCCGCGACACAGGACAGAGTAAGGAGTGCGGAGTTGGACGGAGGCTGCCACGGCAGGGATTAACCTCAGGGAGGGGGTGGGGGGGGTTACATCTCTGGGGAGAAGCTTCTTTTCTCCTTCCTCAGCAGGGAGACACAGAGAAAAGAGAAAGAACTAGTGTGCGCTCCTTCTCACAAAGAGAGGAGCTGCTTCGTCCTTTATTCCAGTGGGTTTCCTCTATTCTTTCCTTCACGGGTGCGAGGAGGGACGACTGGGGAGTTCCGCCGGGGAGACCATCACAACCGGGTCCGTGTAAGCAGAGTGCCTCTGTGTTTGAGTGCAGTGAAGAACTTGATGTGGCATGTTTAAGTGTTTACTTGTGTGAAGAAACTATCCTGTGACCTTTTATTCTTTCCCTTCTTGCTTTCGGCTGTTTGGGTTGCCTCATGTGCACTCTTTCTTTCTAGCTTCCACTTTTCTGGCATTCCCCGTTGTATTTTATTCCTCTAATAGAGGTTTGATCCTCTAAATGAGGTTTGATCCACCCTGGCAATGATACTCAGGAGACAGGAGACAGTCTTTTCTTTGTGTTGGATGTTACAGCTGCCCGGGATGTTTCTAAACCTGGGATTTCCATGCATTTAATACTTTCTGAGCTCCAGGGAGCAGGTTCAAGACCCCAAATGCTGCGGTGGGGTTGTAGGAACGGCGCCCGGTCTTGCTCTTGAGGATAGTGCATTTGTGGGTTGAAAAGCGAAGTATTTCCACCTGAACTCTCGGCTCATGTTTTCTCAGCTGCCATGAGCGATCAGATAAGGTGATTAGAGGATGGTTGAATCTTCTCCTCCCCATGTTGCGCGTCACAACTAACGTTTGTCTTTCCTCTGGTTTGGTGTTCAAAGGAAGCGCTCCCACAGCGCTGGCTGATTCTTAGCCTGGGAAGCATATTTGAATGCTTTTCATTGTGTCCCTCATGTTTGTGTGCACGCGCGGCTTATGGATTTGCATGCGTCTGTTTGCACACGTGTGGCTGTGTGTTTCCAGTGGTGGAATGTTTATGGAACAAACTGTGTTTTGTGTTGAGGGCAGTGGGGCATCTCTTACAAAGAAGTACTGTGGTAGTGTCATGGTACAGTAATGATATCAGATAAGCAATATACAAAAGTATCACGTTAATAAAAAGTCATGATACTAAAAAGTCTTGGTAATACTGTGGCACTTAATATAGTTCTGAAAGATTACTATATTCATTTACATTATCATGGTAAGCTACATGTCAAAAACTTCATGATGATGCCATGGTATTTTTTTGATATATCACTTACAAAAAAGTACCAAAATGTATCAGGAACATAAAACACGACACATGAATTTCAGTAAAAAGGTGAATTTCAAAGTACCATTGAATGACCATTTTGATGCCATCACTGTACATTTTACCATAGTTTTCTGTAAGGGATACTATAGTTTACTTAAAGATATACTCTGTTGCATTACTATGGTACATACCAAAAAAAAAAAAAAACCTTGGTATGGTTTACCGTCCTGAAATAGGAATAGCATTCTGCCAGTGTTATTATAGTATTATTTATAATGTTATAGCATTTATTAATATTTTATTATATTAATATAATATTTAATTTTTATATTTTCCAATTTCATTCTAATTTTAGGTTTAGTATTTTTGTATGTGCTTTTGTCATTTGTATTAATTGTTGTATATTTCTATTTAGCTTTCATTTATTTAGTAATTTAGTCATTCTTCATCTTAAACTATTTTATTTCACTTTCACTAATATTGATATTTTATTTCAGATTTATTTCAATTAACAGAAAACTATTTTTAATAGTTTTAGTTAACAACAGCAACATTCTGTTTATATATATATATACTGTGGTATGTGTCATGAAACATATGCTAATACCATGTTAATTTGTTATATACCATAGTACTTAATGTCCTAAAATACTGTGGTATTACCACATTGTAATAACCTATTATCATATACATTTTCTATGTTACATGTCCATAAACCTTGATTTCATAGGACTCTTTGTGAGTGATCTCTGCACATGTGTCCGTGTGTAATTGTGTGTGTGTTGCGAGTGGTGTGGGACGGGGGCGCATGGGTGTGTGTGTGGGGGACGATGAGGGCAGTGAGACTGCTTTAATCACTGAGTGTGTTGTCTGAGAGCAGTGGGCTGGAAAGAGCTGACTGGAGCTGCTCTGTGGGGAGAGGCTCTTCTGGGAGAGCTTAGAGCTCAGCTGTTAGCCGTGTGAAGAGCTACACAACCATTTGCCTAGCCATTCAATGTCCCTCCTTTGGAGAGGACCAGTGGATTAGTGCCAGAAGCATTTGTGTGTGTGTGTGTGTGTGTGTGTGTGTGTGTGTGTGTGTGTGTGTGTGTGTGTGTGTGTGTGTGTGTGTGTGTGTGTGTGTGTGTGTGTGTGTGTGTGTGTGTGTGTGTGTGTGTGTGTGTGTGTGTGTGTGTGTGTGTGTGTGTGTGTGTGTGTGTGTGTGTGTGTGTGTGTGTGTAGCTTAAGGGTTTGAAAGGACAGGAGGTGGGTTCGCACATCTGCCACAAGGCTGTGTGTGTGATTACTGGTTTTGGGTTGGGGGTGGACACTTTAGTCACTGTGATAAATGGCCTTTAGGCTGTCAGAAAGCCTGGACTTCAATGGTTGTGTCTTATATTTACACTCTTCCTGCACATAGCTTGCATCGGTTTTTCTCACTGCAATGCCTGAAGACTTCTTAGCCTTTAGGCACATGGAAATTGAATGGGAAATTATACTGCGGATATTTGAAACAGCTTAATAGAGGTACAAAGGAGAAAAAAAAAGTAATTTAATGAAAATCAGATTTAGCATAGCTCTATCATAAAGGTTTGGGGCGTTTCATTGTTATTCTGGTGAATAGATGGCAGTACTTTATTAAATGTGTTTTATTGTGGTATTTATTACATAGTTATTTTTTTGGTAGTTGATCATATGGACTTGTTTTGCTAGGCGCAAAGAAATTTAATTGGAACTTGTATGGTAGATATTTGAACAGCTTAACCGAAATACATTTACTGAACGTCAGAGTTTTATTGCATACAATACCATTAAAAAATTCCAAATTCCAAATGTTTTTAAAGAAATTTATCATTTTAGATTCAGCAAGGTTGCATTATATATGCATGATCAAATAAATGTAGCCTGGTTAAGCACAAGAGACTCAAAACATTGAAAAATCTTACCAACCCCAAATGTTTGAAAGGTAGTGTAGGTTTGGATATTTCATAGCTTTTCTGGTAACTAACAAATGTTCACAGTCTTCTGTATTTTATTGAATGGAGTTGTCTTGTGGTAGTTCATAATGCAAACTTGTTTAGCAAGGCATAGAGAAATTGAATCGGGGTTTATGTTGGGATAATTGGAATACTGGGAAATACAGGCAAAATGGACAGGGTCTGTGGTGGTTTATCACGTTGGCTTGTTTTGTTCCAGTAAAGAAAGTACACAGTATGAATGTGATATCTTTGTCGATATCAATCTACAAACAATTAAAGCTATCTGCCAATCCGTTTGTGCAAGTTTGTGCATTAACCAACAACAACCTCAACAGATGTCTGGACATTTTGTCTGGCTTTCTATTCCTATGGAGATGAGCTGGGTAGCCCGCCCATCGTGAAATCCCAGTGGTCCAAAATCCTGCTCCACGTATGTTCTGATTGGCTGTGATTATCTCACACCACGCAGCATTTCAATAAGTACGTTTACATGTTACATTATCTAGGTCTGTTTGATTTCAGTCTGACTAAAGCATTTGCATGGCATTTTAAAAGGATGAATTTCTTTATTTTCTAAATTTTCCTTTTAAAGTGTATGTTAATGCACTTAGTGTTGACAGAAAAAATACTTTTCTCTGGTTAGGAAATGTTGTCACACTTGATGTTACTCTTGTGACCAGAATTCTTAGTACTGAATGTTCATATGCAGCCATTTCCTTTCTGTTCTCATTTGGGAATATTTTATAGTTATGCTACATGTGACTGGTGATTTAGGATGCAGATTAGACATGGGTTCAATTAAATTGAGTAAAGTGTTGTGGCACGTGCCCCTGACAAGACCCACAAGAGTAGCTGCTATGAGTAGCTGCACGTACGTTGTAAACAGATATCTGACTTCTAATTGAAAGCAGTGATGGCGTAAGGTTCGCATTTGTCCTGTGCCGGCTGTATTCATAGTCTCTAGTTTCACTTTGATGTGACAGCCTCCAAGGGCGATCGCTGGATTCATCTGCTTGTGTGTCACTTCAGAACACATCTCACCCATCAGGACATGTCGTACGGATAACTCTCTCTCACACACACACACGCTGTACCCAATCTGTCCAAAGATCTCATAATTGTATTACTGAACCCGCCGTCACTCTGGCCATTGGCTTCTCTTTTTTCCAGAATGTACTGAACATAAAAACAGCACAGCCTGCTTCAACAGATGCCTGTTGTGAGAGCATTTCTCTCACACCACATGCATGTGTGTGTGGCGATAGTGTGTCTCCATGGGCCAGGTCTGTTAAATTAGGACTGTGTAGGTGGACAGAGGCAGGGGGGACATGTGACCTTATGGCAGTCTGTTCTTTACCCTCTGAACCACAGAGATGATAGAGTACTGGATACCGGCTTTACTGATCTGCCGCATGTGTAAATGACAAAAAGAGAGGGGAAGGGAGATTGATGAGGGTGAGGGTGGGGGTGGGGGTGGGGGTGGGGAAGAAGATGAGACAGAGAGAAAAGATGGACAAAAATGCAATGTTAGCACTGCTGGAAAAAACAGGTCATACTCACAAATGGTATGCTGGGTTTTTGCTGGTCCATGAATAGAAACAAAATGAATTTTGTTCTGAACAAATTATTTCTTACATGGAGCAAAATGGGAACTGAGGGTTTTCAAGTAGGTCACAAAAGCACCATATAAGTGAACCATGTGACTCAAGCACTTTGTAACGTATTGAATGTCTCTCCTGTCACTTTTGATCAATTGAATGCATCCTTGCTGAATAAAATTGGCCAACCCCTATCTTTTGAATGGTACTGTGGGTATGCCATGTCATCTAAAGCCAAAACAATAATTAGGTTGTTATTCACTGAAAATCCACTGAAAAATTCCCCAAAGTGAGCTTTTAACTCCGTAACCAGATTATTAAGTCACTAAGTTTGATCACCCCTAATACTTAGAACTAATCATTCAAACGATCCATAAAAAAAGATTAGACTAAAGAACGATTCATTCGCAGATCTAAATGAACTCTCTGGAGTAGGGCTGGGATAAACGATTATTTTTTAAACGATTAATCTAGCGATTATTTTTTCGATGCATCGATTAATCTAACGATTAATTTTTTCAGACCGATTCGATTCGATTCTCGATTATCTCCCCATTAATTGACTACTAACAATTTATACATGTTGATTTACATATCTGAATGAAAAAATATGAATTCCTTAACATTGCAATATGTTTATTGCTCTTAAAATTACAAAATAAAAGACTATACAAGTGCAAAGTAATGCATTCTTAGTCAGAGATAGCATTCAATAAAACCTTGAAGCCTTGAAAACACATAGCTTACTGAAACAAGCTTACTGAACACATAGGGCCTAGCTTACTGAAAAAAAGTTCTTTCAGATGAAAATAACAACAACTTGATGACTAGCATTCAATAAAAAAAAAAAAAAGGTCACCCAAAATACTTGTTTAGAGCAACTGAAAGAATACAGTAACCAATGTAAACTTGAGGGCTTTAAGCTAATACAGAGAGTGCTTTTCCAACAAAAAATAAATAAAAAAGAACAGTGGGAGCCAGCAGCCTGTCATGGAGAAAAAAAAATCTCCGAATGCTCCACGTGAAACTTTGGTGTTCCGCCCTTTTTCTATCGTGTCTAATGATTTTGGTTAATATGCACGAGGGAGAGAGAGAGCAAGACAGCGCTCGTGTAGTTTGAAGACTGTGAGTGCGCGAGCGCGCGTGAAACTTTGGTGTTTCGCCCTTTTTCTATCGTGTTTAATGATTTTGATTAATATGCACGAGGGAGAGAGAGAGAGCAAGCAGCGCTCGTGTTGTTTGAAGACTGTGAGTGCGCGCGCGCGGCCGGGGCTCTCTCCCAGCAGTCATTCTATTCTACATCACTCACCGATCAAATAAGGCTTTGACAGCCGCCAAAAAAAAGATCAATGCAGAAAAACCCCTGGATTGGTTATATAACGTTGGACAGAATGTTGATCCGGCCATCGCGTATATTCAGCGCACATAAGGTAAACGTTTTGCAAACGTTTTTTAGAGAAATAAAAACAGGTCGACGAATCGATGCGCATATTTTGCGTCGACGTATTTTTTGCGTCGACGTCATCGATGACCTCGACGCGTTGTCCCAGCCCTACTCTGGAGCATACAATGGGTAATTATAGCAGTTTTTCATTTCAATTTCAGGTCTGTTTGTCACACAAAACAATTTTATTCAGAGTATTTGTAAATTAAATTGGTAAGATGCAAAAGCTGTATGAACTGCTTTTATGATGTTTATGGTGCATTTGCGTCTAGAAGCTTGAAAGTCCCAGCCCTCTATTCAGATCCATCAGGTTTAAACTAGGGCTGGGAGATACAATTATAATATTTGTCGTGATATAATTTCTCAATAAAATTATAACAACAGTTTGATAAATGTTCAATATAATGTTTATGCTCTATGCAAATAATGCTGCACATGTATGTTACAAACCATCACACTGCCACTAACTGATGAGCACTGCCATTTATGTTGCGTTTGAGAAACTTGGCGAACGCGCCAAAAGCAGAACGAAGCAGTGCCACTCGTTTGAACCGCACCACACTGAACAATTATCAGCTCGGCTTAAAAGACAGTGCAGAGTGAATGTGTTTACTCGCTGACGTCTCGATCACATGGCCACTAAACAGCACAGTGAGAGTGGTTCGAGTTTAGTGCAGAGTTCTCACTTACAAACCACAAATCAAATGCTTTGTGATTTTAAACTAGTTTAAAGCCAGATGAAACAGCGCTGATATTCTCTCCAAAACAGGCGTGAAAAATACAGTATTTTTTGTTATTAATCAGTTTTTTTTATGCATTTGTATTATACTAAATGTCTTTATGCTACTGTTTTTCACAAAAAAATACCAGATAATCTTTTTACATGATCTAAATACTATGGTTTTAAACTAAATTATTTTAATTTGTGAAATGTTCACCTGTTTGGCAAGTGTTTGTTATGCTCTGATGACAAAGAGTAGTCTGATGATAAAACCACAATTAACTGGTTTCTACAACTTTCACTAAGGAACAAAAATATGCCTTTAAACCTGAAAGAAATAAAGAAGTGACATTTATTGTGATTATTATCGATATCGACTGATATGAAAAATGTTGTGATATTTATTTTGGTCATATCTCCCAGGCCTAGTTGAAATCAAGCAGCAACCTTCCGGTCTCTCTCTTGAATCCAAGACGGAATCCAATAACTCATCCGTTTAAACTTTATTAAAGGTATAGCGGAGGATCTTTCCAAATTTTAGATTTCCACTTTTTGAAAAGTTTGATTGATTCACCAGAATGATTGACAATTAGGAGGACCAATAGTTTAGACTACCCACCAGGAAGTAAAACATCCTCCGCTATACCTTTAAGCCTTAAAGTTCTGCATAATTAAGGGCGTGGCCACTTGAGTGACAGGTGGATTGCCCATTTTCGGTTATCCGGGAGTGACGCGCGGTGACGCACTGCCAAGATGGCGACGGCCGGCTCCTCCCGCTTCAAAAATGCTCTTCAGAAACCTACGGGCGACATCACGGACACTACATCCATTGTTGTATACTGGTTGAAACTAGGTCTGAGGGCTGACGGTCTAGGTAATCGACAGTGTAGACCAGCTGCCTTTTTAAAATGGTTTTTACTAGATTATCTAGGTGGGAGGTGAGTTAAGAAAAAAGGAGACAGAAAGTGTGAGAATGAATGACACTAGCCACAGAGGAAAGATATGTTCCTGATGAAATGGAGAGAGAGAGGATGTAAAGATAAACAACAGATGGTGAATGTTTGTTCCCACTCATCAAAGCCACCAGTGGCTAGAGGTGTGCATGTCCATTACATCTCTGGTGACCAGGGTAACGCAGGCGAGGGACCAGGCACCAGGCGCTCTCTTTATCACAGACCCCCCACCATCCTGAAGGGAAAAGCAAGCCCTCGTGTGCCACAGAGCGTGCGAGAAAGAGGCCCTGCTGAGGGTCTGACGGGTGCTGAAGCATAAACAAATTTTGATGAGGATGTACACAGTAAAGGCCAGTAGACTAAACAGTGTGTACACACAGAAATGCGTCACATAGAGCCGACAACAGATTCAGATGTGTATTATTTAGGCAATTGGGAGAAGAGGGATTGTGTTATCACATTTCAACACTGGGATTTCTATGATTTTTATTTTGTCAATTTTGCATAGTCAAATAGGTTTATTTCCTCTTGGCCATTTCATGAGGTTTTACTCATGTATAAAATAACTTTTACTTAAGTATAAATGTCCCCCAAGATGCAAAACTCAACTTTCGGCAAATCAGATTGTCTGGACAGGCATAAATGTTGTATAAAACAGCATTCAGGCCTTTTAAGTGGGCAGCCTAGGGCCTGCGATACTATCATTCTTCTAGTCATGCAGAACAGCTACAACAAGCACTTGATTCCTGGGGCGTTCGCCAAACACGGAACATAGCGGTGGAAAATTCAGTTACGCGGACCTGAAAACAAAGTGTTATTTTTATGATTTTTATGAGTGTGGAATGGCAAATTGAGGAAGATGTTTATTACCCAAAAATGTTGCAGATTGAAGCCCTTGTCAAAAAAAGAAATCCGACGCAACGTGTCAGTTCCCTCTTATTCTTCATCTTTATTTCAATAACCTAAAACGACTTCTAAGCACAGAAAAAAAGACACGTTTGGCTTGATTGAAGACATTACACCGCAGCACAAGCGCAGAAGAGCCATAGGGCACAATTACGCCAGGGTTGTTTTGACTTTTACCTCGCTTCTTTTTGACTTATAGCCATAACAGCCCCATCCCAGCGACGCGCTCACCAGCAGAGTGCTTTTGTTTTTCTAATAGATAAGTCAGCGCAGATGGACATTTTCCCATGTGGAGATGTACGGCCCTGGCAGACCACTTTTATATGTAGTCTGGTCTCGCATGGTTAAGCAGATGGAGACAGCACATCAGCGGTCCATTAGAATGAGGTTGTTATAGTTACATTAGTCGTGTCTCATATGGTTCGGGATCATTTCCCCTGAGGAGAGTGAGTGTAATTGATGTAGTGCACGTTTTTTTTCACTTCTCAGCTTGACGTTGGCATTTTATATCAGCAGTGTAACGCCCAAAGACATGGTACAGTCATGCCATGCAGTCACCGTCTTACAGTGTGACTCAGACACTGCTGTGATGCACTGAAACAGACCAGCTGATTGTCTGTCTGTCTGTCTGTCTGTCTGTCTGTCTGTCTGTCTGTCTATCTATCTATCTATCTATCTATCTATCTATCTATCTATCTATCTATCTATCTATCTATCTATCTATCTATCTATCTATCTATCTATCTATCTATCTATCTATCTATCTGTCTGTCTGTCTGTCATCTATCTACCTATCTATCTATCTATCTATCTATCTATCTATCTATCTATCTATCTATCTATCTATCTATCTATCTATCTATCTGTCTGTCTGTCTGTCTGTCACCTATCTACCTATCTACCTATCTATCTATCTATCTATCTATCTATCTATCTATCTATCTATCTATCTATCTATCTATCTATCTATCTATCTATCTATCTATCTATCTATCTATCTATCTATCATGCACTGAAACAACATGAAGTGGACTTTTTTTAAGCATCCTTATGCAGTGTCAGTTTTATACATTTTCACACTTGATCCGGAGCTTAATGGGATGAACTGATCTGCAAAAAGCATTTTGTTGTCTCATCAGTGTCTTTTTTGTTTTCCTCTGATGTTTGTTTTTCTCAGACCTTGTTTCACACGCCTTCATGTAATTACTTAATGTGAGAATAGTGTTTAAAAGTCTGTCTGCAACTCCCAGACTAACAGCGTAATTATGTTTGCATCGGTGTTTATTACAGTTATTAGTGACTACAGCGGTTTGAGTGAGGGAATGTTAGTTTAAACTGACGTGTGCGAACCAAACACAACTGGAATGAAATGCATTATTGTGGCTCTGCACGGCAGCAAGTCTTTGAAACCCTTTTTGCCTGCCACGGGTGACTCTCCAGCTCTGATATACGATACGGAAAACCTAACACCTTGACTCTCACCACACGTTATGATAGCTGTGAGAGGCATGTTAGGGCAGCTGCCTCTCTCTCTTTTTCATTCATTCTCTCTCACACACACATACATTCCCATTCTATCCCACTTCATTCATGACATGACCTAATTTATTTTTCCTTTAATATTAGTAACACTTACCCAGGAATCCGGACACTGACTTGTGGCTGTCTGGCCACCCTCCTTCCTCTCGTCTGAATTCAGCTCTCTCTTTCCCTGTCTCTCTTACTCTGTGACCTTAATGTGTATTGAGTTAGTCTGAGGTGTGTTTGTGTGCAGTACAGTGTGTGTGACCTTTTTCCTTTGTGTTAGTGACCTAAGTGCTTGGGTTGTCTGATGGCCGTTCGTCTGACAGAGTGTGGATATGTTGTCTAGCACTGCTGGGGAATAACTAAAAGCTGCTAACAAAACTACATATTTAAGAAGTGTTGCTGAGCTGTTTTCATAGTACTGTAGCTTGTCCAGTAATGATCTGCACTCCAACTAGTAGTAGTGTAACATGACACAACAATGTTTTATGTCACACTGTATCACGCAAACAGCCCAACAATCGACAGTTCTGAGGTAATAATCAAACATACTCTTCTGTCTCTTAGTCGATTCATTTTAGTCAGTTTGTTTAGATGGTTCATATTCATTAAATATAATTCAATTCACTGATTTATTTTAATATTCACTCAGTTAAATTCCTCGAACTACCGCTCTATTTTATGTCTTTTTGTATTTTTATTTTTTTTATAATAGTGAAACAGCTAAATACTGCTGTTTATCATTATGCTTTGTTTTTAAAAGTTGACCTTCTTGACGTCATCTTAGAAACTCTGCACTCATGCTGCTGAAAAAGCAGTTAGATACTTAGCATCTTTCAGATACTTCGCAAACAGCACAGATGCTGCGGACACAGTAACACATTTTATGTAAACGTCCCTA